>NC_139236.1:88936852-89403838 GCF_977018435.1 Lepisma saccharinum
GCTCTGGCAATGAAATTAATGTCAAGTAGATGAATAATTGAATATTTATCGAATAACAAAAATGATGTCACATGTAGTTGGAGAAAAGTAAATTTCTGATTAAAAAAAAGTTCAGAGGAAATTAATAACCATCGATTATGCAACAAATTTTCATTACTTAATTTTAGTACTTGCTAAGTCTTTAGGGGGGTCCGGACCCTTGGACCCCTCCTAAATACGTCCTTCCTGTTCCTCAAAGCCGTATGATCCCAATATAATCCTTGTCTTCCAATAAGTTCAGAGGAAATTATACAACAAATGCTAAACGAGTATATTTTCATTATTTAAATTTCGTACTTAATAACTCTTTCGGGTGTGTGTGTGTGTGGGGGGGGGAGGTCCGGACCCCCTAAATACGTCCTTCGTGTCCCTCAAAGCCCTATGATCCCAATAAGTTCAGAGGAAATTATACAACAACGGCTAAACGAATATATTTTTCCTTATTTAATTTTAGTACTTGATAAATCTTTCGGGGTAGGGGGGTCCGGACCTCCTGGACCCCACCTAAATACGTCCTTGGATGTAGAGGAATTAATTAGAAATAAATCGAACGAACAAATCCGTCTAACTTCTTTCTTATCTAACCTGGCAGAAAATTGTGTAATTGTCAATTGCCTCACTTTTAGAAACTGCTCATGATTTGCACTCAAGCAGGAAACAACCTATTGTCATGTGGGTTTCCTTTGTTCTTATCTTGGGAATGTTTTTGTCGTTGCATTATTTGTAAACATTAATTGTGTCATATTCAAGGTAAAATACCTCCACAACTCCAAGCTATTCGGGTCTTTATTGTACTGTTTTAGCTCTAAGAGTTCATATTCCATTCTTGTGATCACGTGTATTGAAATCCCACCAGACTCGTTGCTGTGGGAACGCCTAAGAACATATACTCTGTCCCGTCAATCTCTAGAGCAAGCGAATGAAAACAGTCTATGCAAGTAGGGACGCGAGACTGCTCCAGAGATAGGCGGGACAGTGTGTAAAAGAACTTCCGTGGCTCCAACGTTCTGTGCTTTCCCCTTCATTTCCCCTCTGTGGTTCACAGAGTAATTTATTTATAACCACGGTTTCATACTGCATATTCAAGACAACTACTATTAATTTTCAATGTATGGGCTTATTATTATGGAGACACATAGAGTGAACACAACTAACGAATAAATCATGTGCGATTGTTCAATTTTGTAGGAAATCATGTAACTCTTCCCCTCCGAAGTTGCTTGGAACTTTTGTCGGCTTGAAAATAGTTGATTTTTCTTTAAGAGCATAATATTAACTGAGAATCGAACCTCGGACCTCTTGATTGCAAGGTGACAGCATTCTGGCGTCATTTTATGGGATTATTTTCCCCATACACGTGTCAAATTACTTTCAGTTATCTTCTGGAAGGCTAAATCGGAAAAGTCTTTTAAACTACGTCACACGAAAATTAGCGAGCAAAAGCTTTCCCACAGTCCCACCTGTAATTATTTCTTCTTAATTAAAATCGACAATGATAAGAGCATTCGTGTGATGTGGACACAATTAAGCGTGAAGCAATGCAATGAAATGAAATGGAAACGAAACAGGATTTTATAAAACTGCTCACTCACCTTACGATTCAAAGCCTTTGCGCACACATACACCTTCACTGCCGGATAATAAGTGTTGGCAGTGGAGTGATAACTCCCAACGTTTGTTTAGAACACTACACGATAATGAAACGACGCGCAGCGGCAGAAATCGCAACTACGAACATATGAGGTCTCTTAGAATAAACCTTTTTATGCTGGCTAAGAAATGATACGCGGATGTTCTAACCTTACTTAAGTCTCTTAGGAAATGCAGCCTGAAATCTATGACGTAGCTTCTTGAACCATACTATGCGTTTTTTACTAGATACAATTAAGAAGTTAGATGGGTGCAAGAATACTTGCAACAAGGGATTTAGAAACAAATGTTAAATATTTATTTTGCGTAGATTTTCTTCAAATCTTGGCTAATCGCAACGATGGGGATAATGAGATAGAGAGACAATCACAAAAATAAGGTAGGGGGCCCAAATTTCTTTCGTTCCCTTTAGTTTCTCGGTTCTGCTGCTAGGAAAGCTATCAGAGCCAACGTGTGGTTGGGGAAGGCAAACAGAGCCAGTTGTGATCTTTTAGTGATCCAGGAAGCTTCTGTTCCGGTTTGACGAAGATTTTTTGTTCTCTTGACAAGATGAGATTATAATGTCATAATTACAAGTCCTTTAAGCCTAGTGTAATCTTTGTTTTTATATTATCTGCTTGTCTTTGGCTTTGGTACTTTATCAGTAGAAAGATGCGAGGTTGCGTGCCGTCACTTGTTGAGAAGGTGGAGGCCTCCACGTAAGTTTGAGGGTTGTTCCTAATTTCATCTCGTCATATTTTTCGTTTTTGGTTGAGACGGTGCCCTGGAAACTCTTGTATGGACACAACACGAGCCCCACAGAGGATTATACTGACTGCGGGTCCAAACAAAAATCGTAATCGGGGGCCATTTAGAGGATTTGTGCATTTACCAATTTGTTTTTTCCGCACGAGTTCTTTATTGCTTTCATTTCAATATTTTGATTTTCTCCGGATAAGCTTGACTCCATGACTTGATAGGAAGAAGGGAAAAGCTTACATATTGTCGTGTCCTGGTTAAAATTTGATAATTCTGGACGTAAAGAACACTGGGACATTCCCTGTCCTAACTTACAATCTGGACGCCAGCGCATTCTTTGGATACAGAATATTTTCCTCCCACGTGACTACGTTCTGCATCTTAATTCGCTCTGGCGCTCGTTGCCTGTGCATCCTGGTCCCTTTGATTACTTAATCAGGAAAATACCGGTAGACTCTATACATAACTCATTCGCTTACTCAAAGCCAGTGGCATGCCCAAGGATTTCATTAAGATTAAATCTTATGACTAATGCTGTTTGCATTTTTGACACTTTCGATTTTGCACGAAAATTAGTTTCTTAAAAAATCGAAAAACCGTTTTGAAAGCCGAAGACGAAAGACTGTTTTGAAAACAAAAAATCGGAAAACGGTTTTTAAAAACTGAAAGCGTTTCGAATGGTCAGAACATTGGCTGTAACATTATTTTAAGGTAATACTGCTGAAACGGTTTTATAAGAACTTTTCAGCCCACTTACTTTTGGTTTGATTTGCTGTTTTAAGTCAACTTTATGCACAGTAAGGCTAATCGGGACTGGACCTACAGTTTAAGGTGGGATCCGAACCACTTGTGCCTCCACCGGGTATCGAACCCGAGACCCCTTGATTACAAGGCAATGACGCTACCACTGCGCCACGGGGAGGCCCACAGCCCACTTAGTGACGAGATGGAAAGTCGATTACTTACTCGTAACGTGCTCGAAACCACCTAGTGGTGTCACGTACACAAACTGCGTTGCTTTTCTTTGAAATAAAGGACCATAGATGGCAGCATGCAAGAGGAACAATAGTTATAAAAGATGCTGCATAAATAAGCTTGGAAAGTGGGTAAGAGATGGCACCACCCAGGAGAACTTATACGATTGTAAATAGAGACAACGGAAAGAGCAGATGTGATGAAATAACGATTGTATATATTAATACTAATTATAAGGAAATAAATAAATAAGTTTAAAATAATAACAGGATATAAATAAGGAGAAAAGGGGAATTATCATTCAGTAATGACATAAGCGATTAATATACAAAAGTAAAGAAGTCGAATTGCAATTTCGATTTTGTGTCTATTACAGTTCTCACGAACTGAGAGTTTCGTGTGGCTTTTGGGTTGTTTTCCCCAGGTGTAGCGCCATTTCCCGGCAGCACCCAAGCACATTTGGAGGCGCATACATTGTAGCTCCAAGTTAAGGTTAGCGCCGGCCAGGCGGCGATCCTTAACTAACCCCTTTCTCTTTGTTTGTCTGGGAGATCGATTTTCTTAATATTTACGTCAATTTGGATAAAATCGACAAAGAAGCCCAGAGAAAAAAAATACACAACATGTAATAATTGCAAGAAGAAGGCAATTTAATTATTAAATACAAGGAGAAGAAGATTCATTAATCATAAGAAGAAGATGCCATATTAATTATAAGAAGAAGATGCCATATAGATTATAAGAAGAAGAGGCTATAAGAAGAAGACGCCATATTAATTATAAGAAGAAGATGCCATACTGACTATAAGAAGAAGAGGCCATAAGAAGAAGATGCCATATTGATTAGAAGAAGAAGAAGCCCGAAGAAGATTGGTTAGAATTAATAAAAAATAAAAATAGAAGAAAATTACTGTATGAAAAGACTTCAAAAAGTTATTTAATATTTGTACATAATTAATCAAGAATATAGTACGAATTGTACCCTCAGTAGTGCGTTAAATCTGTTGTTTCTTTCCATACATTTGTAGCGTTAGTAACCCTGATCTGTGCCCAGAGGTATCTCATTGTCTCTCCCCTGTGCTAAGCTGGCAGATGCTCACGTGAGAGGACGTGGCAGTGGTGATACAGGAAATCCCTGAATGCAGGACACAACGAAATATTATACAAATAAGAAACATATATAACACTAATAATAAAGTTTATTCATAATCACAATTAACATTAGGTTTATGTATTCAAACAGGCAAAGCTTAATATTTTAAAATCAGTAAATGCAGTAGCCTACACAAAATGTAGATAAAATACAAAATCAATTACTTATTTGTGCAGTTTATTTATAGTTGTGAAACATGACATTTAAAAAAGAATACTGAAAGAACTTCATTGGAAGTAGGTACACCAATGAACTCCAGGTTACCCCATCAAAATTCTTGTTGCTATTCTCATGTGGAACTGACAACACTTACAACACGCAGGGTGTATAAGAAAAATAAATGACATTAGCAATGGAAAATTGGTCTATTATTACATTCAATCATTTCATGACATTTTTAGAACTGGAAATTTTTATCTGAAAAATTGATTTCATAATCTTTGTTTATTATTGAGTCCTCTTCATGCACAGATAGGTTAATCGAGAATGGATCAAAAGTTTAAAGTGACATCCCAATCACTATGCGTGTCCAGCAGGTATAGAACACATGACCCTTTGTTTACAATAATACGGCGTTATCACTACGCAATGGAGAAGGCCCTAACCGCAAGAGTAAACCATGATTTTAGGCACTTCGCTCTATTTTATAACATAAAAATAAAGGAAACCCAAGAAATAATTGATTACAATAGCTTGATATTTTGCTAATACAAAATATAGAAAAGTTTTCTTTTCACAAGATTTTCTAAAACTTTTAATAAATGTAAGAATGATTCCATACAATTTATTCTCTCCATCAATCTGTTTTTCATGATTTGAACTTATCCGTGGCTTGTCGACCACAATTTCGAAAAACTTGGATGCAAATGAAACTAACAGTATAGTGATATCGGTAGCGATTACCCAAAGTAATAAAGGTATGTGTGAATGACATGTATTTGTTTGTATCCAAACCAGGATAAAATAATTTACAATGCCTACACTTGAAATATATTTTTGCAGTATCTTTGACGACATAGTGATGCAGATAATTGTGCAATTTTCTATATTTGTCAAGGTTACTGTAAAAATGTTTCAAGTGTGTACTTGATTCAATATTTTATCCAGGTTTTGAGATGTCACATAATCGGATATTTATCCCTTACCCAGATTACCCAATTCCGTGGAACAGAGTATGGGATAATTTGAAATCCAGATTTCTTGGTAATTCTTGTGGCTGTACAATAATATTTGAGATAGGTCTTGTAGATTTAAGTAAGTATTACAGAGAAACGATTTTCTCTTTCGTTGTTTTTTAAATTGTCATTTCTCAAATCTCGATTTAAAACCTTTACATTATGTACATGTTTTCGTTCTCAAGATTACCTTTGAGAAAATGACCAAACAAGTGAAAAGGTGAGAATGTATTCTGTGTTGTGAGTAGTCATACTAATTTTAACCCAGAATGTCGCCTTCGAATTGCATATTTGGGGTAAAATTTCCTTCATGACTAAAATGTCTTCTTTGTCTTATTTCTTCTGGACGGTACGTGATAAGAAACCACATTTCCATAATTTAGGTGGTTGATAAGAATGTGACACAAGTTGTCCTGACTCTGCTTCTGTACTTGACCATCTGGATGGTTATCAAGAGATCTTTGTCATCTGTATGCTTTACGTGACTATATAGCTTACAGTTCTTATTTCAATACATGCGTTTCTTGAGAAATTCTTCACATTTATTCTCAAGTTTCGCTTCATTCAGATTTCAGCTTCTCTCCACTGAGGAAAGTTGAAAAAGCTGCGAAACTGTGGAACATAAATTTGTTATTGTTGAATATAATTAACATGAATGTTACGTTTTGGATGAAAAAAACAACAATAAAAAAAGGTCAGGTACTTCATGTCAAGTTGTTAGATGGGTGATGTTTGTTCAAGACTTCGGAAGTAAGAAATTGTTGATGCTTGAACATAGTGACAGTGAAACAAGTGAAGCAATGCTTTCTGCAAACCCTGCTAGCTGTGGGGTACGGTGTTCGCATACCTCTCACACTTTTAGCATTGGTCTCATCACGGACTCTCCAACCGATCGTCTTGTCATCAAGGTCTACCGTATTCGATTGTGGACGGGTACACATTTCTTTCGCTCGGATCACACTTTATCGCTACAGGACCAATTCAGCCTAGCCTATCTATGAATCAAGTCTACTTAATTATTACATTTTTCCAAAAAAAATGTTACAAGAAACGTGAAAAAGGAACAGGCAATTCATATGAATTTCCTAATAGTAGGAACTATTCGTTCAAGAAATCCAGAATAACCCGTTTTGAAATAAAAAATAGACATGGCTTGTACAATATAATAATTTTAGGTACAAAGCAGGTTGTTAAAGGTCCAGGAACACATAAATTCTATTGGGTTCCGCTGCAGGACCGGAACCTTTTTTCTCGCATATTTTAAATTCGGTCCAAGTTGCGTATTGTTTCATTGAAAAAGGATTCCTGGACCGAAGTTAAATTGATCCTGAAAAAAGTTCCTGGACCGTATTTAAATTGATCTAGTAAAAAGATTCCTGGACCGAAATACTTTACACATAAAAAATGCTCTTTACGGTCCAGAACCCATTTACGCTTGCTGATTTTCTCTCCTGGACCGGAATTAAATTTATTTAAAATTCCTGGACTTTTAACAACCCTGGTACAAAGTAAATTTTAAGAAAATAATTAATACTGCACGCCGGACCAACTTGCTACGGTTGGTCCGGCGTGCTGTCGGAATATTCCTTTATGAAACAGTACTATAATTTTAGTTCGGAATTTCAGTTTTATGATTGTATACCCATATAATTTTCGTAGCGCTTTCATATCAAACGATTTCAAAAATATCCTACAATACCTTTCTGTGTACAGAGTAATGGACTTAACGCTTTTTATTTGACACAATCTATATGTGTACTTTAGTTGTAAATTGTATGAAGTCATATTACTATTAAGCGGATAAAACTGTTTTCCCAGATTTGTCTTCTTCTTTACACTGAGATATTTCAGACTCTTGACGTGCCTGAAAAGGTAAAAAAAAGATCAGTACATATTCAACAAGTTTCTATTGTTAGAAATAAATATGAGAAACGTTTATTTCAATACACAGTTAATTACTTGTATTTCTTTCTCCTCTTTTTAATTATTGAACACACAGTTATGTCCAAAGTTGCTTTTATTCTCCTAGATGATTTGTACTGGGTTCTAGTTCTAGGCTGAATTCTAAATAGCAACATGCTATTTGTTCTTTGTCTTAAATTGGAAAACATGTCTTGGAAATGCAAATCATTATTTTAAATATGCAACCGACAAATCTTTGAGAGCCTTTCATAATGCTGAAAGAAACAATTTGCTGTCTCAAAAGATGAAGCTGCAAGCAAGCTTCTAAATACATCAGATACTGAATACATACTGAAATGGATATGTTCTTATGTGAATATTATTAATATAATATCCAGCTCGTTAAAGTGTAACATATATTATATTAACTTTTTCTAAATAAAACAATTCTTAAATATTATTAATCTTTCCTGAATATTTTTTTTGGAATGTAGGAAATAAGGTTAGGCTGTAAGTTGCATGACTAATTGAATATTAGTAATTTCAGCTTCATATCTGTGAGAACTTTTTTTTTTGTCTTGATCTTTGGTAAACAATTGACACGAATAGTATTAATGAAATATCAAGTGCCAAGGAAGAAACCGTTCAATTGAACTAGTGATTCAAAGACATGCACAAATGACAAAAGTACAATTTTTGTATTTAAGTACAACATATAGGTATATTCCAGTATTTGTCTTGATTCATGTAGACCAGAGGTGGCTAAACTCTCCGAACCATTGAGCTACTTAACCCATTGGGATGCGGAAGGGGTGGGGCGATTTGATACAAGCGATGTACAGTGTGATTCATGAGTATTACCGTGCAAATTGTCCATCACCATATTCGTGCACTTTATTTGACCCTATAAGAGCTTCAAGAATTAAAAGATAACTCAAGACAAGCTGTTGGCAACTTCCGCACCAGCATACATAATGAAGGATGTGCGAGAAAAATTAATGAACATGGTCATGGACAATTTGCCGTGCAATACTAGTGGATCCCACTGTACAAGCAGCCCCTGGCTTCGCTTATAATACTCACTTTCAGCAAATGGAGGAAGAAATTTTAACCTAGGACGAGAGAAGAGATGTTCTTTCTCTTGAAACCCAGTGTTAGAAAGAGGATTTGATTTAAAAAAAATGAAAATTTCGTGCTGATTAAAAACCACACTATCAAGTGCTTCAAGTGATTTCAGTCAATAGCCGTAACGTCACCTACAAATGAATAGACACGAGTACTACTATTACAACTACTACAACAAAAACTACTACTACTACTACTAATAATAATAATAATAATGCATGTTAAAATAACAATGATATTTATCATTATTATTATCAGTGCTTTTTTCTGGAAACAAAGGTTTCGGCACGCTTCAAGTTCGTTTGTTGTTATCTATATGTTATTGTGTTCATTACAAGGACTACTGTAAATGTTGTGGTATGTTCATAAATGACCCACAAAATCACACACACACACCATCACACACCATCACACACACACACACACACACACACACACGTATGTTTTTAATTGAAGAGGTTTTCTCTGGCAATCAGCCAGGTGATTTCCGAATAATCTTCCGAGCTTTCGAGAGCTGACGTCACTTTCATTTTCAATGATCAGGGACCACTTTAATCCCTGAAGATGAGAGTGACGTTAGCTCTCAAAAGCTCGGAAGCCTATCCGGAAATCACCTGGTTGATTGCCTGAGAAAACCTCTTCAATATTCGCCGCCAGGAAAGCTTCAAGAATTATTTCAAAATGTTTTTAGCTTTAGTCTCACTTATAAATAGATGCCAGTACGCGTATCATTGGATACCGCCAAAAAAGGCACTATTTATTATTTTTACTACGTCCAAAGTACATGCGTATGTAAACAAAAGATATATAACACCTGTCGTTTCAGGAACTTATGTTCTCATTTACATCTTAAACGAATAGCACTGACCAAAATGTATTCTTTTTTTTCTAATTTTCCGAACCAGAAACCTACAGGAGACAACTTTATAACAAGTAGTTTATGGACTTTTGTATAAATTTATTTCTATTTAGAGTTTTTCAGGATAATTTATGATTTTTTTTGTATTGCTAGGAATAATCCTGTAAATATTTGAATTAGAATATATATTTACAGACAGTAGGAATCCAATACATATTGTAGGTTCAGTGCAAGTAAATAAAATAGGTGTCAATGTAGCAGCAGGAACTGAGTTTCGGCACCAAACTGATTTGCCGGATCCGAGTTCGGCTGCGTTCAAGGCTCATTTTAAGCCCTGCCACTATCTCTAAACACGTTAACAAATAGTGAATGAAAATAATTACCAGCAGTGGACGTCCTGTGTAACTATGTGTTTTTCTGGAAGAAATGTAGGCTTGACGAATGGCAGATATTCTCTTTCTTCTTAGTGTCAAAAGCAAGACAACTAAAGTTGCGGCGGCAAACACGATGGCCCCCGTGAGGAATCCAAGCGCAACTGGATACCAGATTCCAACGGTGATGGGTTCTTGGGGAGGGAATGTAACTTTGTTCGCAGAGGAACATATATGCTCCTTAGCCTCGTAGGTTATCCTTCCTTCGACGATCTTCGGTTCGATGCAGGTCGGAGGCTTCATTCGGACCCTTCTCTGCTTTTCCAAGTCTGATAGTTTGCACAGGTCCTCGCAGTCGTAGCAGGACCACGGGTTGTCGGTCAGGTCCAGATCGACAAGGTCGTTGAGGGGTTCCAGAGTCTGGAACTCCAGTTTCTGGAGCTCGTTGCCGTTCAGGTACAGGTACCCTAGGTTGTTGACGTTCGAGAAGGTCTCGTTCGGCAAGGTTTTGATGTTGCAGAAACTCAGGTCCAACCTGTTCAGCGACGGCGAGTTGATGAAGTTCGAGGATATCTGCAACACTGGGTTTCCTCTCAGAATCAGTGTTTCCAACCTTATGGTTTGGACGAACGTGTCCGGATCGATGTGTTCGATATTGTTGAACGACAGATCCAGGAGGGACAGGTGGCTGAGGTCCTCGAAGGCGTTCTTTGCGATGTGCGTAAGACTGTTGTGGGACAGCTGGAGTTCCTCCAGCCTCGTCAGTCCTGCTTGCTGGAACACCCCGTTCTGGAGGCTGGTCATTATGTTCTCTGGCACCATGAGGACCTCGACGTCATTGTCGATCTCGGTGGGGATCGAGGACAGGTTGTTCCTGCTGCAGTCAACGGTTTGCTTCATGAACTCATTCATGCAGGAGCAACCCTCGGGACATAATGCTCTGATTCCCGGTACGGAAAGCAAGGCCACAACGAGGAAGATCATTCCTTGACCACTCACCACCATGGAGACCATTGGTTTCAGAGACTGAATTAAACCCTGAAAAGCAAGAAAACGGCGTCAATACAGTGACTCTATAAACTATACTAACTAGAACTAAATTCCTTGGCGCAACAGCTCTCTGAGAGCCAAAGCCTACCCAGCGACTTTTTCATCGGGTGACGCGTGGTCAGCGCATCCAGTCCCATCGCCGCTGTTTATCTGGCTTTCGAGACCGGAGCCCGCTACTACTTCTTCTCGAGCAGCTCTCCAATTATCATGCTGGACCAACACCGACATTTTTCGAGCGTACACGGGAGCGAACCCGTAACCGCTCGCATAAAAGGTGAAGCAGAAGCCCTTATACAGCTGAACCTGAGTTATACCACCAAGGTGAAGAGAAAATATTACCTATAACTGAAAATTACTTACAAATCAAAGTTAGATACAATGTCATATCATTATTAAAATACAGTGATTGTATCTATTTTGAGGAACAAGATATTCGTAATACTGGATATTTCTGTCCTAAAGTGGTAAATCTAAAAGTTTGATTCTTAAATACATTACATTTGCCAATTTATTAGTGAAAACTATGACACTGAAATATTACAGTCGACACTATAGTTTTATACTTTTGCTACCGAAATTTAAAAAAAATCGTGTAATATAACATTTATTTTACTAATAAATGTGCAAAGTATATATATACTGTACTTTGCACAGTCATTAGTAAAATAAATGTTATATTAGACGATTTTTTTAAAATTTCGGTAGCAAAAGTATAAAACTATAGTGTCGACTGTAATATTTCAGTGTCATAGTTTTCACTAATAAATTGGCAAATGTAATGTATTTAAGAATCAAATTTTATATATATATAAGCCATGCTTATATCGACAGCTGTTTCACTTTTAGTTCTATGTGGAATAGCATCCCCTTCCCGCATAAATGTTTCTTTCTGGTCAAGAGCGCACATTTTCCAATTTCTGTTGTCCATGGCCGACAAATAGCAACTAGTCACTTCTGTGACATTGTTGTAGTTTGGTTACGTACAAATCAACTGTATTTTATGAAAATTAGTACGAATAACGCCGAATTAAGTTTAAATGCATTACGTACAAATAAGATTAAGTTAAAACTTTTTAAAATTATATTTTGCCAACAGTAATTTACGTATAAAACAGAATCAAGATGAACTGAGTTACATACAAAGCAGTCTCAACTGTATTCTATACAACTATACAGAAGTTCAAGCTTAATTCAGATTGTGAATTAACGAGAGTGAGTTGCGGGTGCTGAGGATTTCCTCAACCCTTTTGGGCAGAGCTAGGCAATACACATGACCAGTGGCGGCGATTGGATCCCAAGACCGAGGGGGGGGGCAAGGTGCCAAAACTAGGGGGGCAAAGACAGTATATTTTCCTTTGTAGATAAAATTTAGCATAGCATAGTGCGGGGGCAAAAGTGGCGAAAACTGGTGGGGGCAACTGCCCCCCTAATCGCCGCCACTGCACATGACGTCTTACAATCTTGTATTAGACAGGAAAATAATGAATTCTAACTATAGTGTAAAATGTAACTAATGTTAAATGTGATCGTGAATGTCACCAATTAGCTTAGCGACTCCGAAAACTATGGATTCGACACTAATCTAGGTCATTTGGGGCATTTCATTCTTCATCCCCTCTCACTCCCCATGCCGATAGGTGATGAACGTGGAGTTGAACCGCATTGGGAGTGTCACGAAGACTATGGATTCCATTCGCAACTCAGCCTGAATTTTAGACAACCCGAGAAACACTATCGTTGTGCGGATTGCATAGTCACGAATGTCTGTTTGTGCGGAATTTAATATCGGTGGTTCTCGATTAGTTTTACATGTCACCACTTCCCACCCCACCCCTAGGGGTGCCAGGGGTGTATTACCCCCACAGTATTTCTTTCCAGGTTGCAAGTGATACGTGTACCAAGTTTGGTTGAAATTGCTCCAGGCGTTCGAGAGTTATGCCGGAACAAACATATAGTATACACCCCCCCACACACATACATTCATTTTTATATATATAGAAGATAAATGAAGGATATAATTGTGTCTTTGCCTACTTTGCAATCTTCTCCTTTTAGAAATAAAGCATAGTACATTTATGTTTTTATTCACACATTATGAACACTACACTACAATTACTTGCAACCCATTGATCAAGTGCAAGTGTCATTCAACACAGGGTTGGAAGATGAATCATGAAGTGAGAATGAATGGACTCGCCTCCTCTTTGAGATGTGGCAGTTGAAGTTGCAGCTTCTTTGTGACGTCTGTTCTTCAGAAGAATTTTCACAAGTTTCAATTTCTTCACATTTCGTTTCTTGAGCAAATGACCAAACTTTCTCAGGCGGATCGTCAGAAATTCCAGTGGTATATTTCGTATCTTCATAATATTAAGAAGGGATTGCGGGTAGTACTATATCCAGTGACTTGAGTCTTTTCGGAACACCTCTTCATAAGCCCATGTGACATACACACGCTTCCCAATGCCTTCTCTGCAAAGCAAGAGTTTTGGTAATTAACACTAAATGCTTGTGACACGAGCGATATTCGTTGTGCGTAACGAAAATATGCAATGTTCAATCCAGTCACTTTCCTCCGGGGGGGGGGGGGGACATCAAACTTCACGGGCAGAATGTCATAGGCATCAAATTATAATTCCGATAAAACTATTTTAAAATTGTCCCTTATTTCCTATACAATTAAGTTAAATGAAGTGTAATTCGTTTAACTATCATTTTAAGAATCAGATTATGAGAATGAATAAAATAATATTATAGTATGGCATGATTTACATTTACAGCGAACTAAGGCGTCTAGACTTTCTACAGCATGTGTGTGGGTGACATCATCAATGAAACTTTCCGTGGGTTCCTCCTCCCCCTCAGGGTCTCCCCGATGGCGCAGTGGTAGCGTCGTCGTCTTGTAATCAAGGGGACCCGGGTTCGATACCCAGTGTAGGTACTTGGCACAGTGGTTCGGATCCCACTTTAAACTGTAGGTTCAGTCCCGATTAGCCTTATTGTGCATAAAGTTGACTTAAAATACCGAATCAATAACAATCCTCCTCCCCATCAGCAGTTGGCACCTTCACACAAGCTTAAAGCGTATCCTTATTCATCTTAACTCTTAATTTAGCATTTATAAAAAAACTGACGATAATTTAAATTCGTTCATCATTTTGACTTTAATGATAAAGAGGACTTATTACTACGAGCAAACCAGAAAAAAAGAACGTTCTACGTTTAATTAAAGTGGATGAAAGACAGCCAAAATGAACATGGTTGCCAAATTTCTTAGCTATTATCTGAATACTCTGCCAGGTTACTGAAATTTTCAGGGGGTTCCCTCCTCTCCTTCATCAATTTCATCACATCATCACCCCATCCTCATCCTGGCGATATACCAAAGGTGGCAGAAAAGCGAAGTAAAACAAACCAAATCAAGCAAACCTATTAATAGATACACAGAAGCGCAACTACGAATTTTGTCTGGGGGGGTACCAGAATAGACGTACCAATAATAATAATAATAATAATAATAATAATAATAATAATAATAATAATATTTTATTATTACAGTGGACCCTTAATAACTCGAACCTCAACATCTCGAATTCCTTGATAAGTCGAATTTTTTCTAATCCCCTTGAATTGTCCATAACAATCAATACTAATTTTACCTCAACAACTCGAATAAAACCTTGATAAGATGAATTTTTGTACAGTTTATGGGATGCCGTTGGAGCTCAATAACTCAAAGGTAGAGTATGAAAAACCTCTATGAGTCGAAGTTAAATTCTAATCACCTCTATAACTCGAAGTTTTAGTCCCACGCACCTCAATAAGTCGAAGTGTAGGGTGCGTACGTACAATGTCAGGTGATCAACAATCGTGTCGGGACTTGGACTTCCCCACCCTGCCGTGTAACTCGAAGTCGGCGATTTTGGCCCTCAATAACTCGAACCTTGGTAAGTCGAAATCCTTGATACCTCGATTTTTTTCTTTTCCCCCTCAAGTTCGAGTTATCAAGGTTTCACTGTATTATTATTAGTAGTATCAAATCCTCGCAAATTACGCAAAAAAAAACAAAAAAACAAAAACAGGTAGGAGTCGGCACTAAAGCATTTGTGTTGGAACAAACGATTTGAAATATTTTTTTTTCAAAACTTTCAATTTGGCATTAACAATTGAAAAACAAGCATATAAACTGTATTTTTGAAAGACAGAAAATGCATGATAAATTATTTTTTACACATAACATGTATAACTTTCATGTACAACATATTGATTGATTGAGTTGGTGTTTTAAGTCCACTTTATGCACAGTAAGGCTAATCGGGACTGTACCTACAGTTTAAAGTGGGATCCGAACCACTATGTGCCTCCATCATGTACAACATATGTTTTACACATATGCAACATGGAGTGGCGTGAAATAAGAAAATGCATGTGCATCATGCCAACACTAGTCTCCCCGACGGCGCAGTGGTAGCGTCGTCGCATTGTAATCAAGGGGTCCTTGGGTTCGATACCCGGTGGAGGCACATAGTGGTTCGGATCCCACTTTGAACTGTAGGTCCAGTCCCAATTAGTCTTACTGTGCATAAAGTGGATTTAAAACACCAAATCAATCAAACATGCCAACACTAAATTGGATACGTATTCAAAGTTTCCTTAATACACACACACACACACACACACACACACACACACACACACACACACACACACACACACACACATATATATAATTTAAGTACATTACATAATCAATTCATTCACCTCATAATAAACCAACAGCAAAAAGTACATCATTCTCTCAGAAACATGCATGTTCCTTTTCCTCCCAACAATTGTTCATGCATTTAAAACAAAGTCAATTAAGAAAAGTCTTCCTTATCTCCCTGGTAATTTACAATGCATTACAGAAAACAATCATATTGTGAACGAAGCGACCAAGAAAATTTTTAGATCCAATTTTTTGCAAACTGAAAACAATATTGATTTAATAGGGAGCAAATCATTTCACGGGGCCGTCATAGCATTTTCTCTTTTACAACTTTTTTCATTTAGATCGTTCGACTCTCACCGCTCCCCTAGCGACGGCTCTGAACTTGATAAGAATAAGAATAGGAGGCTTTGCGGACGAAACGAGCAAGAAAATTTTACGAAATGTACTTTTACTTGCATGAAATTTGAAATCGATTGCCCCTCTGTGCCCCCTGCAGGTGCCCTTGGCCGTCAATATTTGCCCGCCCCCTAGAATCTATTTCTATCCAAGGTTTTGGGGGACTATGCCCCCCTGTTGTTGCGCCACTGTAGATACATCGATAAAATTGAAGATGGTAATTTAACAACTATTCTGACGTTACTGTAACGTTGTGACTCCAAAATTCATTAGCACCTTAAGAAATTATTTTTTTAACGTTTTAGATAGAAGATTGCCCAAAAAAAAGTTTTTTAGGGAGTACTTTAGGGATAGCCTTTGGGAAATACATTTTAAAAGTTACTGTTACTTTTCCCAAAAGGTAACTATGTTACAACGAATTACTTCACCAAAAACTGAGTTACTTTTTTAACTACAGTAGAGCGTCGATTATCCGAAGTAATTGGGGGACATGGGTGTTCGGAAAACTGGTTTGTTCGGATAATCGAACTGTACATGTTTATTTGCCAAAAAGAAGTACTGTACAGTAAATTTATTCATAAAAACAGGCATCTCTTTAAGTATGTATTACAAAGTAACGTACAAAGGCAACTTTAGTAGGAATATATAGTATGTGGTACAGTTTATTAAACAAAAATATGTACATATTACATACGCATTTTGCATGAACAATACACACAGTACACAACATTAACGTTTAAAAAAATCCTTTATTTTGGTCTGTCTAAGCAAGCCTACACGCTTACGAGCAGCTAAGTCACGTACTTTTTTCATTACAGATATCTGAAAGTGAGCGAGTACACACTTCGGTTAAGCGGTCGTTCGGTTGACCGACGTTCGGATAATCGACGCTCTACTGTACTAGGTTTCTGTAGTTCGTATAAGTTAACGACAGATGGCAAAACAGGGTTATTTAGTATGTGCTGCCATCTTTCGACAATATGAAGAAGTTTCTTCTTGGCAGCGAAAGTACTAAATCATGACGAATAAAAATATAACAATATAGCAAGAAAACAATGAAAACTTTACTGTTCATTTTAAAATAATCACACGTTATCAGCACAAACACAGGTGTCATAAAAAAATAAAACCGATAAAAAATTAATTCTTTTCGATTGTCCCTTCATCAATTTCATCTGATTATCAATAATGCTCATTGTTGTGATCAGTTAATATCTGAAGAAAAGCGACGTAAAAAAACAAAACAAATGAAAAATCATATTTTTCCATTTCGCTCTTTAAGAATAAGTTTGTTCCTTTCCATGGATGTACCCTCATTTTCCCAGGTGGACAAACAACACTTTCCCAGGGAGAGCAAGGAATATGTGAATTAATTAATTATCGTCATCAATTCTTAGTTACCCTTTACTTATATCCCGAACGGTGTATGCTACGTTGAAAATTCAAGCACTTTAGATTGAAATTCATCTACTTCCATCAACTTTCCCCTCTCTTAATTTTTTCGCAATGTGCACTAATAACAGAGTTGCCTATGGAACCGGACGTTTGAGTCACCCTGCCTTAATAATAAACGGTAATATAAACCTCATATTCATGTACGTTGATTCAAACAATATTGTATTTGATATCTTCTTAGACTTTTACTTTCGAATATTAGGAATTTGTCTATCAAAATATGTTATTATCCTTTACCTAACCTACCATACCCTATTCTAACCTAACCAAAATCTAGCATAACTCCGGATCCTATTGACGTCCCATTTTTTAAATTTTGTTTACTTATTGAGTAATAGTGTGTGTATGACATGTAAGTTTTGAAAAAATAAATAAAAGACCTTCAATTGTTTTTTTTACCCTGGCATAGCCATGTTGTATCTCGTGTAAAAGAACCCTTCAAGACATTTCCAATGCCGCCCGTATCACTTCTATAGGTGCCCTGGTTGCCGAAATATTCCAAGTTAAGGTTAAAAGATGTTAGAAAAAAATGGTCAAAATCGCACAGTTTGCAACACTGTAATTTAGGAAATACAAAAGATATGGATCTGGAAAGTTGCATATTTTCCTACCTCAAATGGCTCTTTCAGTATGCCAAGTTTCAAATTAATCAAAATACGTGAGGTTGAAAAGTGCCTCTTCACTTGTTGATTTTACATGGTATGCCCCAAATATTTTTCACGTAAAAAACACAATGATCCAAATGAAATTTTTCACCATTGTTTTCACCACTGCCCTCCGCTGGATACTCCCAGCCCATGTTCCTATCTAATCAACATCTTAATCGACGTTTCTCTATTGTTTAATCAAGTCAAATAAAATATTTACTTCTTTTTTTTGTAAGCGTGGTTATATATAACTCATTGTTGCTTTGAGTACGTATTGTACTAACACATTCTTCATTTGTTAACCCGGAAATCTATGCTTTGTAAAATATCAGATTGAGATCAATCAACTGAAAAATACATGATAACTTCTATTACAATCAAAGTTTTTAATAGAAATGAACAACTTGCTTTTCTTTAAGTTTCCTCTTGCCATTGCAAGTGGTAAATTATGATGTATTACTGAAGTGGCAGTGGGAGTTATAAGGAGTGATGGATTAATTCTATTTGTTTATTCTGCGTCAAGTTTAGTAGATATTGCCATGTTATGTAAACATTGAGGAAAAGTAGATTCTTGAACTGTGCGTTTGGTCTTCCCTATCTTATCTTCGAGATAAGCGTTTTCTGCGCTTCAGTTAATTGAATGTAGCAGTGAACACAATTTTGAAACTTAACAAATTCGAGGTGGGGTAAAGTCGTCGCAATCAAAGGGTCCCTGGTTCGACACACAGTGGAGGTATATAGTGGTTCAATTCCCTCTTAAAACTGCAGATCCAGTCCCGATTAGCCTATCTGTGCACAAATTGGACTTGAAGCAAAAAGTCAAACTCGAACGAATAACACCTCAAGCTGTTTCCGACGCTGTGTTTAATTCTCATTCTAGCCATAGTATAGAGAGGTGAGGACACGAATGCGTCTGTCCCTGAAATCTTGATTGATTTGCTTTATTTTACTTCGCTTCTTGTGTCACTTTTGGCTAATTTGCGAAGATGGTGATGAGTGATGGCATGATGAAATTGATGAATGGACACTCAAAAACATCCATGCCCAGGCCGGGATTCGAACCCGGGACCCCTTGCCCCGTAGCGCGATGTGCTAACCACTCAGCCACGGGGGCCGGCATTGTCCCGGGAATCTGCGGAACAAGGCCGTGCATAACGGTTGAGAAGTGGAGACTGCGAGTTGGCGGAGCGAAGCAGTGCGCGCTTCTGCAAATGACTGGAAGTCGCACTCACTTCCCCTCTCACGAGTTCATTGGCCGAGCCCTCCCGAGTTACTACTTGCGCATGCGCGGAGACTTGCTTCCGTTCACCCTCTCCAGAAATAGCCGGGATACAGTGAATGTTCACGTAGGCAAAAAACAACAACATAACCCGTGGCTCAATGGCTCTTCCAAGAGCAAGGGCAACCAATCGGCTTTCAATTGGATGACCCGTGGTCAGCGCATCGAGTCCTATCGCTACTGCTCTTTTGGTTTTCGAGGCCCGATTTGATTTGATTTTTGTTATTTAGCGCCGCCTTTTCCGCCACATTTTGCTAACGCGACGTTAAGGATGAGTGATGATATGATGAAATTGATGAAGGGGCATTCGCAAAGAACACCCATTCCTAGGTCTGGATTCGAACCCGGAACCCCTGGAGTAGTAGCGCGCTGTGCTAAACACTCCACCACGGAGGTTGTTACTTTCGAGGCCGGAATCCGCTGTTGCTCTCAAGTAGCATCTCAATTGTCTTCACGACGCTGGGTCAACACAGAAATTTTGGAGCTTCGATATCCCATGTGAGAATTCGTGATAGTCGTAGGTTAATTTCACACCATTAGTTTCCGTATGTCTCATTTACGATTGTTTCAATATGTGTTGTGTAAATGTTAGTTTTGAATCGAATGTAACTAGATATCGCCCCTGTTATGCCGAACTCGTAGTCAGTGGCGCCATTAAGTGCGTATCGTATCCTAAGGCACAATGTAATTGTGAGCTACTTAAAATCTATCATGCAACCACAAGCACAAACATTTATTCTTCAATTGAAAAGTACATTTCATATTAAAATTGTACCCAAGATGAAAACTTCCACTGGCGCTTATCTACAATGAATTTTGTGAATCCGGACACACACACAATTAGCTCTCCATAATATGTCAGTGTGTTTCAAAGTTAAATGTCAATTATTATCAACAATATTATCTTATGCAAAGGCGTAGGAAGTTGAAATCGTAGCAGCTTACCCTGTTACTCATCACAATTTATGATAAAATTTGACGTTAGCAATCGACAAAGATAACGCGAAATGGATGTTGCTTTATTCAAGTTTATGCGCAATAAGTATAAATGACTGATTTGTAAGGCGATTAGATTTCTGAAACTTGAAAAGATAAAAAATTCCGCTTGTAAAAGTTTGAGGGAAGATGTCGGGGGAAGTTCGTTTCCCCCCGAAAGTTGTTCCATGTATGAGTATATTGGAAACATTTGCTTTTGAATATGGGGAAAGGGGTGGGGGGATGCTTATGCCCTAAATATATCTCTCTCGTACATGGATTCTCCAATTCATTTTTGCTCTACCACATACAAATTTCTTTCGGACTCCCCGATGTAATGGTTATCTCGTCGCCTTGTAATCAAGGGGCACATGGTTCGATGCCCGGTTAAGACACATAGTGGTTTGGTTCACACTTTAAGCTGTATATCCAGTTCTGATTAGGTTATCTGTGCATAAAGTGTACTTAAAACAATAGAAAAACTCAAATAAATTTCTTTCATCTCCTTGTTATTGCACATATTTATGTAATTATCATACATTAGATTTGTAATTCTTAAATGACAGTCAACATTTTGTCCATTGCATCTTTTCCGCCAGGTTCAAATGGAATTGCTTGAGCCTTTCATATCTTAGTCGTGTTGATAAAGTATTTGTTGGTGGTGGAGTAGAGTATTTGAACTGAGGCATTGCAAACTTTCCTTATCTAATTTTCAAGTTAAGTACATATTTCTGTTCAGAAAACCAAGGTGTGGTGGCACAACAAACGATTGTAACGTGTCACAGGGAAAGCTTCAAAAACAGCCAATGAGAAGAGACAGCGTCTCATTAAGATAGCGAATGGAAGCCGGAATTGTTAGCAGCTATCAGTACAGATTTGTTATTTTATTTTTAATGCAACACGTTGTCATATTTTCTTATAAATCGTCGCTTATGTGACGCCATTTGCAAAATTTTGACACTGATTTAGCACTTTCGAAACTTTCATCTATGTTATGACAAAGTTTCAAATCTATCTATTATAACTTTCAGGCCAGCGTTTAAATTCAAAAACCTCAAATATAAAAGGATGCGATTGGCGCTGATGTCTTTACGTCACATGGGCAACAAAAATCTATTTTGGTCTTTCAAAGTAAATATATAAATTGTATACATACAATATAAACATTGTGTATTCAAAACTTTTCTACACCTTTATAACTTTTCTGGACGCACGCACAAACACACACGTCACTAATACTGTAGGATTACAGTATTAGTATCGTACATTAGCACCAGGTGAAAAGATGAAATGAATATCAGATTTTCGATCAATCTTCTTTTGTTGCGATCATTGAAAAACGTTCAATAAAATTCAAGGATTTCTACATGACAAATGATTAGCTTACGTTACAACATTTATACAGTTTTGGTTAAACAAGTCAACCGGTGATACATGTGGTATTATTTAGCAAAAAATAGCATTCCTTATGCTAAACCACTGAGTAAGTTGTTGCATAACGCCCGCAGAGACGAGTCCGAATCGATCAGTTGGTACTGTTTGACGATTCAACATTATCTAACGATTATGAAATAGTCATTTGAGTTACCTTATTTAGGTTGGGAGTCAAGGAATTATCTTCTTCTGGCCTGAGTTTTGGAGAAAAATTACACTGTTCTTTCGACTTATCGGTACTGCACGAAACTGAGTAGAAATCAACAGATGGAGTCGCAGCTTTTTTCATCAGCAAGATAAGACATGATTGTTCTATGCCAACAAATATAGTCACAGACGCAGATAACAGAGATAACAAGCTAAAAAAATAATTTGAGAGCTTCAAAAGCCCCTTACAGTACTTTTACTCTCTTCTTGCACTTACGTATCTAGTTGGTTACAAAGTGTAACACCGAGTCTTCATCGTTGATTTTGGTGTCCTGTAGTGTATTTGGTGCACTACTTTCTAAAGTGGTGTACAGCCACCGGCAATAGAAATGGGACACCTAGATCCTGAAAAACTGGCTTCACTACAATGGGTTATGTGTGTTGCCTAACCCTACGGCGATGAGCCAATTTTCAAAATGAAATTCTGCTATTGCCTTAGAGTTAGGCAACACACATGGAAACCAGTATTTTAGGATCTAGGTGTCACATCTGTTGTTTTTTTTATGTGATCAGCATCACACCCCTGACCGCCCTTACCTCCCCAGGGTTTCCCCCAGGTAGCCATGTCATTTGGCGCTGGGTAGGCGCCGGGGCCGCTTCCAACGTTAGAAAAGTTCCCGGATTTGAACCGGCCGGGGATCGAACCCGGGACCTTTATCATGGTAGTCAGACGCGTTACCGACTGAGCCACCGACTCATCTGTTTTCAAAATCCATTATCATTCTCAATTCACATTGCGGAACCGATTTTATACAGATTTTTATTCAGCGGACACTTTATGTTCTTCTTTAGTACTCTTTCGTGTATTCTCAGTGAGAGTTGCGAGGTTGCCAAAGTCGGTTGTGTTGTTTACGTTTGACGATTCATGTCCTTGTACGAGCTGTCTGGGGTCCATAAAGACCCCACTGTGGTATTAGTGTGACTTATTTCTACCACGTTAGTTAAGCGTTTTAAGCGTTAATACAAATCTGTATAATCATTATAACTAAGAAATAGATATGACCAATTTTGAAGTCTCTTGAAGCCAATACTTGAGACTGACTTTATAATATTAAATAGCAACGAGACAATTTTAAGGCTTTCCAGCCCATGGAAATAATTGGCAGACAATTCGGTAATTCTGTTGTTACCACAATCTAGCTGAGTGTATATTCCTATAAGTCCATGTTGAATGTGATCACTCATTCACGACCGGATCAAGAAAGTGTGGGGCGTTACCCCCACACCCCCTATACGCCTTCATGGCGTGGTGCTAAGCAGAGGGGAGCACTTTACCTTTTTTTTTACCATATGTTGAATGTCTAAGATGTCTCTCTCTGTGCAATGTATTGATTGTAGATAATATGAGCACACTGTACAGTTAGCTTCAACTAGTTTCACCAATGTTGCAAGTATTAATATGTATGTACTGTGTTAGCCATGATGAACCAAAATATGCTTGCCTGTTAGGCCGAGATGAGTCTGTTTATTTTGTACGATGCACGCCAAAGAAAATTATATTAGTTACTGCGTGTCGCTTTAGCACGAACCCATTCTTCTGGAGTGGAGGACCATATTGTCTTACGAACTGTCTAAGCGTCACTCCCCTGGGTTTGACAGTGTGCATAAAAAGCAAAACTGAAAGCCCCTGACATCTATTGTTAACAATATCAAACATATTAATTATGATCTGACACATATTGCCCCCTATTGGTCAAACAACGTTTTACCAACTAAATGCACTTATCTCCATCCTTATTGCACTGAGGGAGTGGAACTAGTCTGTGAATCGATCTCTTGAATTCGAACAAGTGTTCTCGGGTTACCAGCCAGGTGAAGTCGATGTTGGCTTCCAACGTTTCGAGCGCATACATTGCTCTCATCATAAGGGAATAATGAAATGGAGACCAGTGTAGGGTTAATATATGACAATTATGGTGCGGAATTTGGATTCTGTCTTCTTATTGGCTCGCTCTGGATCCTGGTGTTCTTATTAATTGCAGCTTTGTTTTTACGGAGGAGCGAATTCCAGGCGTGACTGAGCTGGAGTCCCACGTCTTTGTTGAGATTGGTGGGCTATGGCTTCTTTTATTCGTCGGTCCCAGTAACCGGCACATTTGGCTATTATTTTGATGCCAGCAAATAAAACCCTGTCTCCCTCTGTGATGATGTGTTCAGAACGAACGCTACGTGGTGGATATTTCCTTGAGAGCGACAAATAGAATTGGCCGCAAACATGGTGGCTGTGCTTATTCTGACGCCACATGAAACTCACCTATACTCGCAAACACAGAACGCGCAAACTCCTCAGGAGATTATCGTGATATATATCGATGTGGCACGATAGGGAGAGGAAAGAGGAGTTTACAGGATTCTTGTTGGGAAACCTGATGGTAAGAGACCTGTAGGAAGGCCAAGACAAAGATGGAGGGACAACGTTGAGATGGACCTAAGGGAAATCGGTAGGGATGGAAAAGAGTATATAAAACTTGCACAAAATAGGGAAAGATGGAAGGCCTGTGTTGCTGCAGCCATGAACCTTCGGGTTTAAGAAGGCTAGGGAGTTAGTTAGTTATAACGATGCCAGAGCCTCGTTGCCATGCACAAACGCTATGTCCGGGGATGTGCTACGTGTAAGTGAGAGTAACATTGGAATACCTTACAACATGACGACGTTGAGGAAGACATTGGCCTAGACTATTCATCTGGATTTTAACGAAGATTCCCTAACCAGTGTAGTACGAGGGAGAGTCAAATGAAACCTTCGAAGTCCAACAAAAAATGTATGACAGACTGTATAGAGTTCAAATTTACGTAACGCATCAAGTATTTGTTACACAACAACCTCAAGGCTGCAACACTGATCACGTGAACTTCAAAACGACATTTTTCTCATTTTAAGATGTCGCCTCCTCCACACACTCGCACCAGTGAATAGCGCTGGTTTCTTGCCCGCTGGAAGCATCAAACTTAAATTCTCCCATAAATGAAAATTCATTATCTCTATTTGTACTTACTACACCAGCAATAACTACTCACTTTATCCGTGGAACTGTTTTTTTCTTATTTGTTCTATTAGTTATCTACTACCGCGACTCTCTTCCCAATTATGATTACACCAGCAAGTTCACAAACGAAGGAGGAAGTTCCACGATATCCTAAATTCGCAGGCAGATGGGTGGAAACTCCTTCGCAGTGGCTCAAAAGTGGCGGAATGTACATCCCAAAGATTATTGATCTTGAAGCATAAAGGCACTAACTCAAACTTGAAATTATATGTAGATCAACAAAATCTATGCTCAAGTTCAAGAAACTTGTGCAACCCTACATGAATAAATCTACTAGATAAAAATCAGACAAATTAAGGTTTTCATTTGAATCTTCTTGTGCTGTATTTAATGCCTGGAAGGTTATATCCCCCACTAACACGCTTTTGAGCATGCCAGTGGTTACGACATTCTACTTGTATGCACAACTGTACAGTGCGATGCGTAAGTATTGCTTAGAAAATTGTTCACAAATATTTTCATAAATTTTTCTCTTGCATCCTATGAATTTTTAAGGAATAGGTTTGCTTATGCAGAGGTTGTCATCCGCTCACTGGGAGCTATGTTTCACTTCTTGATTCTCTCAGTACGTAAAATAAATACAATAAATATGGTGGTGGACAATTTGCTTCATAATATGTATGCATCCAACTATACAAGTGCAGCTGTCCCTTATCTTGCAAGAGAGTGTATAAGATTGCAGAATTTGATCCTCTAATCCATATTATAGAAAATACAATACATAACACACACAAGTAATTATTGGGGGTGTGGTGAGAAGTTGACATAAACAACATTACGAGTACATAATTTGGGGGAGAAAGTGCGCCTATTGGTGTATGTGTTTGAATATCTTGGCTATAAAGTGTATTGTAAAGTTAGTTAAGTTGGTGTTTTAAGTCCACTTTATGCACAGTAAGGCTAACTGGGACTGAACCTACAGTTTAAAGTGGGATCCGAACCACTATGTGCCTCCACCGGGTATCGAACCCGGGACCTCTTGACTACAAGGCAACGACGCTACCATTGCGCCATCGGGGAGACCTGTATTGTAAAGGGTGCCCCAAAAAGATAACTTTGGCTAATTTTTATTTGGCTCATTAAAATACCCAAGGCAATTAGACTCAAGAAAACATTGAGTATAAAAAAAATGTAGGTATGTATACACACCAAGTTTGGGTCGGGTGGGCCCAGCCCAGTTTCCCCCACGTGGGTTTTTAAAAATAAAAACCACCTCGAAAAAAGACCACCAAAAAACCCAGTCAAAATTTTTTTTTTCTTTCAGAAAATGTTGTAAATTATTGCCTCAAATGCTTGTGAGATTCTACAATTGTCAAAATATTTTGGAAAACTTGAAAGAAAAAGCATAGCAGAACTTGTAATATTAAAAATAATGAATGTAGTACAAGTCATAGTGGTTTTTTTCAGGCTATTTTCCTCAAATCATGCTAGTAATTGAATTTTAACAGAAATAAAAATAATATGTATCCAATAAACAAAAAGGAAAAAGTATCATACATTTTTAGATAAAACGTTTGCATTGATTGATGCAGCGTAGTTGAACAAAGCTTATAATTTTGAAATGTGATAGCGCTTTGGTTATCAGTCACTCACTTCCTTATGTGGAGGAAACCATAGTGGCACATCATAGTTTCAACTGTGATGATCAATTGATACAAGAAATTGTTGCATGATTAAGCATTACAGAGGAGAATCTAGTACATTTTATTGAAATGTCATTAACTGTGGCATAATTAAATGGGAACACTCTTTAAATAATTTTTCTCATTTCTCATCATAATGGGTTACTTGCCTATGCAAGATAAATGTTATTTATGTTAGGTTAGGAGCTCTATACCTATGTAAGTCATCCACCTTCATGATCTACCAGAATTTCAGTTTTTTTTCTTACTTTTTTCAGGGTGTAGGATACTCAAGTAAATACAGTGCAAATGTATACTTTCATACTTTGATCATTTTTGTCATTTTGAAACCTTTGAATAGACTATAGTTTTGACCTTTGTGCATGGAACTTACAGGAGCATTATGTACTTGCACTATAATTTGACAATACAGTTATCAAAATATGATGCATAAGTTAGGGTGGATGGGCAGAGAGCGATAAGTCATCTATTGAGTGGCCATGATAACTGTTGCAAATTTAGAATCATTTAGTTAAATTATTTCTACAGCTAGAAAACTTGTGAGCAAAATAGGGCAATGTGTTCCAAGATGGTGGATGAAAAACTGATTTTTTCCATGTTGCTGGCTATATGCTATGCTCTACATTTTTGGAGGAAAATGAATTAAACTGAGTTATTTTAGAGATTTCATTGGTTCACAATTTTGCAGTAAAACTTTTAAAATAATATTTCATAGCTTAGGAGAGGAGTGGTAGTAAAATCACAAACCTTGTATGTATGATAAACCTTTTGAGTTGCAAATTTTTATAGCTGCAATATAACTTGAAGGATTGGTCTCACATTGTATTTGAGAAAAATTAGTCATCATGCTTAAAGATATTAGATGGGTTTAACATGTCTTGTGAGAGCTTTAAATTATGCTCATATTTGACTAGGTTACATTTTCATAGATTAAGAAACACAAGCCTCAGCAATGTTATGGCATCACTTGATCTTGAAGATTTTAATAAAAACTCTGTAATATAGTGTGTTTTAAGAAGGGTGGGGTAAGACACTAATTTTGGGACCATGTAACTGCAGCAAATTTAGAAGTTTTTAGCTAAAATTAATCACAACTAGATACACCTCGGGAATGATTTTGATTTGCATTAGTTCAAAGCATTTCAAGATTGTAGATGGAAAATGGATTTTTCATGTGCTGAGGTAGGTTCCAAATTCTGAATGACACTTTCAAATGCCTAAGCTACATTTTTGAGATTAAGAAAAGAAACTCTTTCAAGAATTTTAGGGTATCACTTAAGCTATAGTTTGATAATAAATGTTTTGAAATATAGTGCATGTTTGGGGAGCGTTGGGGACCAAATTGGGGTTCACTAATGTTTTGAGCATGGAAAATGCCATTTTCATAGCAGTCAGATATTTTGGAGGATGTATAGGGTATCCATTTTGACGAAATCAACCAGACAATTAAATATGGGAAACTTATAATTTGGCATGGTTAATACATGGAGGAGATATTTATGCTTGAAACATCCAGAAAAATAATGGGAAAACCAACTGTGATAAACTGTTAACAAACTGTATTGAAGCAGATTTAAAACATTGTGTTGCATAATATTTTTGGATTATTAAATGGTATATGGCATAAAAAATGTGTTTGTAGCTGTAACATAATTCATTGTAACATTGACACAACACTGCAATCACAAAATAATTTGTTTCATAAACTGAAGTTCGGAATGGAATATTCACTAATAGTATTTACTAGCGCTGAGCTGATACCACTTTGAACCTATACCGATGCCGATACTCTTACCAATTCCCACCGATACCGATACTTAGAAATTGCAAAAAATATATTTTTTTATTTTAAATGTTGGTGTGTAAATATTCTTCTCGAATTATATGCATCACTTTACCAAGAAATTTGCTTTAGAATATTCAAGAATTACATCAGAATATTAAAATTGAAGTTAAATACAGTTTCTCGTGCAAAATTGGTGCAAAGTAAATATAAAGTTTGAATTTTGCATAATTTCCAGGGTAATTAGACTCCGAGAAAGAGTCGCGCGGAATTTTTCCGGATCCCGTGAAAGACCAAAATGCTGGAAAAGTATTGGCTGTTATCAATAGATGAATTCCAACCGAAACTTTCCGATACCGGTACATCGGCATTGGTATCGGCTCAGCCCTATTTAATAAAAATGAGCTGCATCGTGAAGAACATATTACCATAACATGCTTAAATTTGAGTATCATTGCAGAGGGAAGAAAGTACCAAGACTGATTGATAAAATTAGAAGTCTCACTGTAAAGAAGTTAGTTATTTTTTTTCTGGGAAGAATGGTTCCGACACTATTCAAGTTGATTTGTTGTTACTTGTTAATGTGTTCATCATAACAACTAATCAAAATTGTGTTATGTCTACAAACGATGATGCAACCAATTTTATATATATATATATATATACCGCGTGAGGCACCTAAAAGTACCACCTGAAATAGCGAAGAAACCAGAAACAGTAGCGATGTGAGGTTTGCGGGAAACAATAATATCAAATGGGGCTCGTAAATCGGAGGTATGGGGTGGGTCGAAAAATATCGACAAATGGGGCATCTGGAGCAAAGTCATATTTTTTTTTAATGGAACGATATACAATAACATGCATAATATAAAAGAGCTCACGCAGAGAAACACAACGCCGTTGGTCTCATGCATCTACTGCACATAGGAACGAAGATATGGCCATGTGAAAATATGTAAACAAACTAACAAGTGGCCCACTTGACCGTCAGTACCACGGCATGTAAGACTTCTCAGGTGCCTGACAGAACTGCCTTTAAGCAGAGCAAGTTTTGATAGCAGGTCCACGAGATCGTGTTAGTTCATAGCAAGCAGTCGTAGTGGTAAGAGCGAAGATTATGGTGTTCACAAACATAGAAAAAGCGGACATGATCCTGATTTATGGAGAATGCCGAAAGAATGCCTCAGAAGCCTACCGTGTGTACGCAGAGAGATATCCGGACAGACGACAGCCATCTCGACGTCTGTTTGGTAAGTTATTTATTAAATTAAGAGACACCGGAAGTGTAACACCAAGAGCACGTGTGCGGAACAAGCCAACTACAGGTGAGGCAGGTGCAACAAATGTTCTCGCCGCTGTTGCTGTGAATCCGCACGTTAGCTCCCGTGAAATTGCCAGGGATGCTGGGATGAGTCAGCGAAGTGTATTGCGCATTCTGCACACACACACGTTTCACCCATATCATATCTCCCTCCATCAGGAACTTCACGGGAATGATTTTGTGGACCGTGTTCGGTTTTGCACATGGTTGTTACGACACGACACACCCGATTTGTCACGTATCCTCTTCATTGACGAGGCAACTTTTACCAATCATGGAAATGTCAACCTAAGGAACATGCACTATTGGTCGGTGACAAATCCACATTGGCTTCGCCAAGTGGAACGCCAGCGCCCATGGAGTGTGAACGTGTGGTGTGGTATAGTGGGTGAACATCTCATTGGCCCTTTTTTTATACAAGGGACACTGAATGCTGACCGATACATACAGTTTTTACAACATGAACTGCCTGTACTATTGGAGGACATACCACTTCAGACAAGGAGGGAAATGTGGTACCAACATGACGGGTGCCCAGCTCACAGTGCAAGAAAATACATTTCCAAATCGTTGGATTGGACGTGGAGGGCCTGTCAAATGGCCGGCTCGTTCCCCAGATTTGACACCGTTAGACTTTTTCCTGTGGGGAAAGCTGAAGGACATTGTCTACCGGGATGTGCCAACAACTCCAGAGGATATGCAACACCGCATTACTGCAGCCTGTAGGGACATTCCCGAGATGCTACATTCTGTGCAACGATCTTTGCGTGGGCACCTCGTTGCCTGTATCGCAGCTGACGGCCACCACTTTGAACACACACTTTGACAGGTTTTCGCTTCTTACGCAGTGGTTCTTCGACATACTGTCATGGTCATTTTCATTATGCTGTAACACTGTCAAATACATGGCGCTGACGATGTCTACTGTATTTTTTCTTCCTTTAACACGTTCTGTCTTCATCTTGTCCAATAGCTTCCGACATCTCATACTTGTACATGCCGTGGTACTGACGGTCAAGTGGGCCACTTGTTAGTTTGTTTACATATTTTCACATGGCCATATCTTCGTTCCTATGTGCAGTAGATGCATGAGACCAACGGCGTTGTGTTTCTCTGCGTGTGCTCTTTTATATTATGCATGTTATTGTATATCGTTCCATTTAAAAAAAAATATGACTTTGCTCCAGATGCCCCATTTGTCGATATTTTTCCCACCCCATACCTCCGATTTACGAGCCCCATTTGATATTATTGTTTCCTGCAAACCTCACATCGCTACTGTTTCTGGTTTCTTCGCTATTTCAGGTGGTACTTTTAGGTGCCTCACGCGGTATATTTCCCCTTGTTTGGTTGATTGATTTGGTGTATTTTGCTTCTCTTTTCTGCCACATTTGGCTAATCACGAAGATTAGAATGAGTGATGATATGATGAAAGTGATGAAGGGACATACAAAGAATACCCATGCCTAGGCTGGTATTCGAATCCGGGACCTCTGACATTGTAGGCATTTATCTTGTTAAAATAAAGTGTTATTAGTCCTCACCTATAATAAGGTGCCAATATAGAGTACCGTTGTTGACCGTCAGAAAAAAAATCACTGGTTATAACATAACCAGTTATATGCCAAAGTATGTGTCTCCTCAGGGAATGCAACCCTGAAAACTGATCACAAAGCAAGGACATTAACTATTACACCCTCCTGGATGAGTAGAATCAAACTGTTGGACGAATATTCTAAATGTTAAATAGTTTTTGATTCAGTCAACTATACCCTATTCCAATTATCTCTGAAGCAAGGCTGCACATAACAGAGAAGGGGAGGAAATTGAGTGGGCAGAGCAAAGCAGTGCACACTCCTGCGAAGGGTGATACTGTAGAGTGACTGTAACTGGTGGAGCCATTTCGCGTCCCTATTTGCGCGAACACTTGTTTTCATTTGCCTGCTTCAGATATAGTTGGGACAGGGTATAAAGCAATACAAATTGAATGTTAACTGTTAACGACACATTACTTCTAGGTATTAATATATTTCATTTTTAAAATATATATTTTTAAATTAACATGAAAAAACACAATAGAACCCAATTTTGCCCGGGTTTTATTGAATCTTATTTGAAAAAACCGAAAAACCCACCCGGGTTGGGTTTTTTCGAAAAAAAAAAACGTGCAAAATGCCAACTCTGATACACACACACTTTTAAAATCCATAATACAAATATTTCGAAAACGAAGCCACATATTCACATTACGTTTTTACATGATTGTAACCTGTTGAGACGCACTTACAGTAAAACAGTGTGATCACAAACGAATTGTGTTGCCACCTCAGAATAAAGTGTAGGATCTACATTTTTTATTATCTATATACTTCAAGTCTGGATTGAATCTGGAACTCTCAGCACAGACTCCGTGGGGGAGTGGTCAATGTAACACATCAAAGAAAAAAGCAAAGTAAAACAACCAAAATAGAAATGAAAATAACATATTTGGGTTTTAATTTGTAACCAAAGAACTCTACAAGTAGAAGATGGGGACAGCAGATTTTTGTTGAACATATTTTGATCTACTATAACACACTGAATATGTCCATAATATTAAATAATAGTCATCAAAATGAACTACGTTTAATTATATTTACATATAAAATCACGTATAGCTGATAGCTAGACATATTTATCCCTCAATAGTTTCATACACGTTGTACTCAGAATTAGTTCCCAAGGAAATAATTGGGAGGTATTCACAAGTTTCGTTTTGAATTCGAGGTACAAGATATCCTGAACTTGCAATGTCTGAAAAGGTATCCACATATCCACCTGAATCATGTTGCTGAGGATCTTGATTTAAGTTTCTTAGTTCCAAGAGCTCAATTCTTCTTTGCTGTTGATTATTTTGAGCGTGTAATTGAAAAAGAGAGAAAAACACAAAAATAGCCAAGATCCCAACGAAGAACATAAGCAATATAGTTACGTATATAAGCACAACCTTCTCATTCTGTTTCTCTCTCGCATCTTCTTCCTCTCTCTTATCCTCTTTGTCCGTCGCTGTCTGTGTGGTGGTGGTCGAGTCGGATACCACTGAGTTTTGCAGCTTTGGTACATGAGGGTTACTTTGGGTACTTTCCTTTGTTGGTGGTGTATCCTCCTTGTCTCTCTCATCCTCTATCTCCGTCACTCTCTCTGTGGTGATGTGCGAGTCGGGTGTCGATAAGTTATTTCTTCCTTGCACCGTTAACATTTGTAGGATACTTTGGGTACTTCCTTTTGTGTGTGATGTAGAACTCCCCTCACTCGAGTCTTTGCAAGATCTTAGATGTTCCAAAGCTGTAGGAACGTTAAAGGGATAACAGGCGTCTGAAGATACATGCCTCATCCGGGCCCATTTAAGGAAACTGAGCATGGGGCAATCACATACGAAATAATTTCGGTAAACACCAAGCCGTTTCAAATTTGGTAATTGGTCGACTACATCAAGATCAATGAATTTTAATTTATTATTTGGTAGATATAATGTCGTTATATTTTGCATTTTGGAAAAGGTCTCTCTTGATAAAGTTTCAATGCTACATAAACTTAAAGACAATATTTCTAAGGAGGGTGCATTGAGAAAAGGCTCATTTTTCGGTATTTGCAGTTGTGTATTAAGTGATAAACCAAGATAAATCAGGCGACTATTTTCAGCAAATGAATCAGGATGAATCGTAGTAATGTGGTTAGTACTAAGAGATAGATGTGCTAAATTTGTAAGTCTCGAGAAGGCAGTGCTTGAGACTGACTTTATATTATTATGATCTAACAGCACAATTTCCAGGTTTTGCAGCCCTTGGAAATCATTGGAAGACAATTCGGTAATTCTATTATAAGCACCATTTAGAAGAATGTAATTTCCTTTAAGTCCATACGGTATACTTAACAACTCTTTAAACATGCAGGCTATTGATGGTCCGGAACATTCGCACACAGTACAGTTAGCCTCAACTATTTTCATAAATGTTGCAAGTATTAATATGAAACAAAAATTGATTTCCATTCCTCTATGATGTTGCAGTGAAATTTCGTATCTGCAAGTAAAAGAAAACAGTAGTGGGTAATTTTGAATAGTACCTGTCACACACATACACATATATACATACATACATACATATTCCCCCGAAAACAATAAGTAGACAATTATTAAGTATTTAAATTGCATTGACTTCTTAATGAGTGAGCGATATTCAACTTGACGTCATCACGCATGCACGTTGAATACGCACGAAGTCCGGCAAACACATACGCGGGTGTAAGGGAAAGCGTATGAGAGGCATTCTTACAGCCAGAAAATTTTCGATATTTTATACTTACACATTCCTCATATGGCCATGATAATCATATCTTGAGTCACTTGGGAAAAGACCACATGCATAATGCTTACCTGTCATGTTTTCAAAGCAGGATTGGATCTGTTTGCCCGAAATATGACGGCGGGAGTGATTTCGCGGAATGAATTGTGGGCGAAATTGTTCGCTAAATATCATCCATTGCAATACTGGCATGTCTACAGTTGCTCTTGTGACTATCAGGAACAATTTTTCATTTATCTCATATAATTTATAACTTGAATACCATAGTAATTGAATAAATTCTGTGTATATTCTTGTTCAGCATAAGTAACACTATACAAGACCAAAACCTTCATATTAAAAACTCTTTGGTAAATAGTATTATATTTTTAAACAAAACGTTAAATTTGTTACGAAAAAAATTGACTTGAAGATTAATTTAAAAAATATAAACACTTGAGAAGTTGACGATATTTTATTGATATTTTTACACAAGCAACAACAATTCTTCTTGTATACAAAGGTAGAATTGAAGTCATTAAATCCAAAATCAAAGATTCTAGAGGCATGTAACATTTTGTCCAGCTTCTTTTATAATACGTTTTGAGCTGATATTTTGAAATCCAAGCAAGATAACGATGTTCTGCGTTGATAAGAATGTGCCACATTAATGGAAAAACAAAATATAAATGTAACATTGCCACATGACCAAGAGAGTTGCCACCTCGGAAAAAGATCCACTTTTCTTGCAAATCAAACTTCAATAGTTTAATTTGCCATTTCAAATGTATATTTTAAGCAAATCCAAATACCACATACTTAAATCACTGTTGAATACTTTAGAAGTTACAGATGTCTCAAGATAGAGATAGCAGGTTTGTACAGACGTAGATTTTAGGTAATGCACAAGATATTGAACTACTTTTTGTAACACAATGAGGATACAGTAATGCCTCCAAGCTTACTTTTCGGTGTTGCTATTTTTATGTTATTTACTGTATCTGAATATTTTACTAGAAATAGGAGACACACATTATTTGCACACACAAAAATACACTGAATAAAGAGGAGGAGCAATATATGCTATTTACAGCAATTGCAATTTTCACTTGAAAAGCACATTTGTGGAACATCGATGCAAATTTCTGATACCAATTTGATTTTTTTAAACGCAGATTCGAAGTATCTAATCAATCAGTACCTTGTCCATAAAAATAAATAACTTTGTTCTGAAGTAGCAACACGCTTTACATTGTGTTTCTCACTTTATCATCTTACCAAAACAGAACGTGAATGTTTTTATTTTGCTTTGTTTTCAAAGTATTTACATGGTGGATTTCTTAACTACTCAACTCGTGTCTCTTCGTGGGTGATATAATACCATTGTTTCACAAACTCGAAACCAATTCCGAAAATTGTTGGCTTGTGCATGGGGTTTTCCGGAAGCCGGGGGAATGTATGTACCTCGTAGGGAATCCTAGGTCATTACGGATATTTTGCAAAGATCTACTCGTCGTGATTATAATCTCTCTATTATAATATAATCTCTCACCAAATTTATATCTGCTTTGCCTTTAGATATATTGGATAGTCTGCCGACAATAACTTCTTTTATATATAAAAAAAGGTAAAGTGTTCCCCTGTGCATAGCACCACGCCATGAAGGCGTATAGGGGGTGTGGGGGTAACGCCCCACACTTGTCACGGGCTGCTAATTTAATAATAACTAATTAACTCAATTAACTCAACTGAACTGAGCTTAGCAACGCAACAACGAAGAATCTCTCGCCTCACCTGCTGGGCGAATTAAACATTACATGAAATATAATACGGTCAGGATAAGTGCCTAACAGTCGGAGTTACCGAGAATAAACCTAGGAGGATTTGATTTTAAATACCTGAAATGACGTTACATAATACTACGGTGTTTCTGAATATACACATATATATTAAAGCACAGATAAATACACATTACATCTTGCCCTCTTTCACTCGATCTCACATTCATTCTCTCATTCTATGGCATATTGCGACAATATGACAAATACAAAGGTTAGATTAATTACTACTTTGACCATACTCTTGCTATGTCTTGGCTACATTGCCTTTTACAATTTATCGTTTAGGATTTTAAGTATAAAGTGAATAATTGTTCCTTGTGCGAACCCCTTCTATCTTTTCTGAAGGTATAAATATATTCAATGAACTATTGTTTGCTGTTAACATAAACTCTCATCTTTAACATTTGATTACTCCGCCGGAAAACAGATGTCTAGGGTTGCCATAGCACTGATTTAAGTTATGCAATGATTTGATTTTACGCAGATTCGCGGTAGATAGTCGTCATCTTTCTCACAAACGCACATGGTTGGATCTTACCTTCGCTGCATTCCCTCTGACCTGGGTTGGGTGAAAGTGGTCCTACAGTTCTGGAAGGCCTCCACGCTCCATTGTTGCACTTCACGGTTATCCTGGTTGGCGAAAGTGGATCAGTCGGCGGCTCCATCTGGCATCCTCGGATCCTGGCTTCACTCGTGCACTTCGCAGGGACGTCCAGGACGGTACACGTTCACTGTCGACTCCATACGACAACTTGCGCAATAATAGGTCAATTCTTCGCGGTCACTCGTAAGTACAGATACGTGACTTGGGCGATGAGACGAACATACGCGATGAGCCATTCGCGGTTTCACATGGATATCAAATATTATTAACTTTCACTACTTTGGACGTTGTTTCGGACGATTCACACGGGTGGACGTGTCTGGCGTTATTCTCACATACCACACGTATGTGCACGGATGCGTTGACGGCGAGGGGGAGGAACCCCTGGTTCTATTCTGCTCTACTCCATGGCTCTGAAACACTCACTCGCGGAAAACAAATCCAGACCTCGAGTCCGCTTGCAACTCGCAGCTCGGTCGCGCGTAGCTCACACTCCGGTGACGATTGTATGCAAAACTGTGCGAAACTGTGTCTCGCTATTCCTTTTATTCCAGATTTGAACGTAGTGACGCTGTACCCTCTACGATCAGGTGCTTGTTTATTGTTTCTGGTGCTTTGACCGTTGTCCTCCTATCCTGGCCAATGCTCACTCCGGTCCTTAACCTTTGGTAGCAGCCCCTCGCGCAGAGATTAGGCTAACTCTTCCTCTTTTGTATTCAGTCACGAAAAGCAGGAACAACTCGGTAGGGTAGCGTCTCCCTTTCAATTCGGCGATGAATCTTTAATAAATCATAACTCCCGTATTTCTGTTCTGATTAGGCTCAAATCTTGGAATCAGTACTTTGATGATGTGTTCTTCCGCTGGTGAAAATCTCATCCAATTCGGTCCATTGGTTTAGAAGTTGCATTTTTCTTGATATTCCCATAAGAATGCATGTAAATCCGAATTCGGGCGAAAAACGGTGGTTGAGCAAGCTAGTGCTGGCTAAGACAGTTCGCTAGACACCTGTATTCGCGACGGATATTAATATTACTAATTGCAATTAATTCCTACTAACGGGCAATTAGATTAATTACTTGTCACTCAATATTTGACCGTTATAACATTCCCCTCCTTTTAATTATGATTTTTTTTCAGAACGAACTTGCGAGTGACAGGAAAAAATTCATACCACATATTAATGATATTTGTTATTGATCGCACACATAGGCGTCTGAATAGGGACTCGAACCCTGGACTGTATAACTTTTAACTCAACATTACAATGAAGTTATACTTTCTGCAATTGTGATATAATCATGAGAATATAAGCGAATATGATAAAGTATACAAGAATACAATATAAAGTACATTTTGACATCGAAATCTCAACGTATATTACCACATATATACTAACTTTGGATACACCCTGTAGTTTTATACATAATAATGTGAATACTGAATAATAAGCCAAATAAGATATAAGTAAATATTTGGGTTGCAATTTGTTCCCTCTCACACATATGTTTGCATACATCTTGCATTAATTATAAGAAACGTCTACATTTTTTGCCTTTTAATATAAAAAAAATAATCTCTAATTTTCCTATTGTTTACTTTACAATCGGGGTGGCTCTAGTGCAATATTTTCTTCAGTGTCTCCTTTGACATGAGCCGGACTGACAAAGGAGTCTTCTAGTCTCCCGTCGGGCCTTGAATATCGGTTATCTGCTCCAGAGATCGCTGTTCTTGCCTCAGTCTACCTCGTCTGGGTTGGTAATCTGGGGAGAGTGGGTCCAAGTTACGGCTAGTAGACGGTCTATTCCAATCGAGTAAATTAGCACCAGTCTGTGGGGACACGACTGTTCTAACCGAATTCACAGCACGATTCCTCTCAACTTGACTCGGGTTGTTTTGACCCCGGCAGTGTTGCCATCTCGCGTTTTCTCCTCCCTATCGTCTCTGAAGTGGTGTTGTTGTGGGCGGCGATTGCTGTACTGGCCTCGCTGGGGATAAGCTTCTCTATAGTTCCTCCCAGAGTTCTGTCTCCGACTATCGTTCGTTGCCAATTTTACTTTCGGGCATCCCTCTTGCCTTTCTTCATCAAAATTTCCATACTTTCTCCTGTGATTCTTGTTTTCCCAGGATGCTCGTTTCTCTTGCTCCAGTGCGTCCAAATCGCAAAGAATCATCGACATCGTGTCCAGGTTGGAAAGTGCGTCTCCGGTTAGCTGACGTTGCACATAATGCGGAAACATTGCGCGTATTGCGGCTAACATTTCAACTGGCTCAATTCCGGGCTTCAGGGCGTGGAAATCACTCACTCGCTGCCAAAAGAATTGTTTATAGGTGATTTTCTGACTCTCATCAAACCTGCGATTTCTAAGCAAAGTGATTTTGCGTTCTACTAGCTGGCGACCTTGAAATTGTTGCAGAAATGCTTGTTCAAACTCTTCAAAGCTATTAAATAGTGGATTACGCTGCTCGAGCCAGATCCTTGCACTCCCTTTGAGTAATTTTCGCATCAGCCTCAAGTAGTCTGGGCTATCGACACCGTACAACAAACAATCTCTCTTGAAGTCCCCTATGAAGATTGAAGGTAAAGTCTCGTCGTGATCGGGGTTGTACGTTTGAAAATGATCTAGGCTGACCTTTGAGAAGATTCCGCGAGTATTGGACTCCGGGTTAGAAACACTGCGTGTCTCCTGCTGGGCGAAAGCGTTCAAGCTCGGCGAGCTCCCGCTCCGGCCGATGACGTCACGCGCTGCTTGGCGATCCAAGGAAGTTGGTGCTGATTGACAGGTCAGCTGGTTGGTCACGTCTGCTGCGACGAGTAAAGGAGTTGGGTTCGCATCACTGGACGTTGTCTCCAATCGGCGAATCTCTTCGTCCTCGTTTCTTCTCCGTTGCGTGATTTGGAAGTCCTTCTTTAATTCCCGTGTCGCCTCTTCCAGTCGTTCTAATCGGCTGGTTATGCCCGTCTGATTCTCGGTCGTTCTTGCGTCCAATGTTACCATAGCTTCTTGAACTTGACGTAACTCTACACGCAGATCTTTCTCCATTGTGACTACATTGTTGCTAGTCTCCTGATGCCTCTTTTCGCATTCTTTCTCCGACTGAAGTACTTTCTCCTTCATTCGGTCATTTTCGGATAGCAGTACTTGGAAACGGCGGTCCCATCTTTCTTCCCACTCTTTTCTTCTTCTTTCTTCCATTTCTTCCTTCTGTTTTCGGCGTTCTTCCTTCTCTCTCCTTTCGGCAGCCTCTATCTTCCGCCTTTCTTCTTCTTCTCTCTTCCTCTTCTGATCTCTTTCTTCATCTCTGGCTTGGATATAGCTGATTAGCTGAGAGAACATGGCCTGCACGTCCATCTTCTCTGGAACTGGCAACCCTGTTACCGACTGATCTTTCCTTAGATCCTTATCGACGTTATCGGTTGACGAAGCGCCTGCGTCTGTGGAATGCTCAACCCCTAGGCGGTCCATGGTATTGTCGGCTAATCGCTGGCGGCGTCGAGTGGTCCTTTGCATGCCAATCTCCCTTCTTCTTCTTCTTCTTCTCGTGGCTGGCTATCGCCGAAGGAAAAAATCAAAATTCTTTTCCTGGTTTCTGGTTTCAGATCCCGGGGATCGCACCCCTCACCTGCTTCCGTGTCATAACGCGTGTCCTTTTGTCCTTTATCGTCCGAAGTTAATAACGCCCATTGTTAATAAAATAATAAAATTCTCTAATAATTCTGCTATGGAAAAATGCTATAGTCGCGACAAATTATTTTCACTATTACACCATAAAAAACACACAAAATGGTTCTAGCTACACATCGATTGCATATTCAGTTAATTAAAATCACCGTACAAATTACACATTAATACTTTAAATGAACACGTCTTTATAGATTCTTATCAGGATTTTCAGTTACAGGTTGCAATTATTTAATTTTCAACAAAATCTTAGTTCCCCCTTAGCGTTAAATTCTGGTACCCTGTCGTAGACATTCGTAGGCTGAAGACTCTCTCTCTTTAAAAACAAGTATTAAATCCCCTTGGGTAATAGACATAACTGATTGTTAACCATTACAATCAAACTTAATAAAATTCACATTGAGTAGATAAGCAACTAATTAGAATACTCGTGACCTCCAGGTTCCTTACTAGCCTGCCTGTAACATCGTTCTACGAGCCTAATTCCTATTTGCTTCCTATTTGCCTACTCTTCTATTTGCCTATTCGTCGATTATTTGGGCCTACTTTTTACACCCCTACTTGTCTATTCACATACTCGTCGATTATTCGGCGTACTATTTTACTTGCCTACTTATTTTATTTACCTACTCGTCGCTTGTTCGGGCAACCTTTATATGCCTACTCGTCGCGTGTTCGGGCGACTTTTTATATGCCTACTCGTCCCCTGTTCGGGCAACTTTTTATATGCCTACTCGTCGCGTGTTCGGGCGCCATATTTTGTCACGGGCTGCTAATTTAATAATAACTAATTAACTCAATTAACTCAACTGAACTGAGCTTAGCAACGCAACAACGAAGAATCTCTCGCCTCACCTGCTGGGCGAATTAAACATTACATGAAATATAATACGGTCAGGATAAGTGCCTAACAGTCGGAGTTACCGAGAATAAACCTAGGAGGATTTGATTTTAAATACCTGAAATGACGTTACATAATACTACGGTGTTTCTGAATATACACATATATATTAAAGCACAGATAAATACACATTACATCTTGCCCTCTTTCACTCGATCTCACATTCATTCTCTCATTCTATGGCATATTGCGACAATATGACAAATACAAAGGTTAGATTAATTACTACTTTGACCATACTCTTGCTATGTCTTGGCTACATTGCCTTTTACAATTTATCGTTTAGGATTTTAAGTATAAAGTGAATAATTGTTCCTTGTGCGAACCCCTTCTATCTTTTCTGAAGGTATAAATATATTCAATGAACTATTGTTTGCTGTTAACATAAACTCTCATCTTTAACATTTGATTACTCCGCCGGAAAACAGATGTCTAGGGTTGCCATAGCACTGATTTAAGTTATGCAATGATTTGATTTTACGCAGATTCGCGGTAGATAGTCGTCATCTTTCTCACAAACGCACATGGTTGGATCTTACCTTCGCTGCATTCCCTCTGACCTGGGTTGGGTGAAAGTGGTCCTACAGTTCTGGAAGGCCTCCACGCTCCATTGTTGCACTTCACGGTTATCCTGGTTGGCGAAAGTGGATCAGTCGGCGGCTCCATCTGGCATCCTCGGATCCTGGCTTCACTCGTGCACTTCGCAGGGACGTCCAGGACGGTACACGTTCACTGTCGACTCCATACGACAACTTGCGCAATAATAGGTCAATTCTTCGCGGTCACTCGTAAGTACAGATACGTGACTTGGGCGATGAGACGAACATACGCGATGAGCCATTCGCGGTTTCACATGGATATCAAATATTATTAACTTTCACTACTTTGGACGTTGTTTCGGACGATTCACACGGGTGGACGTGTCTGGCGTTATTCTCACATACCACACGTATGTGCACGGATGCGTTGACGGCGAGGGGGAGGAACCCCTGGTTCTATTCTGCTCTACTCCATGGCTCTGAAACACTCACTCGCGGAAAACAAATCCAGACCTCGAGTCCGCTTGCAACTCGCAGCTCGGTCGCGCGTAGCTCACACTCCGGTGACGATTGTATGCAAAACTGTGCGAAACTGTGTCTCGCTATTCCTTTTATTCCAGATTTGAACGTAGTGACGCTGTACCCTCTACGATCAGGTGCTTGTTTATTGTTTCTGGTGCTTTGACCGTTGTCCTCCTATCCTGGCCAATGCTCACTCCGGTCCTTAACCTTCGGTAGCAGCCCCTCGCGCAGAGATTAGGCTAACTCTTCCTCTTTTGTATTCAGTCACGAAAAGCAGGAACAACTCGGTAGGGTAGCGTCTCCCTTTCAATTCGGCGATGAATCTTTAATAAATCATAACTCCCGTATTTCTGTTCTGATTAGGCTCAAATCTTGGAATCAGTACTTTGATGATGTGTTCTTCCGCTGGTGAAAATCTCATCCAATTCGGTCCATTGGTTTAGAAGTTGCATTTTTCTTGATATTCCCATAAGAATGCATGTAAATCCGAATTCGGGCGAAAAACGGTGGTTGAGCAAGCTAGTGCTGGCTAAGACAGTTCGCTAGACACCTGTATTCGCGACGGATATTAATATTACTAATTGCAATTAATTCCTACTAACGGGCAATTAGATTAATTACTTGTCACTCAATATTTGACCGTTATACACTTTCTTGATCCGGTCGTGAGTGGGGGTGATGTGATCAGCATCACGCCCCTGACCGCCTTTACCCCCCAGGGTTTCCCCCAGGTACCCATGTTATTCGACGCACTTCTTTTATAAAGTTGACTTAAAACACCAACTCAATCAATCAATCAATAACTTCTTTTACCTATATGTACGTCTATAAAATCAACATTAGATACTCAATTGCCATCCACATATATAACTTTATTCTCCACCTATAGAACTATACCCACGCAAATATGGTTGAACACAACACAAACTTAGTTTTTTTTAATGGAAACCCCATTCTATTTTTAGCTCATCTGAAAGTACGGAAAAAGTAATTGAAGGGCCAGGGGGAAAAACGATGAATGTTCATTCGAGACAATTTGCCAGGAAATGAAAAACAAAGTATTTCTTTTCATAAGTACGTTAATATATGCCAAAATAATAATGCGTTTTTCAGGCACTTCTCATCCTTTCCCAACCAAGGCCGTTCTCATTCTTATAGTACAGCTTCTGAACTATCAGATGGCGTTGCGATCTCAAAATGGGCGAAAAATCGACATTCATCGTTTTTCCCCCTGGCCCTTCAATTAAGAATGGCGTTTGTTGCATTGTAATACGTCAAGTAGTTCTCAAGTAATTGTAACGCGAAGTTGACGCTTGAAACAAACATTCTCACAAGTTGATTCGTGTGTCGTATCATGCATATCCCCCTTTTGACGCCATTCGTGTATCGTAACAAACATGTTACTCTTCTGCGTAGCTTTGCGTTGTGCTTAGGAAAGTTGTTAGGATCCAACAACTGCGGGTTACAATAAAATGTGTAGTTTGTACATAAGTAAGCTTTGACACAAATTATCTAAAATGATTTGATACATCTTTCTGAGTTAACAAATATTTGTACATTACAAATTTTAAACATTCCACCATCAGTTACATACATAAAGATTAGTACATTAACATCTTTCTAATTTTTAATTGGCGTCCATTCATTTACGTGATAATTTTTAGTACACCGGAACAATCAACTCTTCTCGTTTGGTCATGAAATCTTTAAGTTTTCAACTTTTAAACTTTGCATCTTATATTCGTACATTTTTCTCTCTTTCTTTCTAATTGATTTATCAATTTTATCAAATGAAGCAAGGGCGTAACAAAGTACACGAATTAACCATACGTTTTTTTCAAACTCTAAAAAGGCCGAGATGATACTTATTTATGGCGAGTGTAGGAAAAATGCAGCCCAAGCGTGCAGGCTGTATACACGACGAAATTTGCGCTGTGCTCTGCCGACAGCCATAGTGGGGATGCGCCTTCAAGCTCAACTTCACGTTACAATTTACTTGAGAACTACTTGACGTATTACAATACAACAAACGCCATTCTTAATGATTTTTTGCGTACTTTTAAATGAGCCAAAAATAAAATGGGGTTTCTATTTTAAGAAAAACTAAGTTTGTGTTGAAAATCGTACTTCCTTACGTAGTTGAATGTATTGTGTCCGCTAATTTCATGAGCCCCTCGCATACCTTTATATCTGCGAAACAGTTTTTCAATATTTATTGTTGTTTACGAAATATTTCCGGTGGTAATTTTAGGTAACTCACCCGGTATACATTTATCTGTGGTGTTACTTTTGCCACACTTTTCATTGTGATACAGCTGTGTTCCTTGGCAACCGGTAACTGCTTCTTAAGTACAGTGTTAGCAATTTAAGCGATTGCAACCATTCCTCATGCATAAATGTTACACAACAATATTTAGTTTCCATGCACAATAATATGATAATTTCTGAACTGATTCTATTTTTTCTGTATGGCATTTAGTTTCTGAGCTCTATCTACTATATCTATTCACTACCATATTCTAGTAATGAACGTAAATTTTGACTTGTAAAAACGTGAAATTTAATAACGTAATTGGAAACAACGAAGTGTGTTTTTCTCATATGAATTTGTATTTATTAAGATTAATTTGAATTGCATTGTTTTCGCACCATGTCACGGACACTTCTGGGTTGTAACAAACTCACTGATTTTCCATGATGTGGTCACAACCCAGAAGTGTCCATGACTGTACCACTCTCAGAAACGTAACATCTCTTAAGTTAAAAACCACCCTATACCTTTAAGATGCAATACTCGTAATATTAATAACTGCAGTTTTTCTCGCTACAATTGCATTGTTTTGTCATATAGGCTATCTCGATAATTCAGTGCATTGAAGAGAAGATACTAAATTATTCTTACCTTTTCCTTATGTAGTATGCTCCTTCAATTTCGAGTTGTAATTGAGCAAGGAAAACACAAAATTAACAACTGTCTACATTACGTAAATACGATAAGCAATGATAAGACAATAAATATCAGATAAAAAAGCAGTTGTTCTTTAAGCATTCTATTGTGCTCCATAAGAAACTTGTAGGGCATATTAGTCGTCCGTATGTGGGTTCAAAAATTCCTGACTAAAGGACGAAAATAGGGAAGGAAATTATTTCCACCACCAGAAGAGATGTGAGATGTCGTTATGGAGAATGAAAGAAGAAACAGCTGGAAAATAATCTAAAGTAAAAAATCTGTCTTTGGCCACTATATCATTTAGGAAGGCGAATTTAATGTGGAATTTAAAATGGTTATTAGCACAGCGCAGTATGACGCCAGGGGTCCCGGGCTCAAATCCAGGCATGGACATGGGTATTCTTTGTGAGTGACCCTTCATGAATTTCATCGTATCGTCACTCATTCTCATCGTCTTGATTAGCTAAAGTGGCAGAAGAGTAACGCAAAGTAACAAATGAAATCCATTCTTTTCTTCTTTGCGATGCCAGAGGCCAGCATATCTTCACGATTTGAAGTTTATCCTCATGCAAAAGCAGAGTAAATTGTTTCGGCAATAGTTCGTTAATTATGTCATTCATTTTCGTTCACTACACGATGCAGCACAGATCATTCAAAACATATATACGTAATTCACTCACTCAATACACTAAAGAAAATCCACACAGTAAGAAACCTAATTTTCTTAAACTTCCTTCAACGTGATATCCACTCACAAAATGCCCTTTGTCATCTCCAGCCAGTCAGTCTACCCCAGCCAGTTTGTTGTTTTGGCCTAGAGGACAAATTCCCTATCACATGCCAGCCACTCTTTTCCCGTTCCTGTAATAGTAGTTTAGTTTCAAAATTTCCCTTACCTGGGAAAATTTCATGCTGGTTAGCGCATTGGCATCACTGTAAGGTTTTACCGCAGTTGTAAAATGAAGAGTTCCATGTCTAAGAAGCCACTACAAATATGTCACCGACCACCTCCAGGCGCTGGTCGGGGAAGAATTTAACCGCTGAAGTCTGGTGGCAGTTTTAAAGGAAAGGAGTCCATCCCCATGTATAGAGCGAGCACAAGGAAAACAGACCTTGGACGAAAAACCCCCACGCAGCCTTTTCTTCCATTCAGCTCGGGCCATAAGGAAGCATGGTCCACTCTCCACCTCCTCTCCTCGCGGGAGTACAGTGCACAGGAGTCGTTTTCTCCCGCGGTCGTTGTTTGAGACTGAAGCATCAGTCACATTTGATAGTCGATCATTTCCTGTATTTAATCTGGGCTTCGGCAATAGCCTAGGTAGCCTAGAATATACGTGCCTGCAACCAGCTACTGGGTGACGTGTGGTCAGTATGACGAACCCCCAGTCGTTGTTGTAGGTTTCCTTGACTGGGATATGCTTCCTACTCATTCATAGCTCCCCATTTTATCAGGATGGTGGGTGGCCACTGGTTTCATACACCGGCCGAAATCTCAGGACAAAAGTTGTTACGCTTCCCTTAGGAGACGCGAACCTGCGTGCATCCCATAGCCGGAGCCCAAAGCATAATGCCTTAGACCGCATGGACGCAGTGTATTAATTAGATATAGTAGAAATAAAACATCAATGCAGACTTGCAAGTAAAATAAAAATCAGAAGTCTGATAATTCTGCCAATTCTTATACATATGAAAAGATGTTGATTTACCGACGGTATACCAGGTTACATGAGTGAATACGCCACTGATATCATTAAAAAGTAGATGAATTTGAAAGTTTATCTTTTTGGATTTTTTTTATTTACATTCCTCTCCTGTCCACTTTTACTTAGTTGCTTTTCAAATTCCTTTGCCTACATAATGTACAAATGCATGCTAGACACGAGAGCAATTTTTTAAAAAAATAATGTATGAAGAATTCTGCATTGAGGAGAAGTGTCTCCATAGTCAATGTCATAAAGCCGGCCCCTGTGGTGGAGTAGTTATCATATCGCGCTATGACGCTAGGGATCCCAGGTTTGAATCCTGGCCTGGGCATGGATGTTTGTGAGTGTTCATTCATCAAATTCATCATGCCATCATTCATCTCTATCTTCGCAAATTAGCCAAAAGTGGCACAAAAGGCGAAGTAAAATAAAGCAAATCAATGAAATCAAATGTCAAAAAAAGGAAAACAGATTTTTCAATCACAATATTCCCTACCATTTATTTATAGATCTTACCTTTGCATTTTTTAGTTGATCATTGTGGTGTGAGCAGCACCATGCTCTGTGTGCACCTATCTTCAATTTAGTTCAACCTTGATTGCCAACTTTATCATGAGTAGTGTTTTAGAATAAGCAACTGGTCATACATGTTCAGGAATTGAAGCCAGCTCACTATGTTTTCTGTTAAATCAAATCTACCTGTGAATTTAATCAGGCATAAAATGAAATTACTCTATACTTGCCTGTTAAAGGTTTTTGCAAATGGTTGAGAAGCTGGCCATATGAAGTTCTTTCCTCTGATGCAATGTGTACATTGTAGAAAGCACAAGTCAACAAACCAAAGATGATTTGGAAGTTACCAACTATTATAGTAATAACCTCCTAATTGATAAGGTAAATTCAATAAAGTTGAGAAAGTTGAGCAGGAACTTTGAACATCAGCATAAATGATTGAGGGGGAGTCATAACATGAACATCAGTTCACAGGATGTTAGCAAAATTAATCTTAACGTGTAATTTGTATTAAATCTGAAGTTGTTTTTTTTTTGTGGAGGGGAACAAATACCTCCATTGCTCCCAAGTGATACCTCTAATTTTGAAGGTCTCATGTTTCTCATAATGTTAATTCAAATGATGTGTAATTAGAGTTACCAGATCACTGTAAGGGAAATGTAGGACATGCTGTCCCAAAATGTAGGACACAACACATTCTCAATAAATAGGACATATTTCTATAGAACACGTTAGAAAGTAGTTGAAAAATGACACTTTTCAGTTTTTAAAAAAATGAATTCTCAATGAATTTTTAAATGCAAGATTTCAAAACTTGTAATCATACTAATCTCTTACTACTTGATTTAAGTGGTACTTCTCAGAGGAGATAATTTTTATCAAAATTTCAGGTTTAATCAAACTATATATTTATGTTAGAGTGGACAGTCAAACTCTTTGAAATTATAGGGACCAATACCAAACATTTTACAGACTTTATGAAAAAATAATTTCTCTCGTGAGTCTGTTGTGCTGATGGTAATGAAAGTACTCTCTCAACATTTGAATTATGACCTGTAATGGCAAACAAATATTCAGCAATTACCGAAATTTAAAATGGTTCCAGATGTTTCATCTTGGGTATAGTTTTTAGTTCAATAACAGGGTATCTACCAAAATAATGCTTCCAAAAATCTTGACTTTTTCTGGACTATTCTAGACCCCTACTTAGGTAAAGTTGAAAATTAGTAATTAAGAAAATAAATATTTATTTAATGAAAATCCGTACCAAAGGGCCAGTTAAAATGAAAACTGAAGCTGAATTTAAGAAGAGAATTAGATCTGCTATCTCGTATTAGTGCATTCTGAAATGTGTTTGGCAGACAAGCGAGGCTTTGGCATCTGGACTCACATCCTCTTATGTGGGGTTTGTGTCGGTTGTCCCTATATGTTTGTGACTATCCATTCATCCATCTTTACCACCATTCATCCACATCTTCGTGAGTGGCCAAAGGGACAGAAAAATGTAAAGTAAAATAAACTAAATCAACCAATCAGTAGCAAAATTTCTTGACCATAAGAATAATGTATTGCCTTTCTATTGATTTCTTGACCTACTTGTTGATTTTTACTTTTTCTTGACTTTCTTGACTGGCAGACACCCTGAATAACTTTGTTCTCTATACTCCTGCTTTACAATCAAATTATATTGAATAAGAATGGGCAACACATTGTTCCATCAGTATAAACCCTAAGGCAAGAAATTCTGCTCAGGAATTGAACAGTGACGTTATCAGAAAGTGGTCCCAAAACTTTGTTCATTAATTGCTTCTGTTTTCCCGTTTGTTTAATAGCAGGACAAACTTTTTTCTTTTTGTGCAATGACTGAATCAAAATACATTTCACTATTGAGTTTGGAAGCGCAGTCCATAGACTTGTAACTTGCATGATTTTTTTTTTCTTTTTGTGCAATGACTGAATCAAAATACATTTCACTATTGAGTTTGGAAGCGCAGTCCATAGACTTGTAACTTGCATGATTTTTTTCTGTTACGTATTTTCCTAATTAATATTATGAGACGCTCAAAATGTAGGACATTTATGATATTTTAAAAATTCCTCCCAGACGCCGGACATAAGGCTAAAATGTAGGACATGTCTGGGAAAAAACGGATGTCTGGTAAACCTATGAGTAATACTACAATGGAATATGTTCTGAAATATAGCCTTTCCCTGCACATTACAACATGCCATTAAGGCACATAAGTTCAGAGATAAGTGCCCCACCCACACTATGATTTCAACCGTAGTGGAAGTGATGTGATCAGCAACATGCTCATCATCAGTCAGACAGTTACCATTGCCCAACACACATTTCAGAAAGTGTTACTTCGATCGTGATCCTCAGTTGTTAAAGCCCAAGTAGATAGGGAACATCGCTTCATTCTTAGTTGCTTCAGCATGCCAAACTTTCAGTTAGGTATACTGAGTTCCCTCTGATATGCTGAGTTCCCTGTGATTCCCTAGTACTCCATTTCAAAGCCTCTCTCAACCTGGTCCTCTTGTACTTCTGGCTTTATCATTATGTGCCACCCTGTATCAGGGTTGGCCCGGGTAGGCCCAGCCCAGTTTTCCCCAAGCAGGTTTTTTCAGAAAAACCCACCAAAAAACCCAGTCAAAATGTGTTTTTTTTTTTTTCAGAAAATGTAAATTATTGCTTTAAATACTTGTGAGGTTCTATGATTGTCAAAGTTTTTGGAAAACTTGTAAAGAAAGGCTTATCAGAGCTTATAATACTAAAAATAGTGAATGTAGACAAGTTATAGAGGGTTTTTCAGGTTGTTTTCCTTGAATCATGTTAGAAATGAACATTTAACACAGAAATTTTTTGATAAGTCATATGCCTTTATTTATGCAGCATACTTGAACAAAACTTATAATTTTGAAATGTGGGAGCACTTTGGTTATCAGTCAGTTCCTTATGTGGGGGAATCCATAGTGGCACATCATAATTTCAACTGTGATGATCAATTGATACAAGAAATTTTTGCATGTTTAAACATTGCAAAGGAGAATTGAGTAAATTTTATTGAAATGTCGTTAATTGTGACATGATTAAATTGGAACACTCTTTAAATGATTTTTGTCATTTCTCATCCTAATGTGTTGCTTGCCTATGCAGTAAAATGTTATTTTATGTCTGGTTAGGAGCTCTGTAGCCATGCAAGTCATGTATCTTCATAATTACTACAATGTCAGCTTTGTGCACAAAACTTGCAGCAGCATTATGTACTTGCACTATAATTTGACAATAAAATTATCAAAATATAGTGCATGATTTAGGAGAAGCATGAGTTAGGGTGGATGGGCAGAGAGGGATAAGTCATCTATTTAATGATGATGATAACTGCTGTAAATTTAGAATCATTTAGGTAAAATTATTTCTGCAGCTAAGAAAACGTGTGAACAATTTGTTTCAAGGTGGTGGATGAAAAATTTATTTTCCACATGTTGCAGGCAGGCTCTATGCTATGCTCTACAATGTTTTTTTTTTAATGGTCTAGAATACATTTTCAGAGTATAAGGAATTAAACTGAGTAATTTTAGATATATAATTGGTCCGCAATTTTGCAGTAAAACTTATATAATAATATTTCATAGCTTAGGAGAGGAGTGTAAGCTCACACACGTTCTATTTTTGATAACTGCCATAAATTCAAAGCTTTTGAGTTGAAAGATAACTTGAAGGATTGATATCACGTATTTGAGAAATATTGGTCATCATGTTTAAATATAGTACATGACAGACTGGTTTAACATGTCTTGAGAAAACTTTAAATTATGCTTATATTTGACTAGGTTATATTTTCGTAGATTAAGAAACAAAAGTCTCAGTAATGTTACGGAATCACTTGAGTTTTAAGTTTTTAGTAAAACTCTGTAATGTAGTGTGTATTTTAAGGGTAAGTCACCAATTTTAAGACCACAATAACTGCAGCAAATATAAAGGTTTTTAGTTGAAATTAATCACATCTAGATACACCTCGAGAATGATTTTGTTTTTCATTTGCATTTGTTCAAAGTATTTCAAGATTGTAGATAAAGAAATGATTTTTCTTATGCTGAGGTAGATTCCAAATTCTGATAGACACTTTGAAATCTCTGCCTAAACTACATTTTTGGATATTAAGAAAAGAGACTAGAATTTTAGGGCTTCGCTTAAGCTATAATTTGACAATAAATGTTGTGAAATATAGTGCAAGTTTGGGGATCGTTGTGGACCAAATTGGAGGTCACCATTGTTTTGACCATGGGAATTGCCATTCTCATAGCAGACAGATATTTTGGAAGATGTATAATTTGGATGAAATCAGCCAGACAATTAAATACGGGAAACTTATAATTTGGCATGGTTAATACATGGAGGAGGTATTTTTGCTTGAAATATCTAGAAAAATAAATTGGAGAACAGTAAACACAACATATGAAATAAATGAGATAAAAAATGCGTTTGTAGCCATAGCATAATTCATTCCAACATAGGCAGGCACAACACTGCATTCACAAAATAATTTGTTTCATAAACTGAAGTGCAGAATGGATTTGATTCATTTGCTTTTTTTTTAATTCGCTTTTTGTGCCACTTTTGGCTAATTTGAGTGATGATATGATGAAATTGATGAATGGACACTTGCAAACATCCATGCCCTGGCTGGGATTTTAAACCAGAATCTCTGGCATTGTAGCACGATGTGCTAACCACTCTGTCACAGGGGCTGGTGAAGTTCACAATGGAGTATTCACTAATCGTATTAACTAAAAATGTGCTTATTCTTGAAAAATAAACTTTAACATGCCTACATTTGACTATCATTATGTAGGAAGAAGGTAGCAAACCTGATTGATAAAATTAAGTCTGTAAAAAGTTACAGTTATTGCTTTTTTTTCTGGGAAGAAAGGTTCTGGCACTATTCAAGTTGATATGTTACCGTGTTGTTTGTTAATGTGTTCATCATAACAACTATTCAAAATTGTGTTACGCTCATAAACGATGATGCATCCAAGCATACACACACACACACACACATATACATTTCTCTTGTTTGTTTCACTGGTTGATTGATTGATTTGCTTTATTTTACTCCTCTTTTCTGCCACATTTGGCTAATCGCAACAAGTGATGATATGATGAAGTTGATGAAGGGGGACAAAGAATACCCATGCCCATGCCAGGATTCGAACCCAGTACTTCTGGGATCGTAGGCATTTCTCTTGTTAGAATAAAATTTTATTAGTCCTCACCTATAATAAGATGCCAATATGGAGTACCCTTGTTGACTACCAGAAAAAAAAAAACACTGGTCATACAATTTTTGTACCCCCATCCCCTGCAGTCTGATTCTTGGATACCCCAAAGTATGAGCCTCCTCAGGGAATGCAACCCTGAAAACTGATCACAAAGCAACAGCACTAACTATTACACCCTCCTGGAAGAATAGAATCAAACTGTTGGATGAATATTTTAGAACAGATTATGTTAACAGAATTGTTAAATAGTTTTTGACTCAGTCAACTATTCCCTGTCACAGATATTTCTGGAGTAAGGGTGCACATAGCATCAGAGAAGGGGAGGAAATCAACTGGGCAGAGCGAAGCAGTACATGCTGCTGTGAAGGCTGGTAACTGCAGTCGCTTGCCCCCCTCCAGGCAATCCATTTCTATCTCCGGTGGTGGAGCCATCTCACGTTACTACTTGCGCAAAGACTTGTTTTCATTCGCTTACTCCAGAGATAGTTGGGACAGGCTATAAAGCAATACAAATTGAATATTACAATGCATTACTACTAGCAGAAAAAATATTTCATTTTTAATATATATATTTTTAAACATAACCTGAAAAAATCCAGTTTTACCTGGGTTTTATTGGGTTTTATCCGAAAAAACCCACCCAGGTTGGGTTTTTTCGAAAAAACCCAGGCAAAATGCCAACCCTGCCCTGTATCCTGAAACTGTGCAGACCACTGGTGAATGACATCTGTCGATGAATGATAACTAAAGCCCGGATTTTTATGTAATATCAACCCCTAAAATATGTACATAAATATGTAATAAAAATGTCTGAAATATGTAAAAAATATGTAAATTCATAATGAAATATGTACTATAAATATTTATTCCAAACGTTACTTCCTATTTTTGTTACATTTTTTCCTCACAAAGGGATATGTTTATTTCAAAAAGACTTACAAAAATTGAAGTTACAATATTACAATGCTTACATTAAGTATTTTTTATGTTTTTATAGAGCAAAAATATTAACCACAATTTGAATATATTCAATATTTAATATACAATGTCACCAGGTACCATTCAAAATGTTCAGTAGTAAATTTTCGTTTCCCAAATTTTTCACTCAAAAAGCACTTACAAAAATTCAGGTTACCTTTGATCTTGGGGCAGGCACTGTATTTAATTATTTAACTTACAATATGTTACCAGGTACATTTCCAAATGTTCAGAAGTAAATGTTTGTCGCCGATCAGATAATATGTTCTTGTACGCAGAGAAACTTCTCTCCACATCACAAGAAGTAACCGGAGCGTACTTCAGGAGGTGAATGTGGTCGGGAGAAATATCATTGGGAGGGTTAACTGTTTCACCATTGAGAATGCGGCTCACTGTAAATAAGCTGACGTAACCTGGGTTTTTTTCAGTCACTGCATCAAATTTTCTTCGAGCTTTCTCTCCCACATCTCCTCCAACAGCAGACAGTTTCTTTCTTGCATCCACATATATATCCATGGCTTCCAGGAGAGGAAGCCCAACAGTTTCAAGTTTGTTTATGCTTGTATCAATCCAACCAAAATTGCTGTTTATGTATGCCATATCGCAAGCAAGTTTGGTGTCCTTGAAGAGATTTTGAGCAGTGTGTTCCGATACAGCTGAGTCCGCCGAAAATGAGTCAAGCAGAGATTTCACTTCTTCAAAATGTTCGTTGTAAAACTTACTTGCCCGGATCCAAGTGCCCCATCTAGTAAGAATAGGTTCCGGAGGAAGTGGTACACCTGGCCAGTTTACAACCTTGTAAACTTGCACACGTTGTGGTGCCTTCAGAAACACCTTTTTCGTGGAAGAAATAAGTTGGTTGACTTCCGGGAAATTGCCTCTCACCTCCTCAGCAATGCGTTGGAGAGCATGTGCCAAGCAAGTAAAGTGGATCAAGTTAGGATAAAACACTTTAAGTGCCATAGCAGCTTTTAACATGTATGACGCACTGTCTGTGAACATGAGAAGAACTCTCTCTTCTTGTACGCCATCCGGATACAACAATTTAAGACTGTCATTCACAAATCGTGCTATGGTGGAATGATTAGTACGCTCTAGAACTTTGCATGCAATGAGATGTGGTGTAGATGGAGAATCAGCAATTAGCGTTCCAACAATGAAATTACTTACATACCGTCCCAAAGTATCAGTTGTTTCGTCGATGGAAATCCACACATAGGAACTGCCTACTTCTGCCCTAATTGATTCTAAAGTTTCTTTGTAGGAATGTGGAAGATATCGCTTTCGAAGGGTTGACTCGTCAGGAAGTTTATGGCCACAATATTTTACCAGAAAATCCCGGAACTTCGGTACTTGAATTTTATACCAAGGGATGTTTGCTAATCATTGCTTTGCACATTTCCTTGTAAAACACACTGAATGAAGAATCCTCTTGCATCTGGGTTAGTAAAACTTGCTTCTTTTCACTCCGTAGTTGTTTGTTTTTCACATGAAGTGAAGTGCGAACATGTTGATCTAATTGAGACTTCATAGTGCACCCAACTTTTTTATCGCACACTCGACAAAAAATAACTTTACCATCCGTAGTAAATGCATCATCGACTGCTATCCAAGATCGCAGATAACGAGATAACGAGGAGGTAGGCAGAGCCATTCCAGCTTTCTACAGCTAAAACACTGTTTAAATACTGAGGCAAGCTCTTCTTAAAACTCCAATGGTTAAAATGAAAAGGCGACGAAATATATATACGAAATTCTACGGTTGAGTTAACAATACTTCATTCAAGATTTGTCGCCGCCGGCTGCAAAAATCAAAATGATCACAACAATATACGGATGAATGGTAAGTGCCTCTCAGCATTGTACTTGCCGCCTTCCATTGTTGGTTCTCTTCGATTGCTGTGTGTTGCTTGCCGCTCCATGTTACAAACTGGAAACTGAAACACTGTCGAATCTTGATGTAATTGTTACGATGCGGCGAATCAATGAACTGCTATGTACGTACAACGAAGGCAAATCGCACTTTTAAGTTACTACATTTTTTTAGACCTGGAAATGGGGAGGGGAAGTGAGAAGATACTTTTTTAACTAGTAAGCCAAAAGTTCATTGGATTTTCCTCTTAAGGACTGTTTTATGTAAAAAATATTTCATATCTTAGGAATATTTAGTAAAATATGTAAAAATATGTCATATAAAACTTCACTGTGACATCTCTACTGACGTAATTCGTCAATATATTTTAATTTCACGCTTGTACATATAAAGGAAAAAATATGTAATTACATAGAAATCCGGGCTTTAATGATAACTAACAGATGATAAAAACCCTTTCTTCGAGCCGGGATCCACCATCTTATGAAACCTGTCTCCTAGCAACCAAATGCATAATTACCTATTACAAACATAAAACTTTGAGTGTGTTTCCATCAATCAGTGCAGTTATAAATGTCATATGTTACATGACTTGACCGGCGCCAGCCCCTGTGGAGGAGTGGTTAGCACATCGTGCTGTGATGCCAGGGGTCCCGGGTTCAAATCCAGGCCTGGGCATGGACATTAGAGTGTTCAATCATCAATTTCATCACAATCACTCATCCCCATCTTTGCAAATTAACCAAAAGTGGCACAAAAAGCGAAGTAATATAAAGCAAATCAATGACGACCTGATCAGCAACAAATATTGAAACCCCAACAATCATTTTCAATTACCCTGTACATGTATGTGTAGTGTGTGTTCTTTTGATACATTTAAAATTGTAGCACAGTTAAGGCTAACAACTTTTATGAAGAGTACTTTGTAATTCCTTTTGGCTAAACCAAGTTTTGTGTATACTATGCTATATAGTTGTATTACAGGGATTGACTAGAGGTTCATTTTTATCTATTTTCAAATTTTTCTCACTGGTCTCCATATCTCTGATATCAATCATAACATTCTTTCTGGACATTTCATTTTCATGACAGGAAAGAAAAAATAGCATGTGTTTTTATTTAGGGAATATATTAAATATAATTCACATTACATTTCGTATGAGTTTATTACAATTAATTCCATAGATATTACAGTTGTGCACATTTCAATAAACATCAGAACATTTTTATCATGAACAAAATAAAATTAATCAGTTAAAAATATTTACAAATTTGAACCTAAAAAATCAAACTGAATACCTATTTAGCAACACATTTTACAGAATTTTAAATTTAATGAAATACATTCCCTTAATTACTGTTTTAATATTATTCCTTTGTGATTTCACATCATAAAAATATACAACTATTGTCTAGACATGTGCCATGTATTTCTAAATTTCGAAACTACTTGTGTCCATCAGGGAAGGTGAAGATTAAATGCACATGATTGATTGATTGAGTTGGTGTTTTAAGTCCACTTATGCACAGTAAGGCTTATCTGCACTGGACTTACAGTTTAAAGTGGGATCCGAACCTCTATGTGCATCCACTGGGTATTAAACCCGGGACCCCTTGATTACAAGTTGACAATGCTACCACTGCACCATCGGGGAGGCCCTAAAAAAGCACATGAGTTAAGAACAAATTAAAAGTTAAGGATAAAAGTAAATAATACCTAATGGCCAGCCAGACAAGAGTGTACATGTGTCATGAAGATTTTATATTTTTTATGATTAGACATTAATCATATTTAATCTGGAGTACCTGGTCTCTCCAGTAGCACAGTGGTAATGTAATTGTCTTGTAATCAAGGGTCCATGGGTTTGATACCTGGTGGAGGTACATAATGGTTGAAATCCCACTTTAAACTGTAGCTCCAGTTTGATCAGCCTCTTTGTGCATAAAGTGGGCTTATGGGTTTGAGTCTGCCAAGGTTCAGTCTCTGGGTTTTCCGCCTGTGTATAGGACCGGTGGCAACCCACCCTCATGAGGAAATTGGGGAGCTACGAGTGAGTAGTGTTATCCGGTCTCTGAAAACTCATATAAAGGCTTATGTTTCGACGTGCTGACCCCACATCACCCCATTTCCGGTTGAAGAATAGGCCAAGGCCATTTCAGGTCAGTCAAGCCACGGATTATTATTATTATTATTGTTATAAAACAAAGTTAATTCTAAGACTAGTGCTGTAACAAATAATGAAAACTAATGATATGATGAAGCAGGAAGTCGACTGATTTCAAAATACTTGCTTATGTATTTTTAAACTGAGATGCGAATGTTTAACCAATTCTGTTAACGGGGTCTGCATCTACATTGTCTTTGTTAAAAACACTGTTGCGACCTGCTTTTCTTGCTCTCTCATTTAACTCTTCTATAATTTTCCACATGTTTTTTTTTTATATTTATAAGACAGAGTCAAATGAAAGCCAAGATGTTACTTCGATGAAAGCAAATTTATGTGTCAGGGAAATGCACCCCTGGCACTAAGACACTTGTCCACTGTGTAAATTAGTCTAGTGATTCCTAGAAGTCCTTTGGTAGCTGGGTTAGAATTTCTGTGACTGCCTCCTGCGTGTTTGTGACCTTTCCTCTATAGTTTACCAAACACACGGAAGTCACACCATGAAAGGTCTGGATTGTAAAGAGTGTGCTGAGGGGTTTTTCAATTAAACTCCACTAGAGTTTGCAGTGACTGATTAGCTGTAAGTAATCTAATCACATCATACTGTTCGTGGAGTATCCATTGTGATACAGATCTTTGTTTGTTTAGCATGCAGGACCCACTGTACTTTGCATCACAACAACAATGCAGAAAACAACATTATGGGTTTTTGAATTAGTCATATGGATTGCCAAGTCACTGGACTTGACCTAGGGAAAGACTGGCTTACTTTCATTTGACTCACCCTTATATAATGAACTTCACACTTAGGGAGATTTCACACTGAAACGACATGCTACAAGTGTTGCTTGGAAGTGAACCCTCAGTAATCAATTGAACCTTTCGAACTGAAGCAACGTGACAAGCTGCACGTGTTGCTTGTCGCTTACCTGTCACTTGGACTGTTTTTTTTCTCAACACCATGCATCGTGTTGCTTTAGTTTGTTGTTCACACATCAGCAATGAATGCTTCACCCCATTGAGCTATTGAACTCTAGAAGAGAGCCAAACCAGCAACCTTACAACATTTTTGAAACTAATTTGTTGATATAATAAAGTATCAACATGTACAGAGCCACGGTAGGGCCTCCCAGATGGCGCAGTGGTAGCGTCGTTCGCCTTGTAATCAAGGGGTCCCGGGTTCGATATCCAGTGGAGGCACAAGTGCTAATACCGTGCGTTCATTTCGATCTGCATCCGAGAGATCGGGAGAAGTGTGGCGGGCGGCGCTCACGGAGATGCCGACATTTGCGGCCTGTAATGCCCGCTTATTTTTATGGACTAATGCAGACATTTATATAAATATTGCAAAACGAGCACTAACCTGTGTTATAACACGCAAAATTTCTTGTGTAATTTATCACACAAATAAATACGCTTTAGAAACGATGTTAAGAGCCACAGATAATAAAACATTTTAATCATAGTTTTGACCAGTAACGTCCTGCTTAAGTTTATATCCTTGAAAAAGTTTTGTATCGATGAGGATCGTTTGGAGGTTTCGAATGTGCAACACTGTATCAAGATTACGCTGCAGACGAAACCGTCAAAAGTCAATGGTTTTCGTGAGCTTCCTTGCAATCCGAAATCTTCGAGCTCGAGTTTTTGTTCCTTCACGACTAGATTAAGACAGAGCTGTGAATATAGTGGCGAGCAGATGTATACCAAGAGCATGTTAATTTCGTACTGTGCGCAAGAGTGTTATTCTTGGTTACTTGTCGTTACTTGTGTTATTGCAGTGTGTGTGTGTGTTGTGTCAGTGAGACGATTGGAATGCCAGCTCAAGTTTCACTTTAGAACAAAGAATTTTTATGTATGACACTTACGTGAAAACAGACTCGTCTCGGGAAGTGTGTAGGCAATTTGTACATAAATTCCCGAGCGTTTCACCTCCACATAGAGATACGGTTAGACATCTTGTCCTTAAATTACGATAAACTGGATCGTTAAATTTTAAAACACCTAAGCAAAAACGAGTGATTCTAACCGAAGCAAAACTCGATGAAATTGGTGCAGCGTTAGAACGTTCTCCAAACAAACCTCTACGCCGTGTTTCACAGGAGATGGGCGTGTCAAAATCATCAGCACATACAGCCACTAAGGTACAAAAATGAAAACCGTACTCTTATAACAAAGGTTAGTGCTCGTTTTGCAATATTTATATAAATGTCTGCATATGTCCATAAAAATAAGCAGGCATTACAGGCCACAAATGTCGGCATCTCCGTCAGCGCCGCCCACCACGCTTCTCCCGATCTCTCGGCCGAAGATCGAAATGAACACACGGTATTTTAACCTGGGTCTTTGAGAAAACTATTTCGAAGCATCAAGTGAACATTTTCAAGCCTATCACATACATTTATCTGCATCTATCTATCTAACTATATCTATATCTAGTGAAACAAAGGAAGGAGTGTCACAAAGGTTAAATAACAGGGGAATGGGAAACACTCACCAGTGTTGCACCTTTTACTTGTTATATCTACATCTAACGTATAGCTATGTATATATGACTATGTTTTGTCTTAAGTGCTCAAATTATTGTGTTAGAAAAACTAGTGTTTAACATATCGAGTGAAAAACGATGGATCTCACTGACCTTACAATGCTTTTTTGATAGTGTGCTAAAATAGCACATACAAACTTTGAACTAGAAACTATAAATTTTTTTTTAAAAAAAACTGACACCTTAATATTTGACATCTGAATTGCAATGACATATTACAGAATGTTTGGCAGATCATGTAGTACCATATGCACCATTCATAGGCCCGGACTTTGTTTATGCATTTGTACTTACTTCAGTTTCTGCAACATTTAATTAGCCTTCGAATCAGAATTTATGCGTTATCACAAAAAATGCAAGTGTCCTGTTTATTTTGTCCAGCAGTGTAGAATTGTACTATTCTATTGTGCTATGCATTTTTTATATTAAGATCAGCCCTTATATTAGGTTTTTTCATTTATAATAGAATATTGAAATGATTTGCCTCTGTGAATCCTCTATTTTCTTAAAAGTGTGTTTGAGAAGATTACTATCATATATTTTATGGTTTAATTGTAAGAATTAAAAGTTTTTCAAAATAATGATTAATGTAGTATGTAAGTATATAACTCTTATATTTTATGCATTAATATACCAAGATTTGAGCTTTAAAATATTCAAGAATTTCATCACAATATTATAATACATGTTATTTAATCACAAATCAAATTTTCCACATAATACTGGTGCAAAATTAATGGAAACTTTAAAATTTGCATAATTTCCAGGATAATTAGACTCCATGCATTTGTTTATCCTGCGAAGGTATTGGTCAATTTTGGTAAATAAATTCCAGCCAATACTTTCTGATACCGATATGTTGGCATTGGTATTTGCTCAGGCCTAGTTGAAATCTTCAGTGATTTGTAGTTACTAACAATACTTAGTGCTTTGTGTACACAGTATATCCATGTAAAACACATCCACGGGATATTACAATATTTAAAAAAAAAAAATTCTGTTATTTCATTCAGAAGCTTGTAACAGTATTTGTGTTAAGTCTCTTGGTAGCATTGACTTCTGTATTAGCTCATATGGCTGTGTGGTCTAAGGTGCCAGGTTTTGGGCTTGCACTACAGGATGCACCCTGGATCGAGTCTCGTGGGAAGAATGTAATAACTTATTCTCCTGAGATATTCGACCAGTGTATGGGACTAGTGAACACACACGATCATGAGTAAATTGGGAACCTACAAATGAGCATTATAACTAGGGCTCGGATTTTTAGGTAAATCAATATTTTTTCTGCAAGTGGATATGACCTCGTAAGTGAGTTACAAATTCCGATCACGGTAACTGGAGCCTATATACCAAATTTTATTTCACATAAAAACACATTTTATATTTTTTTAAATGTAAATACATATTTCTTAATATTCGTTTATAAATGCATAAAATGCATGTTTTGTCACAGAAATTCCACATAAAATTTAATATCTACTTAAATTTTCTTATATTTTTTTTAAGATATCCCAGAAAGAAATCATTGTGTAACATTTCAAATGTATTGGACAGTGAACAGGAAGAAAATATTGGATATTTAAGCGTGAGTGAAATATCATGCCTTAAGTATGCGAGGTTGAGTTCGTGTGACATGAAACGAACATTTTTGCAGTATAAGGCACTGTTTCTGGACAATCGTCAGTCCTTTGTGATGGACAATTTAATGATAACAGTCGTGGTGTATTGTAATTCACCATTATTCACCAAAACATGCTAATTTCATCTGGTGAGTAGAGCTGTTTTAAGCAGAAATTGTTAACATTTTTAGCACATAAAAATGCATATTTTCCATGTTTAAGTACATAAAATGTAAATATTTTCCATATTTTGAGCACAAAAAAAATTATTTGTCTGATTTTTAGCACCTAAAAATCCGAGCCCTGATCATAACCAACCTGGTCACAGAAAACCTACAATAATTACTGGAGGTATGTTGTCTAAATCACACATCACCCCGTAACTGATTACATGATCCCACCTCTACTGTGGCATGTGGGAGTGAGGTTGGGAGTTGGTAGGTAGGCCTTGACCGTCAAGGGTTGTTGTGCCACAGGTTATTTATAGAGGCACATATTTTTGGTAAATAAAAAAGCAAAATTTCGTTACAAAACAGTCAAGTTTGGGTTCAATAGTGGTAAATAGAATAAAATTTTGATGTTATAGCGGTGAAAATCGGATCAAAGTTGACATTTTGGTTTTAAAATTATGAATGTAATCCTAAATTTGATTTAAAAACTATATTTATTGCACAAAATAAAGATTTCCCTTCTAATAGCACATTTATGTAGTTAGCAGAATATTAAGTTTATTCCTGTGTATAGGAATCCATTTTTGCTTCTCAAATATTTACATCAGAATTTATCAATTTTCCATGAATTGCATAACTCACAGGATACTTCAAACTTCAGAAGGTGTTGCGTTGGTAAATAAACTCTAAATTTCATGTTTAAGAGTATTTTGTATTTCATTTCATTACAAAACAGTTTAGGAAAATGCACCTCACATCTTTCAGAAACATGAAGAATGAAAATTGCAGTATGTTATTTCACATTTCGTGTTTTCGTCAAAAACAAAATATGCATGCCTGGTTATAATTTTTATTGCTAGCCTCTAACACTAGCTAGTAGTAACACTAGTTTTTGTTCAGAATACACTCTTTAAACTGCAGACACAAGTCTGCTTTTTCTGTCTTTTTAAGAAGTGTGCTAAAAACAAACCCTGTCACAATATTCTGCATTAAAATCAGAATGAACAAAATATATATGAATTATCAAATGCATTAATAGTTACTGGGAACTGGGCTATCAATTTCTTCATAAATATGTTGGGGAATTCTTTCTTCAGAATTGCTGGGTGTTGGAACAATACGAAGATAATCATGGTAATCGGATGGTTGTCTGGGCTCAAGATATTGCCTACTATATGTGGTTGAAGGAGCACTGGAATACCTTCTTGAATTTCGGGTAAGAGTTGGTGTTGGCGAATACCTGACACTTTGTTCCCTCTGTTCATTTTCTTGTTTCATTTTACTGATAACTGTTTCTACAAGCTTTACATCTCTCTGCTGTTGGCTTCTCTGAGAACAATGCTTGATACAAAATGCAAACAGGACAAGAATTATAATGCTGCTAATGATAAGTAGTACAAGTATGGTTGAATCGGAAAGCAAAGTTGTAACGTAACTTGAGCCTGAAGTTTTAATATTAAAATCATTGTCTCTCTTAACCAAATCATTCTTAGTTTGACTTTTCTCTGTTGAGTGTGTTTGTGTTTCATGTGATTGTGATTGAAATTGATCCTCCTTCATTGATGATATTCTCTCAGTTGACGAGAAGTCATCTTCCACCATTGTTACAGGGGTGGTTGCACAGTCTGAGCTTTGCTCATGGTTAGAACATATGTTGTCATTCACGTCTATGTTGTTTTTACTAACCCAATTTTTAATATTCTGCATTGGACAGTCACATTTTAGAGAATTTTCATTTAAATGAAGTATATCAAGGTTTTCTAAGTGTTGGAATATATCTAGGTTTAGAGATGTTAGCTTGTTGTCCTCAAGGTAAAGGGAATTTAGATTATTCATAAGAGAGAAAGCATGTTTTGACAATGTTCCAATGTTACAAGAGCTTAATATTAATGTTGTTAATGTTGGTATTTTTAGAAAGGGTCCATTTTGTGGTATTTGTAGTTCCTTATTGTTGCTTAAGTCCAAGTACTTCAGCAAACTGTTTTGTAGAAATGTGTCAGGATGTAGTTGTGTTATATTGTTATCCTTAAGAACAAGAATTTCTAAGGACAACATCCCATAGAATGCATTTAATTCAATAGTCTTTACATTGCTGGAACAGAACTCAAAGTTTGTAACTTGAGACAGGCCTTGGAAAATACTTTTCTGTATTGTTTCAATGTTGTTGTTAGAAAAATCCAGTTCTTCGTATCCTCCTGTGAGATTGGGTGGAATATGTTGCAATCCTTTTCTGCTGCAATCTATTATTTCGGTAGAGCATTGGCATTTTTGTGGGCAATTTTCTGTGGCAACACTTGTCAGCAAAGTGATGAGCAACCATATACAAGAGTTGTTTTTGCTTTTTGACATCTATGCATTGATTCACCTGCAAGTAAAGGAACCTCTAAGAAATTGGAATTCATACTTTTTTCTGTACATCATATTTGACCTCTGTTTTCCTCTGTTTTGTCTATAAACTTTTAATCTTAAGTACCATAGTTCAGGTGTATGAAGTTCAAGTTGAATAAAACATAAGATAAATGTAAATGTTAAAATGCATTACCATATTTCTTTAAATCTAAGGTGAATTTTTTTGAAAATTTTAGTCCACATTGAATTCAATGCTGTCTTCATTTCAAGTATATATGCAGAAATACACCACGATTAGGGCTGAGACAATAGCGATGTATTGGTATATGCCAATACCAGTGGTATCAGTATCTGTAAGTATCGGTTGAAATTTTTCCACAGATGCCAGCCAATACCATTGTTTCCTTTCAAAGGTTCATTTACTTTTTCCAACTTACCTTTGGCTTTGAAGAAAAGTGAAAAAAACAAGAATTTGTGCATTTGTTAATTGAATGTGGACTCCAGCAAGTACGTGACAAAGAGCCATATGCAGATAAGACTCATGGTCAAGTATCTTGTAAATCAAGGGTACCGTGAAATTATCCCCACAGGAGTTCCTTTGAAGTCTACCAGGCTTTGATCGTACAGATGTGGCCTCGTGTAATAATAATCCCAATGAGGTCCCTGCAGCCAACGAGGCACCTGGTGTATTGTGGACATCTCTCTCTTTAAGATCCCCTGTAGTCATCGGCCATGTGAGTGGTGGACGTATCTCAGATATAGTACTACGTAGCATATTCCTGGAAATTCTAATACCTGGGCTAATCCCCCTTTTCCTTTCCAACTTTAGACTTTTGTTTGTCCTGACCTGTATAACTGGGTTTCAACAGGCATGTTTTGACACAGGGAACGTGGCAAGGGAATAATTTTCTTTGAACAACAGTTGATTGCACTTACTTTGTGTAGTGATGGGTTTAGATATCCTTCCACGCCAAGGGATAGAACTAAGCATTTAATTTTTGTAGAAATCATTTGCTGAAAGTATATATGTCAAAAGTAAAGTAACCTCGGAATATCACTGTACCGAAGTCAATCACCTGATATAGAAGCAAGAGACTGGTAACATTTAATTCTCTACTTACATTTAATTTATTATTTTTTATTCTCTTTGTTAAAGCACATAAAAGAAATGAAGTAGGTTTCACAAGGTAGTTTTACTGTTACTTTCAGATGTCGTATCCGGGGCTGGTAAATTGCCAATTATTCTTGTATCCACGGATGATTTAATGTTAGTTTGGAAGGAGTGATCCCTTAGTTTTAGAAGAAGTTGAAGGGGCATGATCTCATTTTTCAACATGGGGGGGGGGGGGGGTAAACAGGTTTGTTGTTCCGAAACAAGGATGTATTTCTTTCTGTAAGTGTTGAAACAATAAATTACTTATTTGCGAAGAGCATGCCGTCAAAATTTAGATCTTTTCCTAGTTGTCAGTGCTAACATTAAAGTGATAAAGCCATTCTTCACATTAAGAATCTCAGTAGTTATATTCTATCAACACACACAAATTTTCACTTTCCACGTGAAATGTTTACCTTTTCGTGTTTCAATATCGTGAGTGTGTTTGGTTGTGCTGTCTAAGGCAATAATTTGATACTTACATTTGCATGTTTGAATCCAAAGCAATATGAAACTTTTTTTTCTAGCAAAACCATTATTAACTTTTTGCAATGTGATATCAAAACTGTAGATTGAAAGAATAAAATTGAGAATTTTGCTTAAATCAACTTATAGATGATATTAAATTAAATGCGAGCCTCAGCTACTGGACGGGTCACAGGTGGCAGTGGCAGATAGTGAAACATCCTTCAGATATGAGGGGAGCTGCAAATAAGGGAAAACCCAAATAAGCAGTACTGGATCGAGAAGGCAAGGCTATCAGGGTGTGGAGGGTGTCCAGTGGCATGAACATACTCAGCAAATACCACAGATAGCCATCAACAGCCTTGTGTCATGGCGAATAAACACCGCCATAGAAGTGTTTGCCCCCACTGCCTTGTGGGCCTGGAGGGATCCAGAAAGGCTAAGGGGGTTGGAACCCTGACAGAAAACAAGGGTGTACCCAAGAACCCACAGGTGGCAGCCCCACCACCCAGGTGTAGGCTGTGACAGCTTATTAGCCGACAGCCGAAAACAGACAATTTGAGATAAGAAAGAAGGAAGCCAGACTGAAAATTAGAGATGACGCGAGCTATGAATAGGGACATTGAATATTGGAACACTGACAAGAAGGACTGAAGAAGTTGTGGATCTAAGGGAGAGAAGAGGGATCGACATCTTTGGAACGAGCGAAACAAAATGGAAAGGAAGAGGAGAAATGGAATTGAGGATAGACTATAAACTGTACTGAGCAGGAACTGAAGAGGGCAGACGAAGTGGGGTTGGATTTGTAGTCAGAAGCGGAATAAGTGAGGATGTAGAAATGGTAAATGACAGAATTTTATGAAACTAAAAATGAATGTAAGAGGGAAAGTAATAGAAATAATTCAAGTGTATGCCCCACAAACAGGATGTACAAGGGAGGAGAAAGAAGAAGTCTTTCGGTGATTTATAAACTACGTTCATCACTGCACTCTGCACTCAGTAATGGGTCTCGTCGTTACCTTGTAACCAAGGAGTCCCAGTTTCAATACCTGGTGGAGGCACATCACACTTTAAAGTGTAAGTTTAGTCCCAATTAGCCTTTCTGAGCATAAAGTGGACTTAAAACAACAAATCCACAATGCACTCGGTAAGTAACTCCACATATAAACCATTCCTATCCAGATTGTGTTGTTTTATTAGTTTCTTATAACACCATATTTTTTGGACAATGAGATACAATTTTCTTTTTTCAAAAATACTGTCTGAAATTTAACCCTGTCTTATTGTCTGAATGTCAGTTAGTGCAAGTTGAAGTGAAAACTAGTAAAATCCATTACTTTATGATTTGGCCATTTTGGCAAAAAATGCATGCTCGACCAGCACTTGAACCTGTGTCTCTGGCATACCATACAGTTTCTCTACCAACTAAGCTACCGAGCCAGTCCTGGTTTCACCTGATCTTTCACTCTTGCTGTTTTATTGTGTGGAATTGTTTCTGTCGGTGCTACCAAAACAGGATCTGTTGCCTTTGAAACACTGTAGATGTCGACATTACCTGGTTCCACCCAGTGTAGAGATATGAATTACATCGGCAGCTCAGTTGGTAGAGAAATGGCATGGTATGCCAGAGACCCAGGTTCGAGTCCTGGTTGAGCCTGCATTTTTCACTAAAATTTCTACACAGGAAAATCCAGGTTTTCACGGCAATGTGAGAGACTACGAGTATAAACACCCTTTAAGGAATGTTGTAAACAGGAAACTCTGCTTCTCATATCTCTATTCATTTGTTCTGTTTTGGCTTATCAGTACCGGGCTTACCATAAATGTGTAAGATTGCCAACAGTTTTAAGTGATGTTTAGTGATCAAGCTTTTGGCACTTTGAACTAGAGTAAATTTCTAAGCAATGCTGCCTGTACAGAAGAGATTCTCATACAGTGATGCATTTAAATTAATTGAATATAAAGTGTAATGGTTATTCCTTGTACAGTCATGGATACTGCCGGGTTGTAATGAATACATTAACTTTTAATGGAATTGTTTCAAGCTGGCTTTGTCTGTGACTGTACCAGTAAGGTACTGATATTTTAGATGAAAATATGATAGAGTTGTGGTTCGAAAAATGCAGTAAATGTTTCAAATTCAGTACACGAAATAAACACACACACACACACACACACACACACACACACACACACACACACACACACACACACACACACACACACACACACACACACACACACACACACACACACACACACACACACACACACACACACACACACACACACACACACACACACACACACACACACACACACACACACACACACACACACACACACACACACACACACACACACACACACACACACACACACACACACACACACACACACACACACACACACACACACACACACACACACACACACACACACACACACACACACACACACACACACACACACACACACACACACACACACACACACACACACACACACACACACACACACACACACACACACACACACACACACACACAAAAACTAAATGTGTGTAATGAAAATAAAAGAATCATGGATGTAATACTTACAATTTTTTGATGTGATGTTAAATCTTGGTGTAGTATGAGTTTTTACATGTTCCATCAATTTCCATTGCAAGTAGTAGCCCAGCTTTTGAGTTGATTAGCATATATCTTCTGTATCACAACGCAGAATCTGTTTTCATAAAATGACATAATATTCTTGCGATTAGAAAAAAACAAAAACAAATGTACATTGAATAATATGAACCTTTGTTTGTCTGTTGCTGTGTTTGAAATTAACATAATTTATGCTAACCCTGTATTACACAAAATACTATTTGCTGAAAGATCTGATATTTCAGAGCACAAACAGTATAAAATTATTTTAGTAAAAACTTCACGTGTGTTTATTTACACAATGAAAATTGTGACAAATAAAGTAGGAATAGACTTTTTAATTATTTCTGACCCAGATACTTTTTGTCTATGGAAAAGTTGTAGAGACGCTTGAAAGAACATTTTTGTCAAATGAACCACTTGACTTAGCTATTATAGTTCAGTGGGAAACTATTCACAAAGAACAATATGTAATGGGTGAAGGAACATGTGTTTGTTTATTTTATTTTTTTCTTTGTTTGCATATTTTGTGGCCCAGAAATGCTACAGACTACTGATTCGATACTGGTGCAGTGACTCATTCAGAAATGTTTACTATATGGTTGATCCCACTGTATGGTGACAACAATTCCATGTAACATGTGCAACTGCAACAGTATGTGTTGCATGCACACCACACTTCTTTTTCCAGATTGTAAAACTAGATAATCCGGATTTTTGAGGAATCTGCATTTTGCAAGATAATACATATTTTGCAAAAAATCAGGATTTTGGAAAATATCTGGATTTCAGAAAAAATCTGATTTTGGAGGAAATCTGGATTTTGGAGTAATTCGGATTTCGAGTTAAGTCTCCTGAATCTGATTGCAGACAAGTCCATTTCCATACTGGGAAAAAAATAGCAGTTAAGTAACTGAAAAGTAATGAGATTTTGTGTTGTGGTGGCAACCACATTGTTTGATGTTGGTTTTAGATTCCATATCAGTGATAGCTGTTACACAAGAGTAGAATTTTCATTGATTCGACAATTTTGCACTCAATGCACACCCACTGGAGTACTGCATTGGGCCACTTTTGCTTGCTCAAACTCGATGGAATCTCCCATGCTCGAACGTGATTTACTCGAGTATATAGAATATCAAATATCATTTCAATGTGACAATAATCATACAAATATATATATATATATATACCGTGCGTCCATTTCGATCTGCAGCCGAGAGATCGGGAGAAGCGCGGTGGGCGGTGCTGACGGAGATGCCGACATTTGCGGCCTGAAATGCCCGCTTATTTTTATGGACATATGCAGACATTTATATAAATATTGCAAAACGAGCACTAACCTGTGTTATAAGAGTATGGTTTTAATTTTAGTAGCTTAGTGACTGTATGTGCCGATGATTTTGACACGCCCACCTCTTGTGAAACACGGCGTAGAGGTTTGTTTGGAGAACGTTCTAACGCTGCACCAATATCATCGAGTTTTGCTTCGGTTAGAATCCGTCGTTTTTGCTTAGGTGTTTTAAAATTTAAGGATCCAGTTTCTCGTAATTTAAGGACAAGATGTCTAACCGTATCTCTGTGTGGAGTTGAAACGCATGGGAATTTCTGTACAAATTACCTACACACGTCTCGACACGAGTTTGTTTTCACGTACGTGTCATACATTAAAAAATCTTTGTTCTAACGTGAACCTTGCGGCTGGCATTCAAATCGTCTCACTGACACAACACACATACACACTGTAATAACACAAACAAGTAACTGCAAGTAACCAAGAATAACACTCTTGCGCACAGTACGAAATTAACACGCTCTTGGTTTACATTGCTCGCCACTATATTTACAACTCTGTCTTCATCTAGTCGCGAAGGAACAAAAAACTCGAGCTCGGATATTTCGGATTGCAAGGAAGCTCACGAAAACCATTCACTTTTATCGGTTTCGTCTGCAGCGTAATCCTGATACAGTGTTGCACATTCGAAACCTCCAAACGATTCCCATGGCCACAAAACTCTTTCAAGGATATAAACTTAAACAGGACGTTACTGGTCAAAACTATGATTAAAATGCTTTATTATCTGTGGCTCTTAACATCGTTTCTATAGCGTATTTATTTGTGTATATAAGAGCAGAACTTGGATAAATTACAGAAGAACTTTTGCGTGTTATAACACAGGTTAGTGCTCGTTTTGCAATATTTATATAAATGTCTGCATATGTCTATAAAAATAAGCGGGCATTACAGGCCGCAAATGTCGGCATCTCCGTCAGCGCCGCCCGCCACGCTTCTCCCGATCTCTCAGCTGCAGATCGAAATGGACGCACGGTGTATATATATATATATATATATATATATATATATATAAAATTCGTGCTGGTAGTTTCAGCCCATAATCATCTATTCATTTTCATATATTGCTATGTATTGGTAAGATAGACTAAATTACATTTTAACATGGAGATGATGACTATGTTCACTTTAGTTTCAATTTCACTGCGTTTTACACTTCGCGAAGCCCACTTGAAGGCCCACTACCACAGATAAATTACGGTTGTATGTGAACTACTGGGCTTCGAGCGTATACTGATAGTTTGCCTGTTTGAGCATTATTTGCTCAAGCAAATTCCGTAAGCCATCTAGAGTCAGCAAAAAAGCCTTGATGCAGCACTAACACACACCATCTGATGCCAAAACAATATCATCACTTGCACCTACTTCTTTACCCAGAGCTCAAACAATGGAATTCTATACAACTAATTTTTCTTTCTGCTTTCGACGAAACTGTTCATGCTCTCATATGTCATATGTACAAACATTCAGATTGCGTGTAATTGTTGCGGAACTGATACCAACTTTGTGTTAAGCTATGCCAATTATTGTTGGCCAAAAGAGAATACATATAAAAGGTGGCGCAAGAGTCGTCATCCTATTTGAACTGACCTTTATTTTGGCATCTAGTTGTTTATATCAGTAGTGTTTTGTCAGTTAAATAGAAGATACTCACGAAATTTATTGTGTGTGAAAATTAATAAGTGTACCCCACAAGAACGTGGAAAAATTGCGACAATATTTTTAAGGAATAATCTATCTGTAATCTTGACACAATGAGAATTTAGATGATACTTTCCCAATCGTCCCCAGATTTGACCGCTCCAGATTTTTTTCCTTTGGGGATATTTGAAGTCATTGGTTTATGTGAATAAGCTAAGCCAGAGATGTTACAGCAACTAAAGGACAATATTCAGCTTCCCTGCAGATTTCCAACACCATGGAAAATGCAATAAAAAGAGACCAAATTTGCATCAATTCAAATGGTGGCTATTTATTGGATGTTATCTTTAAAAATTGAGGACATAAATCTTACAAGTATCGATAAAAGTTTAACACAAATAAACCTAATTTGTTTAATGTAAACCCCAAGCTATAGGCTAAGAAAATCAGCTGATAACTTTTCCGCCACCTTGTACAAGTACTGATAAATGTAATGCAATCAGCTCATTGAAGAAGGGAAATCCACTGTATTGCTAAGCACGGCCAGCTTCTATATAATTTTGTTAATAAAATATTAAAACAGGAAGACAGGGTGGAACAGTTTTACAAAGCTCTACTCCGAGAATGCCATAAAATAGGTTTAAGTGAAAACTTGCAGAGGTTGAAAGGGAGAAAGAATGGTTTAATCAGGAAAGCGATTTATCTGAAGGCATGATTTGTTATAATTGTGTACAATTATATAGTAAGATTGTTTCTTATTGACTTATTCTACAATCTTGTATATTTATTTTCCTCATATATTTATATATAACTATATTTGTTTCAAGTCTGCTTTATTGTGGGACTGCAGGTACTGTTTAAAAATATGGAAACTATCTTTTTTCCACAGAGAATCGAACTTATGATTTCATAATTATAAATTTTTTGCGATTACGTAAGTCTATTAAACTATTGTTAATATCTAGACAACAGTGAAAGAAAACTACATAAAAATTCATGTCAGTGCTCTAGATGGAATTCTAAGCGTATGTAATTTTTCATATTTTGAAATATCCAAGAGGTTTTTTGAATGGAGAGGAAAATTTGAAAAAAAATCACCCATTCGCATGCCAAAGGTCCAGCCAAGCCTTAAGGCTTGTGGAGCAGGTGGAGTGTTTTCATCAGGATATAAATGAAATTGAGAGCAATACCAGATTAGTTGGGACACCTCAATGTTAGCAGACTACTATTAGTTTCTCTACAGGGAGGTAAAGAGCTCATCATACAAAAAGAAGTAAGTCCATAGGAGTCAACTTCCAAATGTAATATGTAGGATTTTTTGTTATTCCCATATACAATATTGTTTATACCTTTGCTCCATGATTACAAAGAAACTACTTATTCTTCTTCTAATGTCCTTTAATCCTTTAAGAATATTATACTGTACAATATCATATTTAAGGTAAGAAAGCTTGAAGGATATGTTGTCAGTTTGGTGTACATGCTGTATATGGTAGTGATTTTCGGACCACACTGTATATCTAAAAACTGTGAGGTGGTACACAATTTTGGATAGCGTTTCTGAAATCTGCACATATGAGTTAGTGAAGAAGACCATTTTGTTTCTGATGCAGAGAAAAAGTTAAAACTTGTTACACAGTGTAATCAATTGACCAATGGGTGTGTGAGTGCAAAGGGAGGTGGGGTGCAGATTGAACCATCTCTTCACACATTATGCACATGCCCAACATTTGTATTGTTTTAGGAATCTAATTGGGAGATTGTGTACGTACCTGATGTTGTGTACCTCAAGCCTTCAACACTTTATCTTATGTTCTGCAGAATTGTTATCATGTGAAAGATAAGAGGACTTCAAATATGATCAACTTTATTGATTTTTGCTTTATCTTGAATTTTGCACGTTATAGATGTATTTCTGCGAAAGAAATATACTTATTTATAGCATATATTAAGTAGAAGGAAATTTATTTTCTTAAATTATTTCCTTCTAATCAGGGGCATACCTAGTTTATGGCATGCATTGTATGAGCCCTGGTGTCACTTTAAAGGGTTACTACTGAGCAGTTTTATTAACAAAGCTGTATTTTTATCATTATGAGTAATATTAGAACCAATGATGAATTGTTATTTATTTTAGAGCATGAACTCAAAAAGCAAGACTTGACAAAGTAATGACTATTATTTTTAAAATGTGGCTTACATTTTCTTTCTTTTTTAGTGGTTTCATCCTAGTTTCCCAGGACTTTTTCAGGCTTATACCAAGATAAACTCACACACTACACACAACCTCACATGGTACTGCACCAGACCACTTTTGCTCACTCAAACTCGTTCGAATCTCCCACGCTCGTTCGTACCGCACTCGTAACGGAATGATTGACAACGTCCCATATTTCAGAGCCTAATAAGCAGCACTATCAACCTAAAACCCATACATGGAAGGAAACCACTCTATGCAATTACAATTCTAAATCCGTATATTATTATGTAAGACTCATATACAGTACATATGAAAGTACGCAATATCTACAGACTGAAACATAAAACGGATACACATGCTTAAGCAATTACAAATATCATATCACAGTGCAAGAATGACAGTATTTTCTACGTGTACATCATTGTTCACTTACCGAAAAGGATAATCATATTCTGTGAAATAATAAAATGCAGTTATAACATTCAATTGAATGTTATTTTAATGTGACAATAAGTGCAGAAGCATAAAATGTCAGTCTAGGCAGTTTCAGCCCATAATCATCTATTTCATTATCACATATCTCGGTAAGATATACAAAACTGCATTTTATCATGGAGATGATGATGACTATGATCAGTTATTTTCCAATTTCACTTCGTCTTTTACTTCACGATCCATACCACTACCATAGACAAATTATGGAAATATGTCTACTAATAGAGTTCGAGTGTATTTCGCTCGAGCAGAAGACTTATCAATTCTGTATGCCATCTAGCGTTACCTGTGCCGCTCGAACTAGAAATGCTAATTTCAGCATACTATTGTTCACTCTACACTTCTAAGGAAATGAATAATTTGTCTCCTTATTTCTTCCTAGGCAAACTGTTTTTTCCACCTTGCAGGTGTCATAGTTGGCTGTTTCTCCCCTCCCCTCCATCCTGTGACCTACTCTTTTTGTCTTCTCTCCCCCCCTCCTTCTGGTGGCACTAACCTTCCCTTTCTCGTTTAGCTGGTCTGGCAAGTTGAAATCTTCCACTTTTGTACAGAAAATTGACCATCGATGCTGGCTCTGAAAACCTAACCAACTTAATAAAACATTTAGAAAAAAACAACATAAATTCTATTTATTGTGAATCTTTGTCTTAAGAAGACCCTGTTAGAGGGTGGAAATGTTACGTTCTTAGTGTATATATTTTTTATACAATAAATTTTGCCATGGTCAGCATTTGATTGTTTTAATAACATGGAAACAAGGCTTAACAGTGTTACCATAACCAACTTAGCGTACACATGCTTTTTTATTAGTTAAACCCATTTCGTTCCAATTTCCCCTTCAGTTTTGTTCATTTTCTCTCCCCTGTTTATGCAGATGTTCTTGGCATCTGCCACTTTTCTCTCTATTTGACTTTCCCTCCACTGTTTCATTTGTATTTTCTTAAACCTGTGCCAATATGTCAACATATGCTTGCTCAATGCTGTTCTTGGATCTTCCATCTTGTTCTCTCCATCTTTCTCGTATGCTTTTCTTTGTCTCCTATTATCTTGCCATCTCTCCTTTTGCATCCTATCTCTTTGGGTTGATATCGCTTATTTATTCTCTTTATTGCTTTCTAATCTCTGACTGTGGACTAAGTTCTTTCATTTCTTGGATATTCTTTCTTATCCATTCTTTTCTCTTTTCTCTTACATAAATTATTTGCCTGTTGCCTTAGTTCTTTGTATTTGTTACAATTACTTCTTATTTCTCTTTGCAGCATCTTCATGCTTGCAGCATTTTTTTTGGTTAATTATTTGCTGACATTCTTTATCAAATCACTCTTTCTTCCTTGATGTTTTCTCTTTGCCTATTACTTCTTTTGCAGGTTCTGTTAACACTTTTATAATTCTTTTCCACTTCCCTTCTATTGTTTCTTCTTGAATATTTTGTTGTAACTTATTTTTAATTGCTGTTTGATAATTCATCTTATTTTCTTGATTGTCAAGTTTTGTATAGTTCCATTTTGTTCTTCGTATGTTCTGTTTGGTTGGGTTATTGCTTAATCTTGCTTTTAGTTTAATTTTTACAAAAAAAATGGTCTGAATCACAATTTGGTCCTCTTTGGCTTCTTCCATCTATGATTGTTGAGGAGTGTCTCTTATCTATTAAAACATGATCTATTTGATTTACTGTATCATCATCATTGTCTGGTGATTTCCATGTGCCCAAATGTATCTTCTTATGTGGAAAGTAGGTGCTTTTAATTACCAACCTATTTCTTATTGCGAATTGTGTTAGATTTGAATTTGAACTTAAAATTTTGGGTGCGTCAGAGCTAAGGCTATTTTGCACCCGTCACATTATTCGGGGTCCAGCCCCTTATCGTTACACATAACAACTCTAACGTTGCATAACTAAAATCATAAAATATTCTGACTTTCGTTAAAAGCTGATTTGATTTGATTTGAATTTAAAATTTTGGGTTCGTCAGCACTAAGGCTATTTTACACCCGTCACGGGGTCCACCCCAGTTACCCGGTACCCTCCATATCTGGAGAACGTTCCCTTATCCGCCACCTACGGAGGCACCCGATGGGGGACTAGCAACCCTGCATGGGCTGTGATTTATTATTATGGCATAAAAATCTGATTCTGTAACTAGTTTACTCATCATTGAGAAATTGAAACTTGGAAATTTATTGGAGTATATTTCTTGTAGGATAATGCATGTTTGCATGTGTTAGCTTTCATTATCAGAGAAAATCACACAAAATCATTAATAATACACTTTACATTTTTATTCAGGTGTTCATGTGTTATTTGTGCCTCCCCGATGCCGTAATTGTAACGTCATAGCCTTGTAATCAAGGAGTCTCAGGTTCGATACTTGGTGGAGGCACAGGGTGGTTCGTATCCCACTTTAAACTGTAGTCCCACTTAGCCTATCTGTGCATAAAGTGGGCTTGATAATAACCCACAGCTCTACAGCCCGTGAGGGCCTTGGCTTACCTACCGACTGCTGGTCTCCTTCCCACACTGTTCCTCTGTCACCTGTTGTAGTGTGGAGATCTTAGACCAGTATTGGGGTGACGGGTGGTCAGCCCGTCGAACCCCCAGCCATTGTAGGTCTTCTCGACTGGGTTACCGCTCACTCATTCGGAGCTTCTCAATTTCCTCACGATGGTGGGTTGCCACCGGCCCTATACGTAGGCCGAATAAATTCCGACCAGAGCCGGATTCGAACCTACGCCGTCCTGCAGCGAACGATCTCAAGGTGAGTGAACGCCTTAACCCGCTCGGCTACGGAGGAGGACATAAAGTGGGCTTAAAGAAACAAATACTCAAATTCATGTGTTATTTTTTTTAAAATCCTGTAAACCTGCATAGAAGTAAATTATCCTCTCAGTATGGCCTAAAATCTTTAGGAATGTGCTGCCATATTCTTAGATTCAAGATGCCATCAAATGCAGCTTAAATATTGCTTCATCTTTTTATAAACGGAAAAGATCTTCCAATTTAAGGTGCAGAGGTGTACTTATCGGTAATTTTTAGAACAAAACTACCATAATAAAATTTCGTTAACTGTGATTTTTATCAATTCCGGTGTTTTGGTAAAACATCAAGGGAAAAAAACATGATCATTGAAATTGGTAAATACACTATTCTATATTACGCTAATGCCATGGTAGCCTATATTTATATGTGTTTGCTTGGATTCAAGATGACATCAAATCCAAGGCACACCTTAATTTTAAACATGCAACCCTCCCCCCAAATAAAAAAGGTAATTCGAAGAAATATAATATATTTATGACAATTCTCTGAATGTTAGTGACAATGGTTCAACATTAGCATAATGTTATTTGGACATTATCCGTTGTCCTGTGCTTTAGAATAAGTATAGTTTGAAGCACTAGAAATGGATAATGTCCAATTAACATTGCATGCTAATATATTTATGCCCTAATGTACACAATCATTATTTTTTTGCAATAAAGTTTTCTTCACCATAGATTGTTGACCTTATAGGGAAATAAAACCTAAATTGCACATATATATTTTTATTCAAAAGAATAAATAACAATTTCCAGTCTTATTCTTTGTTTCAAGGCACATTCATGACAAACCACATGTCTTCCTTTACTTAAACAACATATTTTGAAGAAGAGTGGAGAAAGGCAAAGAAAGTTTATTTTGCATCACCAGTACAAGCATTATTTTTATGAACAATATCTGGTCAATTATTTAAAAAAACAGTTTTTGTACCATGTTGCCAAAATATTACTTACATATAAAATCTATAAGTATTTTTATGATCACCAGATGACTAGATTGGATCATAGATTATAATCTAATCTATGAGAGAAATAACCAGTATCAATGTGCTAAAAAAATGCTTTGAAGATAACTGTAAATCAGTAGCATATTCTGAAAAACTGCAACAATTCTTACTTACTTTACATATATGTATTACAATATAATAGTAGAAAAAAAAACAGTATGTCAAGTTTTCCTGCACTTTACAGGCCCTGAAAGGCTACAGTTGATTGATGTAAACAATGTAAACCATGTAAAATTTCTAGGGTTGATCATCGATGATAAATTAAATTGAGCATGTCATACTGACTACATCTGTGATAAACTCACCAAAAATCTTTATCTATCACAATATAATATCAAGGAAATCAATATGAATCTTTATTATGGTCTTATTTATCCTCATGTACATACAAAAAGAGTATTCACACTACACAGTGGCACAGAAACGGGGGATACAGGGGTACATTGTACCCCCCCAAAATTTTTGAAGGGGGTACTAAATCCATAAATCTGATTGTACCCCCCAAGATAATTTGACCATGCAAGATGCTTATGTTAAAATAACCTATTTTCAATTCAATCATGCAACGTCCTGCTCGAGAAAGGTGCCTACTACACCTACACGAGTACGTCAGCTGGATGCAAGTCTACTAGCTTGGCAACGACCAATCAGTTTTACCCATTATGCTAACCTTTTTCTCCAGGGGTGGCATGAGAGACTATTTCACTCAGGGTTCGGGAAAAAGTACACTGTCTAAAGTTAGAGAAAGTTTAATGACTATAGCTGGATACACTGTAAACGTTGTAAGTTTAGCACACGCCCGCATAGGATATTACACTCACTGGCCTATGCACTGCCACACAATGGGGAAAGAATGGCTTCTGCAACTGTTGCAAACTGAGAACAGAAACACTGCTGCTGCTGCCCTCTGCTGTCGAAAATGTAGTTCCAACTCGTTAGGAATGTGCTGTCCTTGTGCCGGCTTCTGTAGCTGAAGGCTTTTTACAGGGAACTGTTGGCTTTTGGGGAAGAAGGGGCATCTATTAAGGTCACCCTCACGATAACAGGAGTATTTTATCTGACCTGTAATTTTACCTTCTGGGTGGTTGCCTAGAAACCCAACTCCACATTACGCTGGCAGGGTGCCGCAGGTTGATAGGGGAGAAAGCAGAGCGGGGCCTCTCACTCTAAAGTGGAGTTTATCTCTCTCGGCAATAAGCAGAGTGGGGTATCTCTCTCACTCAAAAGTGGAGTGGGTTCTCTTGCCAGTGGCAGAGTTCAACCTCTCTCGCTGAAAGGTGGAGTGCAGCTTCTCTCGCTCGCAGGCGGAGGACAACTTCTCTAGTGTGCTTGGCTTCTCGCAAGAACGGAGAGCATCTTCCTTCCTTCCTTCCTTAGGATGCTTGGCCTCTTGCAAGAGTGGAGTGCACCTTCTTCCAGGTCAGTTTTGTAAGAGATATCTTATCGTGAGCCGACCTGAAAGCCAACTGAAGAAAATGGATATTAAACCTTTTCTTCGAGCAAGGCTTCATCTCCAGGAAGCTATCAACTCGCAGCAAGCCACGGCACCTAGCGACCTGTTGAGTGAGATGAGTCAAGGCAAAATGGATAATAAACCTTTTCCTGCTCTGACAAAAATAGGCAATAATTAGGCTGGAGAGTTCAATGAACTAACCAATCTCTAACTATGCACTGGTAATGAACAGGCTGGAAAGTTCATACGAACTAACCAATCACTGATGCTAATAATTTTTTCTCCCAACTGAAGAAAATCTGCTCCACGGCTGGTTACATAGCCTCGGTTCAAGTAGCGCCTCTAGTGCCGTTCACGTGAACTATGTGGAACCATGCTAGAGCAGGCAAGGCCATCTCTACGGCAGACGATTGAACTACGTGCTTGAGGCACAAACGATAAATACATATTATAATATTAAACGTGTGCTAAACGTTAATATACAATTATAAGATAAATATTACATATTCTTTGCGACCATGCAGGGCCTTATTAACAGAATAATAATAAATTACTACTGATAAACACAATTATCAAAGCAGGTATTAACACATGTAACATTAAGCAAGTAAATAAAATAACTTTGAACATAATAACAATGGTTACATATACACTGAGTAAATAAACATCAGTGTCCCTGATGAGTATTATCTCTCAGGATCATGACAATCAATAAGAACGTTTATATTGTTTATAACTTAAAAGTATTATCTCCCTAACCATAGAAATTCAAACAATTGTAAACTTGTTCTACTATCCAGACATACCAAGAATATATCTTATTGGAAAGGGAGGGATTTCAGGATTTCTCATTTCATCATTTTCACTTTAAATGCCTACATAGGAAGGTGGACTTGATTAATTCTTCTTGTAACATGTGCAGTTTCAAGTCTCCTGGGGGAAGCATAACGACATTTCCTGAGATTTCGGCCTGTGTATGGGACCAGTGGCCACCTACCATCATGAGGAAGTTGTGGAGCTATGAATGAGAAGGATAACCCGGGCACGAAAACCTACAGCAATGACTGGGGGTTCATCGTGCTGGCCCCTCACATACTGTTGCACCACAGGTTATTTTTTTTTTTTATAATTCATACATAAAGAGAGCTATGAAGGACATTAATTTAATTGGCTCTAAAATTTGTTGTTCAATGAACTGACAATTTGGTGTTGTAAAATGCAATAGGAATTGTTTACACCCCCCGCCCCTCTCAAGCAAAAAGTGCAATTCACACATTAGAATACAACCTAAATGAGTATATCTCTGCAGAGATTATTGTTTATATGCAATGAGTTTGAGAGAACAATTGATGTTGAAGTTGCAAGCATGTTTTTGGCAGAGAGCCATTGCAAGCATACGTCAGGTCATTTTAAAAAGTATGTTTCTGAGAGCTGTCATTACAGGAAAACCTGTCTAGTTTAAAACTTTCTTACTTATGCTTTGTGAATTGAGCAACGAGTCTGCATCAACCATCTCCCCTTGAATAAAAAATTCAAGAGTTTAAATCACACCATATATCTACAAATTTAACAAACCGTTCACTATGTTCATTTCATTTCATCTGTACATCATTATGCAGAAATTCACCCCCCTTTTTTTTACTTTTCATTTACATACAATACCAATGCATCAGTCAGTTACCAGCATGTATGTGTCTCTATCGTTCTGTTAAGACCCCAATGAAATATGCTTTTCTGGTTATTTTAATTTCTTATCTGCTGTTTGCTCTACACTCAACCCAGGTGACCGTGCTATTTATTTCCAATATCCAAAGACAACTATACCCCAATGCTCAGGTACTTTTGATTCCAGATCCTGATTCCACTACCATTTGCTGAAGCGGTGTTTCTTCTTGTGATTGCTTCCTTTCACAACGTGTTTCTACTTGTGATTGCTTCCTTTCACAACGTGTTTCTTCTTGTGATTGCTTCCTTTCACAACAAGAAAGTATCTTATCCTTGTATATTAAAATAATGGCACCAAGTAAAATACACACCACTCCAATAAGTATAAAAGTTGCTACATGCCAGCTTTCACAGTATTGTGCGGATTCCACATTTTGGTTTGTACTGTTTAAAACTATATTCCCTGTATCTACTGCTGACTTCGTACTATACTGAAGTGTGGTTTCCTCTTCTGACAAATTACTCACAGTTGTCATTTCACCAGGCTCATTAGGACAATGAAAAGTAAAATTTTGCCACAATGATTTAAATGGTTCCTTGCAATCCGGCTGTTTCAGCAGTGAAAACTTTTCTACATACAAGTCAACCAATGGCTTCAGTGAACACGAGCAACTCCATTCGTTGTATCTTAGGTCTAAGGTTTGCAGATGTTGAAGTTTATGAACTACATTCACAGATAAATACTTCAAGTTGTTGTTTCTGAGGTTCAGGGTGGTCAAATTGAATAGCCCATTGAAGTAGTTGTCTGTAATATTAACTATGAAACAGTATGACATATCTAATTCAAGCAATGAAGGTGCATGGCATAGGAACATGTCATTTGTTGTATTTAATGGGTTATATCTTAACTTCAAGGTAGAAAGTTGTGGATTCATGTTAAACACCTCAATGTGTAGTTGCCTTATTCTATTTGAGGATAGATCTATGAGTTTGAGATGCGTTAATCCATGAAAAGCCCGCTTTCCAACAGTTTGCAAGTTACAAGAAACTATGGTTAGCTTTGCGAGATGTACTAGTTTCTTTCTTTCAAATACATTGTCTTCAAGCTCAGATATATTGCACTGCTTCAGTGAGAGTATTTCCAAATCTGTAGAAAGATCTTTAGGCACTTCTGATTTGTTTGTGCACTTTGCTTCAGTGATAGATGTACAGTCACAGTTCTCCGAGCAATTGGTGTTAGCGTAAGCACCCATTGAGAGTACTACTACTGTGGACAATACTAAAAATGATGCCATTGTTTTGTTGAGTATCTGAAAAGAAAGGAAGAAAAATATGTGTATTGTCCATTAAAAAATAATGGAAATAATTAATACTAGGATGTTTTAAATTGTAAATTATTAGGTTTATATACATACACACACACAATTTATTATATTACATGTAGAGGAAAGAGGTGGTGGAAACAGAAGTGAGTTACTAAGCTAGGCAGGTCACTTCTATTTCTGCCATCTCTTTCTTCTATGACTAAAGATGCATTTCATGGCCATGAAAACTTACATTTTTCCAGTGTCTGGTGAGTGTTTCCTATTTCCTTCTCATTTTCTCTTTGTGGAATTGAATAGTAAACACTTCCCACACAAAATGAAAATTTCTATTCATGTTAAGGGGAATAAACAACGCGGTTGATAATATAAGATGTAAGCGAGTTACTAAAGTTATATCTTAACTTCAAGGTCAATGGCATAGTATGCCAGAGACCTAGGTTCAAGTTCTGGTCGAGCCTGCATTTTTCGCTGAAATATCTACGTAGTACTAGTACATCTCCAGTGGCCGCGGTGGCTCAGTCGGTAACGCGTCTGACTACCATGCTACCGGGGTTTGATCCCCGGCCGGTTCAAATCCGGGAACTTTTCTAACGATGGAAGCGGCCCCGGCGTCGAATAACATGGGTACCTGGGGGAAACCCTGGGGGGTAAAGGCGGTCAGGGGCGTGATGCTGATCACATCACCCCCACTCAAGACCGGATCAAGAAAGTGTGGGGCGTTACCCCCACACCTCCTATACGCCTTCATGGCGTGGTGCTAAGCACTTTACTTTACTAATTTAATAAAATGAACATGTATTACTGGAGCATATTATGTAAAGGGAATAGACATGAAAAAATGGTACCAAAATGTTCGGAAACTATTCAAGTTTTATTGGCAATAGGAAAAAAATCAATAAATCTCCACGTGAGCACCCTTGGTAGCACGGAGTACATCTAGTCGAAATTCAACTTTTCGCCATGCATTAGCCAACATCAAAGGAGGGATTGATGTGATGACTTGGGTTATCCGTTGTTGCAGAGTTGCAAGATCGGATGCAGGAGTTCTGTAGACATTGTCTTTCACATAACTCCATAGAAAAAATCTAAAGTGGTTATGTCTGGAGATCGTTCAGGCCACGCCGTCGGTCCATCTCGACCAATCCATTTTCCAGGAAATGTCTGTTCAAGGTAGGAACGAACCTCCAGACTCCAATGTGGCGGTGCACCGTCTTGTTGAAAGATAACATCTGGGTGGTATTCTAGCAATTGAGGAACAACAAACAATTGCAACATGTCGAGATACACTCCAGATGTTACGGTGTCCTCACAGAAAAAGAATGGTTCGATTATTCTGTCATGCAGCAGCGCGCACCAAACGTTCACCTTCGGGTTGCCCATGGTCGACTTCCTCACCTCATGAGGGGGCTCTTTACCCCAGATACGCACGATGTTTGAAACTGTCTCTGCACTGTTTTTTGTGACCTGCTCTCATGAAACCACAGGACACACTCAGCCTTTTTCTGATTTGTGTACATTTCCGGTTTGCTGGACACTGGCACTGCTACACTACTGCAACGGTACAGAAATCTGAAACAAAAAAAACTTGAATAGTTTCCGAACATTTTGGTACTATTTTTTCATGTCTATGTTGCATATAGCGGATACAGTTAATTTTTGTTTTCATACAAACACTTCTCGGACACCCGGTATATTAATTCAAAGAACACAAACACACACACAAACTGATATTAACCGAATGGTCACCAAGATAGTCTTTTTGCCACCCCGGTCGCGTGCTAAAAATGAGACACTGTTTTCTCCAACTTAAGTTTCGTTTTGAGAAAATGTAAAAAATATTTTTGCACATGTTAAATGAACGCGGACTCAAGATTTAGCTACCAGCAAGAAGTCTGTGACAGAAAAATCTAAGTGCAGATAATAATCACAGCCACGTCTCCGCAAATCAAGCTTAAGATGGAATTATCACCCTAGGAATTCGCAGTTTTGGTTTCCAGTTTTCCTTTGTATCTACCCACCAGGTTTTGTATGTACAGGTGCGGTCGGTGTGAAACAATAAACCCAGCGTACCCCGATGGGAAGGGGGGGGGGGGGCAGAGAACAGCTTAATTTTAAATCTATTCTTTTCCATCTACAACTACATTGCATGGATGCAAGGACTCAGAACAGGGGGGGCAGATGAAGCTTGTGCCTTCTAGCTTAAAAGTTAAAGGTGGAAAACAATTCGAGACGAAAGCGAGAGGACGCGGAGGTCTAGTGGGTAGGGCGTCTGACTGTCACGCGGAGAGCCGGGTTCAATTCCCGGGGTGGGTTATCTAAGGTCGGAATTTTTCCGGCCTTTTCCCCAGCATAAAGCGGCTCCGTGGTTCACCCAGCCTCAAATGAATAGGTACCTGGGAGCAACCTTGGGGAGTAAAGGCAGCTGGAGCATGGTGCTGATCAAATCACCTCCAAAATGTCCGAGATCGAGAATGTGTGGGCCTTACCCCCACATTTCGTAAATGTGTCTTCATGGGACGGTGCTATATGCACGGGTAAAAAAATCTGGCACGTCATCATACGAATAAATGGTGTTACCTCTCCTTGAGGTCTAAAACTAAGGCATCAGCCCTGAACATGACGTTTAATACAAACAGTAAACTTTTAATAAATCTAAATGTCCAAGAAACAAACGTTCCTTCCTTGGTTGTTCCGCCTCTACCCACAAATGCTTTCGTTATTGCCTGATGTGAAGAAACCACAGAAGAGGGACAAGATCAGTGGCGTACGCAAGGGAGGGTTACCGGGTTTAACCCCTCCCCTTGAGCTTTTGAAATATTATGGAAAATGCTGTAGAAAAAATTAAAAATGGCTAATTTATCGCAGTCAAAGATCTGCGACAGTAATAATAATAATAATAATACTAATAATTATAATAATTTTGAATTATTATTCCAATGCAGCATGGAGAAAAACAACATTCCAGACGCAATCTAAGCGGCCACAAAGTTCAATTTTGCAATTCTTTTGCAAAAAGTCGTGCAGTCTCTCGCGAGAATTGTGAGAATTCCTTGCTTCGTCGCAGTGTGCCGACGTTATTGCAAACGTTCCTCCCGGTACTGATTTTGCATCCCCTTGTGAACTCTCAAGTGATGCTGAGTCTACATCCACATCATTAAATAATGTTGAAGAAGTGCTTTGTGAATCACCTAGAAGTGATAAATGTGTTGGAATGTCTATAAACTTACTTTTGAACGAAAACATAGACTCAGTGGAATTTGGCAACATGTATTCTCGCGCCTCATCATGATTCTGGGTGAGTTCCATAGGTAAAGGTAATGTAAATTTCACCGTGCATATAGCACCGTGCCATGAAGGCACTGGTAGTGGTGTGCTGGGGCCCACACATTCTCGATCTAGGCCATTTTGCAGGGGATGTGATCAGAACAATGCTCCGGCAGCCTTTATCCCCCAGGGTTGCTCTCAGGTACCCATTGATATAAGGCTGGGTGCGGAGACAAGGCTGGATAAATTCCAACCAATTCCGGGAATCGAACACGGATCTCCCACGAAGTTGTCAGACTAGACCACCGCGGAACCTTGAATGAGTTTCATATTTTGATTATTTCAATAAATTTAATATATTTGCTTGTTTTTATGGATTTTCTTCACACTTAGAATGTCTCAGACAATTATTTCGTAACAAGAAATTTTAAAAAAATGTATTTTTGTTCTATTGCTTTCATAAATATATTTATGTAGATCTCTACTACTAAATAATAGTAGTGATATAAGAAGTAACAGCAGCTGCATTAGTAATATTATTAGTAGTAATTAAACTAATTAATTAATTAAGCATTATTAATTCATTAAAGTATAATAAAACAATGGTAATGTGAATTTGTAGAAAGTTCTCGAAATAACCCCCCCCTTGATGAAATCCTGCGTACGCTACTGGGCAAGATTGTATTTTTGCTCCTTCCCCCCCAGTCACTCTCTAAAAATGAGACTACATCTATATCAACTTATCTTGGTTTTGAAGAATATTTGGAAAAATATTTTTGCTCTAAATTTGTGAACTTGCACTCAAGTTTCCGTTAACAGCAAGAAGCGCGTGACATCGCAGTCAGATCTCTGCAAATCAAGTATCCTCGTAGGAATTTGCTGCTTCTGTTTCCAGTTTTGGTTATAAGCTCGCAAAAGGTCATCGACCATAGAAAGAGCGCACCTTGCAAGTTCTTGGAAATTCAAGTGTAGGCTAATCTCCCCTTCGCTTTCCAAATTTAGACTTGGTCAGACGACACAGTTATTGTTAAGAGTAGAACAACTGAAGTAGGCGTGTTTCGGCATTTACTCTGGAAATTGTAGTGATGAGTTTGGATTTCTTTCCGCACCAAGATATAACTGTGCGCATGTACGTGTAAATAACTTGCAGAAAGTACACCGACTGCAAGGTCGCGTCGGAAGATCACTGCACTGCACTTAGTTGCCTGATATAGAATCAAATGACTGGTAAGTTTTACTTCTCTCCTTACGTTCTTTTAGTAATTTATATTTTCTGTGTGAAAGGGTAGAAAAAGACGAGACTAGAGACAGACAAGTATCGTCTCGATATACTATCTGCCCTTTCTGGTTTTAACGCTGCAAACTTTAAAGTGTATGAACCACCTGCTCTCGTGGGAGGAAGGATCTTTTATTCCTTAGACACTTTTATTAAAAGTTTACTGTTTGTTTTAAACGTCATGTTCAGGACTGATGATTTAATTTCAGACCTCAGAGAGAGGTAACACTATTTATTCTTATGTTAACAGGTGATTTATTTTTACGTTGGGAGTAGTAATTGTTTAGTTTTAGATGGCAAGATCGAGGCATGATCGATATTTAAGACCTCTCGGGGGTGAGAGGGGGATGGTCTTTCTTGACGCCTCCAGTCTTGTAAAGTTCAGACTGATTTCATTCAAATGCAATACTAGGTACCTAGCTGCTACGATAATTACAGATCAAAATATCTAATTTTAAAGCTGTTGGCTTGGTGTGGCGACTTTACCCATATTTGATACCTCGGCCCTCTCCAACCATGCACTACATTTGAAAGTCTTCCTTGGAACACTTTAGCCTAGCAAATGTTCTATTATTACAGAGAGTTTCATTTTTTAATCTCAATCTGTGAATAGCAGTCTGAGATTTGCAAATATCAGTAAAAGGTGAAATAACCGTTTGTTTTTTTGCGCCACTTTTTTTTACTCCTTTTCAAAAGCAGAAATGTCTTGTAAACCTCGGATCTTAGGTTTCTAACCTATTTTTTCCTTTGGAGGTAAATAAGAAATATCAAGTTATGTCGGCGTTTCATTAAAAAAATGCAACAACTGATGAAGTTTTATAGAGCCTAAAATAACCTATTTTGCTTGTTGGAACCTATTTTAGGTTTATGTGCCTAAATTAAACCTTTTTTTTAGGTTTTTATATATATTTTTTAGGTTTTACAGGATTTTTATATCTCACAGAGATATTTTCTCGGTTTGGCGACGAAACAATTCAATGACTTGCGTGTTTGAAACAAGTTTTCTGTCTATTTCCCTCTCCCTCCAAGTCTATGATGTTTTTCAAAGCTCTAAATAAAAAAAAGTCTGACACCACGGATACCTGCACTCTGTGGCGTCGATTAGAGGGTGCAGTTGCCTCCTACTTTTTGCTCCCGCACTATGCACTCTTAATACTAAGCCTTGTCTACTAAGAGAAAATAAACTTTCCTTGCGCCCCCGTCCCCTCCCCTTCCCAGTTTTGGGAGCCAATCGCCTCTACTGCCTGCATAGTCCAAAGTGCAAACTTCTGATCCACATGGTCTAGCTCACTTTCATGTCAGTTCAGTCCTTTTGTGGCATTCACGCCTTGCGAAGCAACATTCCAGCATTCAAATTTGACTACGTTTCCGTTGAAAGATAAAATAAAACATCTGCTTGTACCCTTTTTTCATGTTTTACCAAAATTCACGCATGATTTCCAGAGCCAGTAATTCTCGCATAATTCCCAGAATACAAAGAATTCCTAGTGTAAGTGAGTAGCCACCCTGATATTGTGCAACAAATTTTACATACTAATTCATTTTTCATGTCAACAAGTCACATTTGCTAATAGAACAAGTATAGTATTGCAATAATGATGCATACAAATGAAAATTTTGTTAGAAAATTAATATTTCATTGTTACATATACCTACTAAAATTTATTACGGTTCTTGTGATTTTTTTGACGATTGTATCTAATCAGTACTTATCAGGAATTTTGAACCATTTAAGTTTTGGGACCTACTTCAGGATTTTTCGAGCCTAATTGAATATTTTCATAACTTACTTACTCTGGTGTCAGCCAGAGTTCCATTTGCAGGGTGTTAAAGATGGTTTAGTGGCACCCGTACAAGCTGGAGCTGCAGTATCATCTCTCTGAAGATGACCCACATAGGAGAATGCAGTTTTGTGAATGGTCTGTGGAGCAAATTCGTCAGGACCCACACTTTGCACTGCATATTCTGCATTCTGATTCTGATGAAGCAAATTTTTGTGTGAATGGGGAAGTGAATAAACAGAACATGCGGTATAGATCCTCCGAGAACCCGTTGTGGAGAGATCCGATCAATTTGGTTGGTGCTGGGAAGGTTACAGTGTGGGCCGGGATCTGGGGGACACGTATCATTCGCCCATTCTTTATCCATGATAATTTAAATGCAGAGGCTACTTGCAATTGTTACAAGAACACATTTTTCAGTCAGTTTTGACGGATGATGGCAGTTTCCCCTCATATTTTCAGCAGGATGGGGCACCACTTCATTATGGGTGACAGGTTCGTCACTATCTGTACCTCCAGTTCCCTGGTTGATGGATTGGTTGGCGTGGGTCAGTGGAATGGCCTCCCCGATCACCAGATTTGACCCCACTCGATTTTTACCTGTGGGGTCATGTGAAGTCAATCGTGTATGCCGAAAAGATTCGGGATGTGGGTCACTTGGAGCAACGGTTAATGGATGCCTGTGCAGAAATCATGCCTCACCTGAGATATTGCTCCATGTCCACAGAGCGTGGGGAGAACGGTCTCAACATGTGCATAGCACAAGAAGAACAGCATATTGAACACATTGTGTAACTTTCATATGCCCATAACTTCCTTATCATTAAAGTTTTCATAAATCTGTCTTCAACACTGAATTCCTGGTGAAATTCTAGCCCAAAACCATACCACACATGCCTCCCTTCCCATTTGAAAAACGTTTGACCCAAGATGGCGGTCACCAAGATGGCGGACGTTGTCATGACATGCACCAAAAAGTTTCCCCCTAGGCCTAACATATCACTACCATGACCAATTGCTGCAATCTACACTCCCTTTCATTTTATAAGGGGTGGTCAGCAACTTTTGACTCACCCTGTTTATTGTAATATGTATACTTTACATATGTATGGTGAGAGACATGGTCCCTAACAGAAAGTGACATGATGATTTTAAATAGGTGGGAAAGGAAGATATTACGGCGAGTATATGGACCAGTGGTAGAGAATGGATACTTGAGAATAAGAACGAACCAGGAACTGTATGATTTATACAAGGACTTGGACATAGTAGCAGATGTTAGAAGAAGAAGACTACAATGGTTAGGGCATATTATAAGGATGGATGAAGACAGATTGTTAAAACGAGTGTTGGATGGTGGTAGACCTGGAGGAAGGAGAAAAAAAGGAAGACCTAGACTGAGATGGTTAGAGGATGTAGAGAGGGATTTGAAGGAGCTTAAAGTTAGAAACTGGAGGAGGAGAGCAGCAGATAGAGAAGAATGGGCGAAGATCCTGAAGGAGGCCAAGGCTCTCAGAGGGCCGTAGAGCCAAGGAGTGAGTGTAGTGAACACCAAAGAGGAAACCACTCAAGCCGGCCTCCCCTGTTTATTATTTTTATTACGTCCAAAGTAAATACGTATGTTGTTTCAGGAAATTGGGTCCTCATTTATACTTTAAACGAATAGCACTGGCAAAAATATATTATTTTTCTTCTAAATTTCCAAACCACCCACCGACAGGAGACAACTTTATAATAAGAACTTTATGGACTTATGCGTAGTTTATATATAAATAACATGGATGTGCAATGTAGCAGCAGGAACTAACGGCATCAAACTGATATGCTGGATCGGAGTTTGTTTGCTTACGAGGTTCACGTTACCCACCAGTGGCGTAGCATGGACATTTCGGGTGGGAACGCCAAGTCCGAAGGAAGGGTCGGCCCTTTCTTGCTTAATACGTAATTTACGTATGGTATTAGTCGCCACAGGTATTGTTTATTTGCCTGAAGTCAGCTGGATTTTCAATAAAACATCATCCATGCATGTTTTAGCTAGAAAATTAGATGCCTCACTATGCCACAAATGTTTTGAACTCTGGTGTTTTATACCTTTCTGCATGACGCAAGTCATTAAGAAATCTACCTGAATCACAAGCGCCTCTGCACAACAGTAGACGTCATTGTTGTGGAAGATCCAACTACTGATTGATTTGGTTTATTTTATTTCGCTTTTCTACCACTTTTGGTTAATTGCGCATATGAATATGAGTGATGATATTGATGAAGGGACACTGACAAAGAACACCCGTGCTCACGCCGGGATTCGAACCAGGGACCTCTGTCGTCTTGGCGCACTGTGCAAAGTAGAGTGGATGATCCAAATATCGCACACGCTACTGACGTAACAGTGCCGATTAGTAATTCAGACCACTGTTTATTACATCTTGAGAATGCTGATAAACATTTTAAAATAAGTTTGTCCAGAGACCATTCGATGTTAAGGGTTTTCAAATGAATGCTAAACATTTCCATTGACACAATATTAAGTAGTTAGATAATAACGAAAAAATACAATAAAAAAATTAATAGTTTTGCGGGTTAAGTGGTAGAGCAGCCACAGGCTGAATTTCTACCACGAGGACTTCACCAACTTACTTGACAGAAACTGTGTTGATCTTTAAGTTTCTAATGCACATCGCTGTTCGTGCGATAAATCATACAATGCAGTGGCCATTAAGAAGAGTATATTTGAGATTGGTAAAGTTACGTCAGTCAATATTGCGTATTGTAGCATCACATATCACGAGTTGCATGAGCGCGAAGAGCGAAGAACCGGGTAGGAATTCTACCGCTGTCGTCTGCTTCAGAAGGCAGGAAGGTCACATGAACCAATCACGGTAGACCTCTCTGCTCCGTACGCTGGCGTAAGAGAGAGCATTTACGCGCGTGCTGTAGAAATCGAAGCTTTCCCTCCAGAAAGGCAGCAAGGAATATAGAGTCTTGTACGCCGAACCTGCTCGGCGTCCGGCCGGAAAAGGCATTGAAAAGAGATGCTAGAACGAGTGTTGAGAGTGGAGCGTTGCAAGCGGATTGCGAAAAATAGCTATTATAATGCCATGAAGGTCAAACATATATGAAATAAGTCACGTTTTACTTTATAATCACAGCATTTAAGCATTTCTGAAATTGTAAATCTGGGAACGCCGGGCGTACTATAACGCTACGCCACTGCTGGCCACTATCTCTAAATGTTAACAAATAGTAAATGAAAATAATTACCAGCAATGTTTGTCCTGTGCAACTATGTGTTTTCCTGGAAGAAATGTAGGCTTGACGAATGGAATATCTTTTTCTTCTTAGTGTCAACAGCAGGATAGCTAAAGTTGCGGCGGCAAACACGATGGCCCCCGTGAGGAATCCAAGCGCAACTGGATACCAGATTCCAACGGTGATGGGTTCTTGGGGAGGGAATGTAACTTTGTTCGCAGAGGAACATATATGCTCCTTAGCCTCGTATGTTATCCTTCCTTCGACGATCTTCGGTTTCATGCAGGTCGGAGGCTTCATTCGGACCTTTCCCTTCTTTTCCAAGTCTGACAGTTTGCACAGGTCGTCGCAGTCGTAGCAGGACCACGGATTGTCGGTCAGGTCCAGATCGACAAGGTCGTTGAGGGGTTCCAGAGTCTGGTTCTCCAGTTTCTGGAGCTCGTTGCCGTTCAGGTACAGGTACCCTAGGTTGTTGACGTTCGAGAAGGACTTGTTCGGCAAGGTTTTGATGTTGCAGAAACTCAGGTCCAACCTGTTCAGCGATGGCGAGTTGATGAACTTCGAGGATATCTGCAACACTGGATTTCTTCTCAGAATCAGTGTTTCCAACCTTATGGTTTGGACGAACGTGTACGGATCGATGAGTTCGATGTTGCTGAACGACAGATCCAGGAATGACAGCTGGTTCAAATCCTTGAAGGCGTTCTTTGCAATGTTGTTGTGGGACAACTGTAGTCCTGCTTGCTGGAATACCCCGTTCTGGAGGCTGGTCATCATGTTTTCTTGCACCATGAGGACCTCGACGTCATTGTCGATCTCGGTGGGGACCAGGGACAGGTTGTTCCTGCTGCAGTCAAATGTTTGTTTCATGAACTCATTCTTGCAGGAGCAACCCTCGGGACATAGTGCTCTGATTCCCGGTACAGATAGCAAGGCCAGTACGAGGAAGATCATTTCTCGACCACTCACCACCATGGAGACCATTGGTTTCAGAGACTGAATTAAACCCTGAAAAGAAAGAAAACGGAGTCAATACAGTGACTCTATATACTATACTAACTAGAACTAAATTCCTTGGCGCAACAGCTCTCTGACAGCCAAAGCCTGCCAGTTTATTTGGCTTTCGAGACCGGAGCCCGCTACTTCTTCTTGTCAAGGTGTTCTCCAATTAACATGCTGGACCAACACCGACATTTTTTGAGTTTACACGAGAGCAAACCCGGAACAGCTCACATAAAAGGCGATAGAGCTAACCATTTGGCTAAGCAGAAGCCCTTATACAGCTGAACCTGAGTTATACGGATGCCAAGGTGAAGAGAAAATAATGCGTATAACTGAGAATTACTTACAAATCAGATTTAGATTTCATGTCATATCATTATTAAAATATTGTAATTGCATATATCTTGATATATGTAATACAGGTTATTTCTGTGATATTTATTTTATTTGTTATTTATTTATTAAAAATTTGTTTTAAATGACGGAGTTAAGGCTGAAAAAAGCCTTTTCTTTCACTCAACCATACACATGAAATTATAGACTACATTATTATATTAAACACAAAGTATAGAGTGGTAAATTAACGAATCTAAAAGTTTGATTCTTAAATACATTCCATTTGCCACTTTATTAGAGAACACTTTGATACTGAAATACTACAGTAGACTAGACACTATAGTTTATAGTTGCACTACCCAACTTTGAAATATTGTCAAAAATAGCGTTTCTTTTACTTATGACTAGACGTCGGATTTTAGGTTTTTAACCTATTTTTATTCTTTGCAGGTGTGTCAGAAATAAAAAAAGTTATGTCAGTGTTTTGTTAAAAAACGTAACGACTGATGAAGTTTTATAAAGCCTGACAAAAACATTTTGCTTGTTAGAACCTATGTTAGGTTTATGCTCCTAAATCAAGCCTTTGTTTTAGGTTTTTATGTATTTTTAAAGGTTTTACAGGATTTTTATGTCACACAAAGGCATTTGCTTTGTTTCGTCACGAAACAAATTCAATGACGTAGTGTTTGAAACGTACTCTCTGTCGACTTCCCTTCCTCTAAGTCCATATTGATTTTTCAAAGCTCTAAACAATGCAAAATTATCTGGTGCCACTGTTACCTGTACAATCCAAAGTGGTCTGATCTGTGTGGTCTTGCTCAATTTCGCGCCACTTTGGTGCTTTGTGGCATTCACGCCTTGCAAACTAACATTTCAGCATGGATGTTTGCACCACTGACTATATTATGATGAAATATTATTTTCAGCATGTAAGATGATCCTCACAGACAAAATTGCGGAGTTTGACTGTGGATAACATGAAAAATATTTTTGCCTATATATATGGCGAAGAGTGAATTTTAATATCAAATTTCCAATGGTAAGTTCTGCCATCGCCGAAGGGTTAGGCAACACACATAACGTTATGCAAGATAGTGCGTATTTCAGGATATAGGTGTCCCATTTTCATTACCGGTGACTATACCTAATCAGCATTTTTCAGGAATTTTGAAATATTTTAAGTTTTTTAACCTACTTCAAGATTCTTTGAGCCTAACAAGATTTTTAGGACCTATTTTAGGATTTCTAGGACCTGTTTTGGTATTTTTCGAGCCTATTTTAAGTTTTTTCGAACCTACTTTAGGATTTTTAGAGCTTGTTTTAGGAACCTAAAAGCACACTTTTTAGAACCTAAAAATCCGAGGTCTAGTTATATGTTAAAATTTTAAAAATATAGCGCCAATAAAATGAAATATCATATTGCCTGAATCTCATCGACTCCCTTCGCGATTAGCACAAAATGGCAGAAAAGTGAAGTAAAGTAAACTAAATCTCTTATTTCTTTCTAACTCTTTCATTCAAGCAAATCTTATTTAGTATGCGACGTTTTTGTTAAAATTATTCTACGATTTATAAAATGATGAAATGGTAAATGAGAACACGGCCAACTTTCTTTGCAACACATCGGTCAGAAAGTTTCAGAAACATGGATTTTCTCAGTATGACTGCACGTGTACTTAATCCTCTTTTAAAAGTAGCGCGTTTTCAGATGTCAGTTTTGTCATTAAAAAAAGGAATGTCTCAATACCATCATGCCTAACTTCATGCAAAGATCGAGAACCAGGCAGGGATGGAAATTTGCGGTAATTATCGTATCGTAAGACATAATATTTCAGTTTTCATGAATTAAGCACCATTTAATGGAATTATAAGTAATACAATAATCCGTAATAGAGGCCCCGGCCTCCTCTTATCTCTTATGAGCCACTGTGGATATTCATATATTCAATAACTATAGATATATGGGGAAGAGATTGTAAAACCTGGTTGACGGATTTAAAAACCTGCCCCCCACTCCAAAATAAGTTCCGACATCCCTGGAGTGGCGCATATTGTATCTACCAATATCAGTTGTAACCCTGTCATCTTCCATGCTTAGGCAAATGCAAATCTCGCAATCAATCTGGCATGCAAATCTGTTCAGACACAAATTGTGGCAGTGGAGGCATTCATCGGAACGGATTCCATGCAGGAGATGCAGCAGGCACTGAGAAACATCAGGGCGCCATAGAATACGTCGCCTTCGACCTGGAGACTTCTGTTTCTGCATGCTGCCATTGTCTCTCTATTGTCTGACTCATCATATCATAAAAATAGGAATTGTAGCTTTTCTAGGACGTGATTCGAACAAGTGTTTTCGGGTTTCCAGCCTCCCCTGCTAGCAGCAACACAGGAGAAGGTCTGTCCCACTACAACAGTTTTACCTTTTATTCGGCACACCTCTGTGAAATTAAGTAGAATTCTCGGAAGACATCCACCACTCAAGACCAAGGCTCTTCTCCGCTCAGTCAAGGATAATCTGAAGCTCCACATTCCAGGAGTATACCGTATACCATGCGAGTTGTGGGACACCACATATAGGCCAAACAGGACGTACCATTGAACAGTTACGTAATGAACATCAGTGCAACATCAGATAATTCCAAATAGGATTTGGTTTGATTTGGTGTTTTAAGTCCACTTTATGCGCAGTAAGGCTAATCGGGACTGGACCTACAGTTTAAAGTGGGATCCGAACCACTTGTGCCTCCACCGGGTATCGAACCCGGGACCCCTTGATTACAAGGCAATGACGCTACCACTGCGCCATGGGGGAGGCCCATACATACAGGAAAGTCAGGACTTGCAGAACACATCATCACAGAGGGACACAAGTTTTTATTTGCTGACATCAACATAATAGTCAAATGTGCCGGTTACTGGGACTGACGAGTAAAAGAAGCCATAGCCATATCACGGTAAAGCACCAATCTCAACAGGGACGTGGGACTCCAGCTCAGTCATGGCTGGAACCCACTCCTCCATAAAAAACAAAGGATCACAGAGCGAGGATCCAGAGTGAGCCAATAAGAAGACAGAGTCCAAACCACATAATATTTATATATGTAACCCTACACTGGTCTCCATTTCTATATTCCCTGATGATGAGAGCAATGTATGCGCTCGAAATATTGGAAGCCAACATAGACTTAACCTGGGTGGTAACCCAAGAACACTTTTGTTCGAATCATCGTATCATGTTGTGATGCTTTAGTGACTATTATTGGACTCTTGTCACAGTACCCACTGCATCTCCTGTACGGAACCCATTCGGATGAACGCCTCCACTACCACAATTTGTGTCTAAATAGGCGAACATTCCATAGCAGAAGGATTGCGAGATTTGCAGCTCAGGATTTCACCAATCGAACGCAGGTTTGTGCGGCCTGCCATGCTCCTACGCTGTGAAACGTTGCTGTTGATTGGCTCGTTCCAAAGCAACATGTGCCGCGTGTCGCTTGTCGCTCCGGTCTGAAATCTCCCTAAAGGAGCGTGTCGCTTGTTGCTTTGGTGCGAAAACCCTGTATCGTCTGTCGCTTCAACCTGAAAGCTATCTTGTGGAAATTTCACACCGAAGCGACAAGCGACACGTATAATTCACACCCAAGTGACACAATCCCCTTCAGTCTGAAGGAAAACATTCACCCCTCAACCGTGAACAACGGACCGAGGCTACAAGACATCTGTTCGAAAGGTTGCATTGACTACTGAAAGTTCGCTTCCAAGCGACTCGTGTCGCTTGTCGCCTGTAACTTTGGTGTGAAAAAATCTTCCTAACAGGAAACTCTTCGAACCGAAGCTACTCGTCTCGCTTGTTGCTAGCTTCTTGTTCTGCTTAGGCCGTTTTCTGGATACCGTGTATAGTCGCGAGGATTGTTATGCGCGATGCATGCTTATAAACTGAAGTGTCCCTGTCGTTCGTTGCTTCAGTGTGATACTTCTGTGTCGCTTGTCACATTGAACAAGCCACAGGAGATAAGCGACAAACAAGAAACATGTTTCGCTTGGATACGAACCCTCAGTAAACGTAACCTTCCGAATCGAAGCACCACGTGTGTCTTGTCGCTTCCGTGTCGCTCAAATTGGGTTGTTTTCTTAATATCGAGCGTAGAATCGCCTCGATCTGTTGGTAGTGTCCGTGCGGTGAATACTTTTATCATAGACGGAACGTAAGGGGATCCTGTCGCTTGTCACTTCAGTGTAAACCCCCGTGTGGCTTGTCGCCTGTCGCGTGTTCCTTCTGTCTGAAAGCTCACTGCGTGTACGATGGATAAAGAGTGGATGGGGGCTAGAAAAGCAAGGCAGATTCTATTCATTATCTAGCTATTGATATAATCAACAAACTTTATTTGATATACTCATGTTCTTATGATTAAGGAATGATATTTATTCTCACTATAGCTACAGTGAGCAAAGTCATTACAGGTTTAACCCATTTTCGAGAATAATATTTTGTGATGTCTCCCAGTTATAACTTTTGTTGGTATAATATCCTGCATTACTTTTACGAGACAAAACGAGACGGGACGAGACGAGACGGAACAAACGAATATTTTCGAGACGAGACACGAGATAAGACAGCATTTACACGAGACGAGACAGACCAAAGTCTCGTCTCGTCTCGTGGGCAACACTAGTTTATAATAACATTGCTTCTACAGAGGGAACGGTATATGCTACAATCACGCTTGTTTTTCGTACATACTCGCAAATTCATTATCTTTCCATCTGTTGAACTACTGACACTTGAAATAATCTATTTATATCCGAGCGCCAGGTACACGATTTAGAAGCGAGGTGAAACAGGTTCTGAACTAGGCAACGCCACACGTCCGTGATTCGCTGGTGCTGTTCAGCCGTTCAAGGCCATATGCAGGAGATTTGACGCGCACTCTACCCACGCACATTCCCGTTTTTGTCCCTATTAGCCCCGTCTAGTTGGCTGCACTTTTTGACTCGCTTTGACTCTCTTTGCACCGAAGCGTCTAGTTGGTTGCACGGTGCAACACCGAGTCGTCTAGTTCGTTGATTTGGAGTCAAGTAGTGTATTTGGTGTCTGCACCACCTTCCGGACCGGTGCAAGTGTGGTGTATGGTCACGTGGTGCGTGATAACTATTCAAATGACTTTTTAAAGCAGCAGACAGGAATTTTCTGAATCTTCTGAACTTGAACACCGTTTTCCGTCTAGTTGGTTCAACGTAATTTCCTTGCACCACCCTGACACTGGATACACCTGCACTGCACCGAGTGTCAAAAAGTGCAGTCAACTAGACGGGGCTATTATTGGGTGCATTTCACGGAGTTCCTAATGAATTAAGTTTTGTACACTTTCTGTTTCGATCGAAGCTTCAGTTTAATATTTTCCGTGTTAAAATATTTTCGCGCAATACAAGTTATTCTTTAAAAAAAAATAATTGAATGAAAACAATTCAACTTATTATATTACGATGTTTATTTTGCTGCATACTAGAGCCGGTGTGTGTTCAACCTACGGGCAAAAATCATTGAACTTCTGCCAGGGCAATGGTGTCGATCCGATTTGATTTGCGTGCATCATCGAATTATTATTTGCTTGACTCTTAACGGTGATTGTTATTTCGTGTACAATATCAGAAAAAACGTGTTAAAATATTGATACAATCATTACCTGGAATAGCACATGTTATTTGAATATTCTGCGGCTGGTGTCCCACCCTTTCAATCTATCTCGTAAACGTGGTAACTTTCTCACTTAAAACACTGCACTGTACAGGGTGGCTCAATAAGTAACTTAACACCCCCAGTACAAGGCCACTGCAGCGCGCAACATGGAAATGGCGATGACCAATCGTTATATGGCCAAGGAGGAATCACATTGACGCCACTCACACGGTCGGCGGCCATCTTGATGTCCGCCATCTTGAATTCAACTTCAGAATTTTAAATGGGAAGGGGGTCGTGCGACATATCAAAATGGTCTAGAATTTTACGAGAAATGCAATGGTGAAGGTTTTTTCGACGTATCTTTAACCAGTAAAAAGTTATGACTGAATTCTTGTACCAATTTGCTCCTTTTCGAGGTGTTAGAAAAATGCCTTAAAATTTGTTTAGCGCTTCGGTAATGCATCGAGATCAAAGTGACGTCTATGGAGAGACGTTCGCATGCCATTGCACATTATTTTAATCGGATACATCCATGAAGAGCTGTGCATTATGAATGGTTGTCGCGAACAATTTACAGTGTGACGCTTCCATTCAATTAAAAGTCCTTCACAGTGACAAGGCTAATGTTTATGTTCATAAGGAAGTTCATAAACAGAATATTCGATGCTTTTTATCTGATAACCCATTTTCGACAGATCAAAGCTGAATGGTTAGTGTTGGTAAGTTAATGGTGTGGCGTGCTGTGTGGAACACGATTGGTTAGTCAATTTTCCATCAACGGAACCTTAAATGCTTAGGGCTACTTGGATTTGTTAAATAAACAGTTTTTTTCATCCTTGCTTATGGAAGAAGGTACTTTTTACAGAGTTTTTTTCAATAGGGAAGAACACCAGAACACTTATGGGAACGTTATGAACCTGTTTTTGTCCAAAGTTAGTTATCAGATGACAAGGGTCACATATTCTGTTTATAAACTTCCTTATGAACATAAACATTAGCCTTGTCACTGTGAAGGACTTTTAATTGAATGGAAGCGTCACACTGTAAATTGTTCGCGACAACCATTCATAATGCACAGCTCTTCATGGATGTATCCGATTAAAATAATGTGCAATGGCATGCGAACGTCTCTCCATAGACGTCACTTTGATCTCGATGCATTACCGAAGCGCTAAACAAATTTTAAGGCATTTTTCTAACACCTCGAAAAGGAGCAAATTGGTACAAGACTTCAGTCATAACTTTTTACTAGTTAAAGATACGTCGAAAAAACCTTCACCATTGCATTTCTCGTAAAATTCTAGACCATTTTGATATGTCGCACGACCCCCTTCTCATTTAAAATTCTGAAGTTGAATTCAAGATGGCGGACATCAAGATGACCGCCGACCGTGTGGGTGGCGTCAATGTGGCCTTGTACTGAGGGTGTTAAGTGACTTATTGAGCCACCCTGTAGTGTAAAGAAAAATTTCAAAAACACTAATACCACATAATTAGGTGTGGTCTGCACAGATATTCACCCTAGAATGGACCAATAAAACTAATAAGTAAGAGATATCTTACTTCCTCCCGGCACATGATCTCCACTTGCAATCTCTTGTGTATTTTTTCGCATTCATCTTTGTATTTTTCCATTTCTTCCTTTGTCTGCCTCATCTTCTTCTTTAAAACGTCCAAAAGGATACCTTGCTGTACATTTGTTGTCAACTTGAAAGTTTATTCACACACACACACCAACTACAGACACTAAAACACACTCCGCCCGTAACACACAAGATGGTGGACGCAGTCGGCACGGCAGAGAGAACACTTGCTGGCTGACGACCGAATCACTACTGGCTGCGCCTCGGGAGCAAGTTGTCCTAATAAAGTAGTTCCGTGTTTTAAGGTACAGCACGAGCAAGTGCGAGCTCTTGAGGGTGCTTTGTTGTTATTTTAATGTATGAAATGTTTCTTTTATAATTTCAAAGATGAAAACTTACTAGTAATGATGTGAACTTCAGCAGGTGGGTGTATTCCTGCGCAAGGCTACTTGGAAAATAGCGCTCGCTCTGAAACTTGTTAGCAAACATGAAGAGCTGCGAGGGGATAAGGGAAATCTAAATGCTGTGTGGAATGCTAAATGATCGTGAGGAGATAAGATAAATTTTATTGACATCTCAAGTGTGTATGTGTTGACGAATATAGAGAAACACATCATCATTTTTGCTAAATTAGCGTAAATGATAATTTATTATTTCGTGTTACTTTTTCTGTTAATGTCAGATAAAAATCTTCATTTTTTCTAGCTACAAATGAAAATTAATGCAACAAACTGGAAATAATATTGAACATATTTGTAACCTAGAGGGCATCTACAAAATTAAATTTTGACATTGAAGAACAGAACTAATGGATGACATAATGGATAAATTTTCCCAGATAAGAGATCTTGGGAGCGTAGGTTTGGTGAAAGCATGGACTTCCGGCTGAACGCGCTAACAAAACTTCCAGATAACAAGTAATGGGTATATCATCGTTTGTAATGTCACCTTTATAAAGCTGCCAATGAATTGATCTCTTACTGTACGTGGAGCATCCTGTCTTTACATTCATGGGCTTATTTCATGATGCTGATCACAAGGTTCCCAAGTTAAAACCCACATTAATGTTTGTATTCTTTCATTTATTTCATCAGTCACATCCGTTGTGATTAAACAAGACAATGAGAGCAGACATAATAAATGAAAAGTAGAACACAATATACAATCAATCAGGCTTGATTTGCGCTTTACTCCGCGTTTCAAGAAATCATTTACCCCTGCTGCCAAAACAGTATATTGATCTTCCATATCTCGCACGATACAAGAAAGGTTCATATGTCACGCAAGTGATCCAGGTTTGATTCTTGGAGATCTCGACAGAGATCTCGACATGGCACCGCTGCAGTGCGCTGTTATTGGCTATCGCCATATGCAGGAGATTTGACGCGCACTCTAGCAAACTATTGTAGGTGACAGCACCCCTGTTGTGTCCCCACGCTTTTGATGAGGAGCAATTGTTCTCCCATTTAAATACATGTGGAATTTGATGCTGAAGGTGCTGCTATGGGCGCTATTCACCGGATGTTTACATTTCTGTGCTTCCTTGACGCGGGCGGGGACTGCACTTCCGGTATTGTAAAGAACAACATTGATTTAAAGGTGTAAAGGCAGTGTCTTCGGAAAAGGAGACAATATTTGTGTGGCTTTTGGTTTCAACATAATATAGGGAATAAACAATTGTTCTCAGGTATCTATGCATCTTTTCAGACAGATCCGATACGGAAAAATCAGTGGATTTGGGCAGTGAAGCGAAAAGATTGGACACAAACACCAAGGGAGTAGGGTCTGCAGTCGGCACTTCATCAAATTAAATGAAAATATTTTACGTGTTTCCAAAATTATAATTGTCTAACGCACATGTGTTGATTAAATTATAAAAAAGTTGGAAAACTAATCGCAAAAGTGGCTTCAGTTTTCGCGTCCGATCAGCGTTGCAGCGAGCGTTCCAGTTATACACGGTGTCCGGCTTAGACCTTTAACATTACAAAAGAGTATAACTTTAGTTACATTCAATTTCAAATGAAACTTTTTGTTTGTATGGGACTGGCAACTGTGGCCATTTGCGAGAATCAGCAGTACTTCGAGTTGACGTGACGCGCATGCGCGTGTAACGCATAAATTCCAAGATGGCGGAGTTGACGGTTCAGCAGAAAGTGTTCTGCGTTCTATCATTGGCAGAAAACAAATCTGTGAGGCTTTTTCAACGTGCTTTCCGCCGTGAATTCAATCTTCAACGTCACGACAATGTTCCTTCCTATTTGAGTATTGCTAAGTGAGATAATCAACTAAGAGAAACTGCAAGTGTTGTGTCGGTGCGCGGGAAGTACGCGAAGGGGAAGGTATCACAGGAAAACATTGAAGTCATTTGCACTGCATTCACAAGAAGTCCAAGAAAATCAATAAGACGTGCAAGTTTAGAGCTCAAATTCCTCGGTCTACTATCCATGACGTTGTGAACAAAAGGTTACGTCTACGAGCGTACAAGATCCAGTTAGATCAACGAAATTATCCTGATGATAAACCTAAAAGACAGACGTCTTCGGGCAAAATGTTAACCGAAATTGCCAACAACAATGCTTTTCTGGACATGGTGTGTTTTTCTGATGAAGCTGCATTCCACACGTGTGGCAAAGTTAACAAGCAAAATTGCCGTATTTGGAGAATTGACAATCCTCATGAGTTTCGTGAAATTACGAGGGATTCGCCAAAAGTTAATGTGTGGTGTGGTTTAATGAAAGAGAAGATAATAGGCCCGTTCTTCTTTGCTGAGGAAACAGTGACATGCTTATTTAGACATGCTTCAGCATTACGCTGTGCCTCAAATGCCTCCAGAAACCATTTTCCAACAAGACGGAGCCCCGGCACATTTTGCTATCATTGTACGAGAATTTATCGATGAGCATTTTTCTAGAAGATGGATAGGAAGAGGTTCTAACCCATTTACTTGGCCTCCGCGCTCGCCGGATCTTTCCACCCTAGACCTTTTCTTTTGGGGGTTTATCAAGGACCAAGTCTGCAATGTGCCCGTCGAGAACTTGGAAGAACCGCCTAACAGAATTCGTCAGGCTATTAACAATGTGACCCCTCAAATGCTAGTGAATACCTGGACGGAATTGGAATATCGGTTCAACATCTGCCGTGCCAAAGGGGGGGCTCATATCGAGGTTAAGTGAAGTGCTGGTGCTGGGACAGAAAAATGCATGAGTTTTTCTACCAAAATGTAAGTTTTGGTAATATAATTGGGTTTCTCTTCAAAATTAGTCTATGCTCTTTTGTAATGTTAAAGGTCTAAGCCGGACACCCTGTATATAGCCTAGGTGAATGGTCGGACAACTTCGTCGGCACATGACAGCAACGGGAGAGAACGGGACGGATCGCTTGCCAATCCGGACACGGCCCTATCAAAATGCACTCTATCAACCAGGCCATCCAACATTTTGACACACTGTTCCAATGAATGAGGGATAGCCATTTCACATTTTTGGAATTTTGCAATGTGTTGACTGTGTTCAGAGAAACGTGAGTTCAATTCTACTACAAAATGGTCCAAAAATGGAGAACGTAAGTTTACCTTGTAATATTCTTTTGTGCTCTCAGCTGGTACATTGTTCCCTCAGATTTGACGGCTGGGTGTTCTAGTAGTTCTCTTCATTTCTTCATCATAGTCTCTAAGTAGTTTCTTTGCTTTGGATTAAATTTCACTAAAGTTTTCAGAAATTTCTTAGGTTTTTTTATCTCTATTAGAAAACTGACATGTTCACAGTACTGTACAGTCCACTTTTTTGAGGTGCCCAACATAATCTTTCACTGCATGAAAACAAGTTGGTTAGAACAAGTGGAGATATTTCGAACTTTCCACAGGCTACATGGTGAAGAAACTGAAGAGCTTGCTGAAATATTTCTCTTCTACTAGTAAATTGTAAAGTCTGTAAAGTTTCTACAATTAGCGAATACAATTCCACAAGTCACGCTAGTTAGTATTGATACTTTTCTGTCCATCTTGTGTGAAACAACTTGAGAATGTTACGGTGTTTCCCTGGTTTTCTTACACTGCGTTTTTAAAAACCAAATTACGTTAAGAAGACTCGAGGGGGGAAAAAATTATAATTGATTTGACAGTCCAAAGGCAGTTTCTTATCTCAGAAATTCCGAAACTATCAGGAAATTGCAGACATTTGGTCTGCAGTTCCATCTGGTGTGTGAAATTACGTAACTTCCTTCCCATCCGTATCCCGTCCTATACGTCTCGAATTTAGGAGAATAAAATGAGTCCGAAGAATTTTTTATGAACAAGCGGATAGAACAGGTAATCTGGTAATTTTACTGAACCAAAAGGGCGGGTTGGACCCGTTGAACCCCCCTTAAATATTCCCATGGGTCTATGGCTGGAATAGATGGTTATTATTGTATGTCGTTATCATAATTCCTCCCATTGGACGATGAGATGTGACGAAAAAAGTGAATAAACAAAGAAAATAAAAGCCTATAATCAAGGCGTCGCAGGTTCAATCCTCTTTGGAAGCATATTTCACAGTGGTTCGGATTCTAATTTAAAGTGTACGTCCAGTTCCAATTAGTCTATCATGAACATACAGTGAATGGAATCAAACTGGCCTGTTAAACTTGGTGGTAAAAGGAAGAACATTTGAGTATTCAAAAATATTTAGATATCAAAAACACTAGCAGTTCGGAAGGGCGCCCTCCCCGTGGATCCATACCTGTTTCTATCTCAGTATGTTTCATTTGTGTAAGACATTCTCTCTCATAATTCTGAATATGTACTACTAATGCCTACTAACAATTATTTGTTTCTAATCCTGTTTTGACGCTTTCAGGCTGTTCTCAGTATTTCAAATTGTATTAAATAAATATACACGTACTTACATTTATACTTAAAATAACTTTCTGAAAATCCAGGGAGGGCTGCAGGAATCAACTGACACCTTTGACCTCTTCTCGTCTCACCTGTGATTAACGTGGACACTGTTAGTTCTAATTTTTTGCTATCTTTCGACTCATAAGTGTTATCAGAGGAAAGATAAGCTTTATTGACTTTTGAAACTGTCGAATCATGGTACTGTGCTAAAGACAAGTTATCGATATAAGGAAATGAGGAAGTGTGCAATGCTTATATAATCATGAAATCTGTATTGAATGAACAAAAGAGGACAAAGAAAAATTTGTGTGCCTCATTGCTCTTGATTTCTAATGTCCAAAGCAGCAATTTTTACTACTTCATTCGTAATGTTTCCTAGAAGAATCATAATTTGTAACCTGTACAAATAATTGGTGTTTGTTCAAAATTCATCCCAACTATAATACTATTGATTAGGATTTAATATTGCTGTGTGTAAATGTACTTTCCTTAATTTATTATCAATTTAAGAACTTCGTTATTACCAACATAGTTGGGTGATAACACCAGTTTGCAACGTATTCTTTAAAGTTCCCTACAACATTTGTTTTTGGATTTCATCTAGCCTTTTGCTATTCTGTACTCTATATTGCACTGTGCTTGCCTCCCTGATGGCGCAGTGGTAACGTCGCCGCCTTGTAATCAAGGGATCCCGGGTTCGATACCTGGTAGAGACACATAGTGGTTCGGATCTTAATTTAAACTGTAGGTCCAGTCTCGATAAACCTTATTGTGCATAAAGTGGGCTTAAAACGCCAACTCAATGAATTAGCCACGATTTCTACTTTTTCTGAGTACAATTTTAACCCCCTAGAGTGCATTATCCACTTTTATAATTCTAGCCCCTCCCCCCCCCCCCGCCCCCAGAAAAACATCCTGCGTACCCTGCTGGGTGGCGCGCGTGTGTATACGAGAGTTGATTTTAATTTAACAACGTCTGTTGTCAGTCTCTCATTCTCTCTATCTCACTCTACATACATACGTGATGTTGTTTATTGATTGAAGATTAGGCACACACAGGAGATGTACTACTGTAATTAACATCTCTACGCTGGGCAGTGACGACGCCAGCCTCAAATAAGGGGGCGTAGGGGCTACAGATTTCGGAGTCAAATTCTAGGGGGTGCTAAGTAATGCCGGCTTAAAGGTATTTACTTAATACTTTACTACGGCATAATTTTACCAGTGACATATTTTACAGTCAGACGTAAAGATAAATCACTGAGATGTTGCATTTTGTTCCATCGCATACAAAAGTATGTACTTTTAGGCATGAATCTTTTGTCAAATAAAATACAATAATTATATTGTTTTATTTTCCTAATCCATTATTGAGTGGAATATCATCACAGACTTACTATTCATATGAAGAGACAAAATACACTATATAAAAACTACACTCATATCAACTCGCTGGATATACGTACAGATACAACATGTAACATTATTTTTATGTAAAGAGTGTGAAAACTTTTTTGCTGAAATGAGAAAATGAACCACAGCAAGAAACTTCGATAAGATACATCTGTTTTTATGAGCAACTAGAACCTTGTTTAAATCCAAAGATATTGCAAGCTCTTCAAAGGACAAAATATATAGAGCACTCAATCTCTCGTTGCTAATTCGATTAAGAAGGTAACACTTGATTTGCAGGCGTTGATGGAAGGATGCACATTTCAATAACACAAAGCTTATAAAGTTCGTAAAAGGCAATTTTGAATATTTCAACCATTGCAAGCAGCTGCTGCAACCCTTCATGAATGATCTTTATTTTGAGTTCCTTTCTGCCTCATAGTGTGCCATAACTCTAAACTGTCCAAAGCACAACAATAGGCAGCAGGGAACGATTGCAGCTTTCGTGCTTCAGAAAAGCGACACTAAATAAAGTAGGTATCAAATGAACAATACCACACTTGAATAGAAATTGTGTTTCTGATACAAATTGAAGTGCGTTAATGATACAAATTCATCTCCCAATAGGAGACAAATACATTGAGATAAAAGCAGTGAATATAGTTGCAACTCTTGCATTGGGCATTTTGATTAGTGAAAAAACTGCTGAAGATCATAATTTTATTTCAAAATATATTATGCATAAAAACTGATCAAAATTGGATCGATAGTTTTAGCTACATGGAATCAAATTTGGCCACTACGTAATGCTACATGTAACACTATTTATATGTGAAGAGTGAATATTTTTTGCTGAAATGAGAAAATTAATCACAGCAAGAAACTACAATATGATAAGCCTATTTTTATGAGCATAAAGGCTGATCATAATTGGATGAATAGTTTCAGATGTGCTTCAAAGATTGATTCTCCTCTGTGAAATCGTAATTGGCCACTGTGACGGTACAGCAGACATTATTTTCTAGATCACAAATGCTAATTAATTAATATATAGAACTAGGACTGCGAGCAATAACATTTCCCAAGCGTGCTGATTTTCGCAACGTATTCCAATGATTACTTGATTGGATTTGTATTAAGATCCACTTTATGCACAGTGGCTAATCGGGATGAGAGCTACAGCTTCTAGTGGAATCCGAATCACTTAATGAAATATTACCTATACCAGGGATTGTACCCGGGACCAATTTTATCGATTAAATTTTAATATTTCCATTATTTCGTATTATTTAAGAATTAGGTAGTTTATGTAATCTTCGATTATTTAACATCGTATTTCTCCCTCTCGAATATTGGCAGAAAGATAAATACAAGAATAAAACCAATGAGAGAACATCGCTAACACTCATGTAATTGTCGGCATTCGAATGAGAAACTAACAAACAGAAAAGAAACATAACGCTTCTTTAGATTTTGAACGTCGTCCTACTTATAAAAATGTATTTATCACACCTGTTAAGACCTATTCCGAAATATAGTGATACGATTTATAGATGCTAATAATTGTACCATTTAGCTGTATATGCCAACAATCAAAGAACAACTTCACAGCCACTGGATACGCCCACATACCAGACAGGCAGCAGATTTTGTAGTAAGTTTGGTGACTCCTAGTATAACACCATTAAGCCTTGTTTCCATGATTATGAAAAACTAAATATGCTGACCAAGGCAGTAATTTATTTTATTAAAAACATAAACTAAACGTAACGTTTCAACCTTCTAGCAAGGTCTTCTTCAGACTCTGTATCAAGTACAAAAGTCTTTTGTACTTGATACAGAGTCTGAAGAAGACCTTGCTAGAAGGTTGAAACGTTACGTTTAGTTTATGTTTTTAATAAAATAAATTACTGCCTTGGTCAGCATATTTAGTTTTTCATGACTCCTAGTGTTGCCCACTAGACGAGACGAGACGAGACTTTGGTTTGTCCCGTCCCGTCTCGTGAAAATGCTGTCTCGTCTCGTGTCTCGTCTCGTGTCTCGTCTCGAAAATATTCGTTTGTCCCGTCTCGTGTCCCGTCTCGAAGGGTTCTGTCTCGTCCCGTCTCGTTTTGTCCCGTCTCGTCTCGTAAAAGTGATCCGGGATATCATGCAAACAAAAGTCAAAAGTAGCAGAAACCCGAAATATTTTTCCAGAAAGTGGGATAAAGCTCCAAATATTTTACCCATTGCGTGGTGAGAATAAATAAGGTTCGTTAATCATGAGGACATTAATATTAAAAATGCAGTTTGTTGGTTACTGATTGCTAGGTATCTTATGAAATCTACCTTGTGGTTTTTCTCGCTTCATACAACTGTCTATCCATCGTACATTTATACCAAGTTTGTTAGAACCTGTCCCGTTTCCCGCGCTAGCGATTGCTCGACAGTATTGGTGCCAATGAGAAACGAGAAAAAAGTCGTCTGCTGGGCAGCGAGGAGCGAATGGAAGCCAGAAGAGAGGAGCTTACGTAGACGTTGTTGTCACGTTGCGTATTTTAATTTGCTGCCTGGCTTTGGCTTTCCCCAGCACGGAGTTCAGGCGGTCTTCAGCAGCAACACCGCTTGGTTTATGCTAGAAAAGCCAGCGATCAGCTACCGCGGGAAGCCGGACAGGTTGTAACAAACACGGTATAAGTAAGTGCTCTTTTTCATTACTGCTATACCTTTTAGAAGTCTTGAAATGTTTTCCAATAGACCTTCTTTCTTTCTGAATGTCGAACTTCCGTGCACTATGAAAATGTACATTTTTTCTTTAAATTCTAAGCTTGGCGCTGGAGAGCAACAAAAAAGTTTTTAAATGTGTAGTACGAACACAAAATACTATTTAAAATTTCAATATTTAGTATATTACAAATAGAAAGCATTTATTGTTCTTAATATTGTTAAACATCTTCTATGACATAAGTTTCAACAAGTGTATCTTTGTGATATTGTGCTGTTTCTTATGCTCAGCTTATGACGCACATACTTCTTTGTTTTCCCTTTAGCCTCTAAGTCCGGTACCACCACCGCTTGATCTAATTTATCCTTCGGCAGGCACGCATCTAGAAATATATGTCGGGGGAGGGTGTCTGAGCCAAGTATTTCAGAAAAAATGATAATAATAACATTAACGACAACAATTAAGCAAATGTTTAAATTAATGCATTAATATAATTCATAGGTCTATTCACTTGAATATGTATATTAATCAATTGTTATTGCATGACATGTTACAAAGATGGTAGAAGAATAGTAATATAACAGCACAAATATTAGCTAATATCTAGCTTACGTGTAGTTAAGATCGTCAAAATCTGCATAAAAACAGCTGTCCTGGCAAGAAAATTAATGTCAAAAAAGGTGATGAATTGAATATTTGCTGAATAACAAAAAAAGATGTTACATCCAGTTGACGAAAAATAAAGTTCCTGATTAATATTTTATGCTCATTATTCTAAGTAGTAGCGTACATAAAACTTCATTGATACTGTCATTCAAAGCAGTATGATCCCAATAGAATCCTTGTTTTCTAGTAAGTTCGGCAGGAATATGTAACCCTCGATTATGCTAAACAAATATATTTTTTGTTTAGCTAGAGCAAGGCCCCAGGAGGATGTAAGAAGCCTTTCCTGCAAAAGTGTATGTTTTACGAAGCGAAGAAACGTGACAAAACCACCACGTATGGAAGGCAAACCTGCATTAATTTTATATCGCACGTTTACAGATCCGTGCCTACTGAAGTTATAAAAATCCCAACTTCAATGATTCTTTTAGACATGCTATAGTTAAAAAAATATGTTTAGATGCACCCAAAGTGCATCATTATCAGATTATGCATATAACGTGTTATTGGAATCAACAGATTTATGCAAATTGTTGTGCCTCCCCGATGGCGTAGTAATAACGTCGAGGTCTTGTAATGAAAGGTCGTCGCGTCGATACTCAATGGAGGATCGCACTTTAAACTGTAGGTCGGTTCGCGATTTAGCCTATTTGCGAATCAAGTGGACTTAAAAAAACAAAAAAAAACAAAACAATATCAACCTTAAGAATATTAGAATAAACTAATTCACCCGCAGGTAAGTCAAATTTCACATATCCTTCTTCATCTTCGTTCATAGACTTCCTGCAATGCTCTTGTGTTGCATCCCACCAGGTGCGAAAAATGTGAAGTTATTATTTCCCCGGACTACGTTATTTCTTTTCATAACAGTAAGGCTAAATTCTTGTTTTATCTGAACTTTTAAAAAATGTGCAAAATACGTCTCTATCTTTAAACAACCACCCTTTCTCATGCATGTTCAAAATAATCCCACTCTGTCTCAGAAAACCTCTTCCTAAGATCAAATGAAGCAAACAACTTAAATTTCCTATCATTTATACAAACAGTAGCACATATCACGTCCTTTGGTGCAACACTGTCAACAGCTAATGTTACTTTCCTCGTCCTAATAAATTTACTTCCAACCAGTGACGGCGCCAGGGAATTTTGACTGGGGGGGGGGAAGGCTGGCAACAAAATATTGTAAGGGGGCAGTCACATTAAAACGCCCGAAAACACTACACATATATATACTTATATAATAATAATTATTATTATTATTATAATTATTATTATATTCATGTATGGTGTTTTGTGTGTGTCTTTTATTTAGAGTGGACGTTTACTGCCTAAATTTACTTCTTGATTACGAGTTTATCTCCACATGATTCGTTTTAATAAAGACATTAATTCTTTTTTATTGGTAAGTTGCGTTGTCTCTATGGCCTATTTCAGTATTGAAAGACATTCATAATTTTTATAATTCATCGTCTTTCTTGAGATGAAACTACTGATATAAATATTTAAGTTATAAGATAATAATATAAATGATGAAAATAATGCTTCTAAGAGTTTAATTTTCTTGCAAAATAAACGTGACGTTGGAAGAAATTAATCTTCTTAAGTATTAGAAACAATGTGAGGCACTTAGTGAAGTGCAATTCTCCTGTAGGAGAATTCTGCTCTATGTGCTTTGGAGAGCACATTGCGCACCTTTGGTACGTCCAGGACTTGACATTTCTTCTCAATGGCAAGAACAGCCAAATGAGGCAGTTTGCATCCAGCACCCTGTTTCGAGCAAGCCTTTTCAAAGATTTTAAGGACAACCATCTTCGTAACGCTGAAGAGTTTTGGGCAAAATTTGTGTTTCACCTTTCAGGGAAATGTTATCACAGGATAAAAAATCAGACAAAGGTTACAGTTATCTCATAATTCAAGAAATATTCTGACCCTGCCAATACTTACTCTTACTCTACCACTCCAACGTATGTCTGTGATACCCACTTACAGGCACCTATGGAGTTCGTGGGAAGAAGTTCTTCGATTTTGATATGTACGAGAAAGAGCGAACCTGCATCTAATGATTGAAGAGTGGCAAATCCTAAAAACCGTTCTTTTACCTGCCCGCGATTTGTTTTGAATCGTATTTTAAGTGTAATTTGCATTTTAAGGTTCACGTTCAATACATTTCCAAATAATATCCCCTCATTAGCTTCAAGAGTATCGAAGAAATTCCCTTTGTTAAGGTTTCCTCAGACTCATCATCTCGAAATTCAAGTCCCTGAATAGTAAGAAACCGCGATGAATCCACAACTGACATGTAGTGTCGGGTTTTCTTCGATTCCTTTGGTCCTGGGTTCGATACCCAGTGGAGGCACTTTAAACTATGAGGCCAGTCCCGATTAGCCTTACTGTGCATAAAGTGAACATCAAACGCCAAATCAACCAACCAACCAAATCTTGAATCAACTTTGAATGTCTTTTACTAATTAGCGTTGTCACTAATGACCACGATTAGAATACTTTGCCCGTACTACAGATGATGTCTTGTGGTCAAGAAAATATTCGTGATGTATTAAAATCATCCACATTCAACACTTTTTCCCAGTTCTTAAGACTGGTTAAAACTTAGGTTAATCTCGGCTATTACAGGACATAAATGAATGAGAAATCACCTATGCGTTCGAATCTTGGACGAAGCAAATTAATATTTGTTAATCAAGTTGGTATTATAAGCAGGAAAGTGATATCATGCAGAATACACCACTTCGAAAAGGTGAAAATCGTCATACTCTTATAAATGAACTCTCTTATTATTCGATATTTAATTAACTTCAGTTGGGGGGCCCGGGTGGGGGGGGGGGCGAAGTGTCTGACATGGGGCGTCCCCCTGCCCCCTCTGGCGTCGTCACTGCTTCCAACCCTCTAATAACTTCGCTGCTGATAGCCTCACCTTCGAAATGGAAGCTTGTTTGTCGGCGAATAATACAAATAACTTGTGTTCACTGTCCCTCTTTCATTCAAAGTCTGCCGTTTTCCTTTTCAGCTTTTCCTGCAAAACTTCCTGTCAGCAATCAAACCAAATTACAGAATTTTTATTGCCCTTCCCTTGCATCAACTTTCATTCCTACTTTAGGCCTGGATTTATGGCACGTACCCGCTACCGCAGGTCAACCTCGCCCTATGTTTGGTGTTTGCCCCTGAAGCAACGGTGTCCATTGTTCAAAGCGAAACCTTTGTCAGTGGGGAACGGGGAAAAATAGTCTCGGAATACACCCTGGTCGTAAATAAGCTCCCGCCACCCTGGCATTGCTGTCAGCTTCCCTGTGAAGTTCGATAAAACTACTTTGTGAAATGTGTTTAATAACGAGTGAAAATGTAGACAGTAGATACTACATGTATTTTGCTCATAAACTTGAAGGCTAAATTTACAGAATAAAAATAACAGCTACAACATTCCTTCATCTGATTTACAGAAAGGCTAATCGGGACTGGAACCACAGTTTAAAGTGGGGTTCAAATCACAATGTGCCTTCACCGGGTATCGAACCCGGGACCCCTTGATTACAAGGCGACGATGCTACCACTGTACCATCGGGGAATCCCCTCATAGAACAAAGTTTCCTTCTACGACGATTATACAGAACTTAGTGCACTTCCTTCATTTGAAATCTATTCTATATCAGCCTCAGTATTTCGTTATTACAATCCAAGGAATAGTATTCTCCTTAAATAAGAAATAAAGAAATAAAAAAAAGCATTGGAAATAATCTTCAAACGGACGTAAAAAATCGAATCCAACCACCTGCAGAATGCCTGAGGGAAACAACAAGAATTTTCTCAACATAGACATATCCGAAATTTCCATAACATTCTAATAATTTAAAATCTTGTCGTGGTTCCCTGTAAACACTAAAATCACCAAATTACTTCTTTCCATATTTCCCGTATTTTCTCCTCCTCTTTAGCTCTCAGCTGTTCGGAGTGGAATAATGCAAGATTATTTGTCCCTAATTATCTCCTTCTCTTAGTCTTGCTTATATCTTGGACTCCTTAATAACTTTCCCAACAACTCCTAATCAATTTGTACTGCCATGTTTCCTACAATGCTTTTCCTACTTCCTAATAACAATCACTTCTGTACACCCTTTGATGTAAAAATTAAATAATAAAAATAAACCATATCCGTCGGTCCGTTTATCTTTCCAACCTATAGAACTGAGACTATTTTTACAAGATAAACCTCGGACGCAGACATTCCACGATCTTTTGGCCCCTCCTTCCACCTTCTCTACCTGCCGTTTTACTTGATGTTATTCAGAATTGTATTAGTATCTGGAGTACTATTGTAACATAAAGTTATTAACCTGGAATATTTTTTTTAAAGAAAATGGGGAGTAACGCTGTGTTTCGAAAGAGTATAGGAAATAAGTTTAGGTATTCATTCATGCCTCTCTCTAGAATAGTCTTCTTGTTTTGACTTAATACACGCTTATCAACGTTTCTAATTGAAATACTTTATTCCAAGCAAACAAGTATTTGAAACTGATTAAAAATTTTGCTTTTATTTTTTCGAGACATTCGAGACGAGACGAGACTTTTCAAAAGCCGTCCCGTCCCGTCTCGTGTCTCGTCTCGAAAACGAGACGAGAAAGGCATTCCGTCTCGTCCCGTCTCGAATTTCAAAAGGCTTGTCCCGTCCCGTGAGCAACACTAGTGACTCCTGATTGACCAAAAGCTTAGTATCAAATGATTAGTGGCCACTGTTATCCAGGCATATCTACATCTGCCCCCCCCCCATCTTTGGTTTTAGAACACATCGTAATAAAGTACCCTTGTGATCTAATCGAACTAGAATATGTACTTGAACATTGTACTTGCCCCAATGGAAAATGTAAACTTATACTTTTTAAGTTTTCGGTCGAAGTGTGTGTACCGTACTACAAAAATCTAGGGGGCTACAGGGGGGCTGAGGCTTCAGCCCCTCTGTAGCGCCGTCCCTGACGCTGGGAGGAACCAGGGACACGTAAAGTATCTGAGCGCTCAGCGAGCAACGTTATCGCTCAGCTACTTGACGGCCAAATAGGCGTTGCTCCGCGAGCGCTGCTCATTTGTTCGCTGAGCGAACTTGAACCTTGCTCGACACAGGTTTCAGCCACAGAATGTAGCGTTTTTGTGTTTCGATCTCGTGAGGCAACGGTGAAGAGGAGGAAAACTATATGATGATGGGGGGGGGGGGGGGGGGGTGACGATCAATGAGGAAATATTTATGATGAACGTCTTGCGATATAGCGTAATTACAGAGGAAGTTCAAGTTACAGAAGGTGAAGTAATATTCCAGTTTTGTAATTCGTATCAATCCCTAAGATTGTATGTTTATTTTATTTAAGTCTCTCTGAACGCTTCATGTTGACCAGGGCATTCACTTGTTTTTCTCAGCTGTCTCAAGCCTCTTAAGCATGTTTACAATGCATTGTGTTGTGCCATGCAAACCTCCTGAGCATTCAGGAAACAGGTAATACTTCTGGTTACAGAGTCGGCGGTTTGCATGGTAGCAATTATAATAAACACGATTCGGCATTGAGGAAGAGCTCGATGGCCTGGGAATATAGAGGGGAGACAAGCTGAGGGGAGATGGACTTTTGGAGTTGAGTTGGTTGAGAGAGGTGGTCAGCAAGGCAGGAGGTCAGTAGTGGAAGCACGCTTTGGTCAGCATAAGAGAGAAGCTTACAGAGGACTTCGATTATTTCGATTCAGCTAAAGACTTCAGATAGACAGGTAATTATCCTACACCCAGCCATGATACAGGTTCAACGGTTCACAAAACCCAACGAGTTACCATTGTCTTTTCTGTAGTCTAGTCCCTAGTGTAAATTTGTACCTTTCGCATTGCCAAGCAATAACTCGTCATGTCAATGACGAGTGGTCTCATCAAGAGCATGAATGATGAGTAGTTTAGATCACCCCAGCAATTAATTGCATAAACAAGTGGTTCAGATCCCTTCATTCTTTAGAATGACACGTGGTGGAGATGCGGGGCACCGATCCCCGTACAATGACACGAATTGTATTAAAATGAAAGTGTTCTTTATTCCAAATAATAAATATTAAATACACAGCTTAGTTTTGGAAAGTTGTGCAAGCATAGTTAAGAAGAGTTCTTAGTCTATGGTGATATATTTGGCTTGGAGGAGCTTTCTTTCAATTTCTTTGAATTACTTGTTTTTTTCGTTGGTTTTAGGTGATTTTGCTTGCTCAAAACAAGCGGCTACGCTATTCATGCTTTCTATCAGTCTTTCCAAAAACAATGTGTATGAGATTGGAAACAAAATGCGCATCGCTCACGGTGGTCTCGAGAGTGATTACTATGAGTGGTAAATTCTAACTCTAAGATGTCAATTTGCTCCGTGAATTACAGCAGGGACATGAGGATTGACATAATTGGATGGGTTAAAGTTACAGTGGAGTAAGTCACTTTTAAAAAAAAATGACTTGGACACAGAAACCAGATCTTTATAAGTCAATCTGCTAGCAGAAAACGTGAAGTAAATCAGAGATTCATTCAACTGTCAACAGATGACAGTTTAAGGTCTAGAGATAAAGGAAACAGCTGTTGTGTTGATCAGCAAAGTGCTGTGAGTCAGACTTGCTTTTCTTTTTAAGAAAGTGACTTACCCCACTGTAACTTTAACCCGTTCAATTATTTACTTACGGATGTGATTGACGCTAGTAACCCGAGAAATTGAAAAACAAGATATTACTCTTCCAATATCAACGAGACCCGGCGCCAATTTCGAATGTGCGTACGTACAATGCTACTTCTTGTCTTCGGTTTTGCTTGAAAAAAAAAAGCTCCAGCTCACCCATCTTTCCAGCGGTCGTGAAACCTCATTCAGTTCATGCCAAACTTGCCGTCCACATGCAATGTTTTGTTTGATCCATCTGGCATGATCCGACTGACGACAAAACATTACGTGTGGACCAGGCTTTGACTTGCACCGCGTGATATCTGCGCTTTTTAAGTATGTACTTATGGAAACATTGCTCGCTGCTTGGATCTCTTCAGTTCCTCGCACTGCCTGCGTCCGTAGAAGTCGGCAGTCTTGTGCAGCGCCGATTACAATGGAGTGCTATTTGTGGTGGTGTGTAGTGTTTCTAAGTGTGGTTTGCGCTCTCGTTCAATTTGGATATCAGTATTCCTGTGGTGAAAGAAGGAGCTCAGTCTTCTTATTTCGGATATTCAGTCGCAGAACACCAAACAGTCGATGAGATCAGCTCGGAAATTGAGCACAATTGGTAAGTGTAAATAAAGTTTTCGTAACTTGCCGGCATTTCTGATTGCAAGAGGTTTAGCATATTTGAGACTGTTTCAGTTATTTCTTAGCGTCTGAGGACCATCTTTAAAAACGTACTATTACTACTACTTTGAAAAAACAGAAAATTCCAGCAGTGTGTTACCAGAATTTAAGCCCACAATTAAGAGAAGAAGGAAAAAGGTTAAGAATAATAATTGAAATAAATAATACATACGTTTTCAGTAGAAAATTTTGTAATTGAAAATTATCCAAGTGTTCTTGAAAAAGTAACATCGTTATAAATTTTTAAAAATGTTATTCTAAGTAAATAAAATTCGACTGATATCTGGGAAAGAAAATAATTAGAATTTAACATTTTTCCCTTTCAACGAAACAAAATCGTCAATTATCCAATCAAAATTGACAATTGTTGCAATTTTTTTTCAATTCGCAAATTTTTTCAGTTTATTTAACCTCTCCTGACCCACCGAGTTGAATGATCGATCACTTTTACTTTTTCGCCGATTCATTTCTCGTGAAATTTTAGCCTGATTTGATATATCCCATCACCCCCTTCCCTTTGAAATTTTTGCGTCGAATTCAATATGGCGGTCAACAATATGCCGGACCTGTGCTTAACACACACAGCTAGCGATTTCCCTGTGCCTAACCTATTTCTTTCATGAAAAGGATAACTCCTTCACATTTTGTAGGGGGTGTTAACGGACTTTTGACTCGTCATACTTCATGTAATGAGGCTTTTATCAGTCACATAGTTACAGATATTATTTTGTATCTTCTGATCCCATTGCAGTCCCAGAATGATTTTTAGATATATTTTAGAGTATGGCATGAGGAACCAAATATATTACTTTCACGATTTTTGATGATGACATGCTTTGAGATATTCAAGGTCAAAGGTCAAGGTCACGTGACAAAATTATATTTTTATCCAACTGTAGGCTTGTTACATATCACTGGAAAGCTTGTTCAATTCCCTGTACAATAAGCTTTATTTGAGCTTCCTAGGCGAAATAGGGGCGGAGTTACAGAACATTTAGTATAGCTAAGCGGGCTCAAAAAGGGCAATTTATGCGAACTTTGACCTTGAATAATTTTAAAATTACAAGACGCACTTGACTCAAGAGTTTCATAGTTTCTAAGTTCCATGCATAGTTTCAACTCCCCAAATTTCATGAAAATCGGAGATGGTCAGGTTGAAAATTGCACATATCTGTGTTGATTTGGCATGGAATGACTCCTAAATACATTGAAGTTCATGTTATGAAGAAACAAATTAAGTTAAGGTGCTTTTTTAAAGGCATATTTGGCCATTTCTACGTGATGGAACATATTTTGATAGATTTTCGGTTATATTCAGCATATTTTTGCTTTTCCAAGGAATACAACAGCCATTTCTGAAGTGGATTCGTTCTTACTCCCATGTTCACTCAAGTTGTATAATTTTTTACAATATACGTCCCAATTTACTTCCTGAAAAATGGTGAAAAAAGTAGGATTTCTTTCTGCTGCTATAGCTGCTTTGGAACAATCAGGAGTACAGTGGGATCCACTAGTATTGCTCGGCAAATTGTCCATGACTATTTAATTTATTTTTCTGTGACACCCTGTGCGTTTTAAGCGATAGATTTTTATGTATGCTGGTGCAGAAGTTGTTTGGAGTTTTCTTTTAATTCTTGAAGTTCTTATTGGGTCCAATAAAGTGCACGAACATGGTGATGGACAATTTATACGGTAATACTCATGAATCCCACTTTACCACTAGTGGACCAGATAGAAGTTGTGAATAAAACTGCGAATAACTTACATGGTGGGACAATAAGTTCCAATGAAAATGCGGAAAGTTTTGAAAAACAAAAACAAACAAGAAAAAAACTAAGGGTATCATCATACATTGTGATCTATTGCAAAAATTTTATTGGGATAAAAGTTTTCTCTCGATACTACAGAACTTGAGCCGAATGACATTGTTTACTTCCAATATGCTCCTCTTGTGTCAGCCGAAGTAGAAATAAGCTTTTCTCAGTACAAGACTTTGTTGACTGACAATAGGCAATCATTTTTATTTGAAAATTTACAGAATGTACTCATTGTACATTGCAACTCAGGGCTCATAAAGGAAACTAAAAATAGTATCTGAAAATATCTCGGTATATGTTAAATATTGATGTTTAAAACAATTAAGTTTTCAAATTATGGTGCATATTTTTAAAAATTTTAGAGCATTTTTTATTTTGCATATTTTGGTGATTTTTAGGTCATAAAATTCCTAGCAGTCCTGGTTATGACTAATGATGTTTGCATTTTTTACACTTTCTATTTTGCACGAAAACTAGTTTCTTCAACAATGAAAAAACCGTTTTGAAAACTGAAAATAGGAATACAGTTTTTAAAAATTGAAAACCAGAAAGTGTTTCGAAAACCGATTTGGGTGGGCAGAACATTGGCCGTAACACTCTTTCAAGGCAACTTACTGTCGAAACCGTTTTTTTTTTAGAACTTTATTTTTTCTGCCCACTAGGGTGACGAGATCGGAAGTCGACCAATTAACGCACCCGGGCAGCCTAGTGCGGAGCTGCACTTGTAGCACGCAAGGTGTATAAGGAAAAAGAATGACATTAGCCGTGGACAATTTTTCCTACAATTACATTCAATCATACCATGACATTTGTTAGAAGTAGAGATTTTTATTTGTGCTACAAAAGAATACGATTTTATTATTAACCAAAAGAGGGATTTGTATGTTTTTGAATCCACTTGATGCATAGATAATCAGAACTCGACGTCCAGTTTAGTGTGCAATCCTAACCAATCTGCGCCTCCACCGGGCATCAGACCCGAGACCCCTTTATTACAAGTCTACAACGCCATCGGGGAGGCCCAAATCGTACGAGTAAACCATTTTTTGGGACTCTTCGCTTTATTTTATGACATAAAATTAGGAAGCCCAATAAATAATTTATTACAATAGCTTGATATTTTGCCGACACAAAATATTGAAAAGTTTTCATCTTTCTCAGTGGAAAGAAGTTGAAATCTGCATGAAGCGAAACGTGACAATGAGTGTCAAGAAAAGCATCTACTGAAACAAGAATTGTAATCTTTGTAGCCACGTGAAGCATATACAGATGACAAAGCTCTCGAGGTAACCCGTTCAGATGTTCAAATACAGAAGCAGAGTCAGGACAACTTGTGTCACACTTATCAACCACCTCTAATATGGAAATGTGGTTTCTTATCACGTACTGTTAAGGTAGTGACGAAGAAGGCATAAGACAAAGAAATTGCGGTAATGAACGAATTTTTACCCCAAAACATGTTATTTCCATGTCACATTCGGGGTTCAAATAAGTATGACTATGCGGATTTTACTCTTTGGTCATTTTCTCAAAGGTAATTTTGAGAACGAAACATGTTAATGTTTATGAAAAGTTTTTAAATTAAAATTTGAGAAATGACAATTTAATTCTTTTTCGTTGTTTCTTAAATTGTCTTAAATTTCTTTGTCTTATGCCTTCTTCGTCACTACCTTAACAGTACGTGATAAGAAACCACATTTCCATATTAGAGGTGGTTGATAAGTGTGACACAAGTTGTCCTGACTCTGCTTCTGTATTTGAACATCTGAACGGGTTACCTCGAGAGCTTTGTCATCTGTATATGCTTCACGTGGCTACAAAGATTACAGTTCTTGTTTCAGTAGATGCTTTTCTTGACACTCATTGTCACGTTTCGCTTCATGCAGATTTCAACTTCTTTCCACTGAGAAAGATGAAAACTACTAAACTGTGGAACATAGATTTGTTGTGGTTAAAGATAATTAACATGAATGTTAGGTTTTGGATGAAAAATAAAACCGGTCAAGTACTTCATGTGCAAGTTGTTAGATGGGGGATGTTTGTTGAAGACTTCGGGAGTAAGAAATTTTGAAAGGTTTAAACAATGTGACAGTGGAACAAGGGAGACGATGATTTATGCAAAGTTGTTTGCTAGGTGTGAGGGATGATGTTCACATTCCACTCCCACTCCCACTCTTAGCACTGTCTTGAATACCCGTCAGAAAATGGACTCAAGGTTATCATCTTATCGTCTTCGATTCTCAACGGGGACACATTTTTGTTAGCTCGGATCACACTTTAATGCTACAGGACCAATACAGCCTAGCCTATCTATGAATCAAGTGGACTTACAATGAGATTTTGCCAAAATATTGCAACAAGAACATGAAAAAGGAACAGAAAATTCATACTAATTTCCTAAATAATAAATAAATTAAGGTACGAAGTAAATTTTAATAAAAATAATTAATTCTACTGCACGCCGGACCAACCGCGTCAAAATCAAGTTATCACGGTTGGTCCGGCGTACTGTCAGAATATTTATTTATGAAACCATACTATAATTTGAGTTCGCAATTTAAGTTTTATAATTGTATGCCCGTATAATTTTCGTAGCGCTTTCAAATCAAATGATGTCATTAATATCCTCTCTACTATGGAATATTTTTCTTTATGCAGAGTAGTGGACTTACTTCTTACTATTAGATCATATCTTATCTTCCACAATCTATAAATGTACCTTATTTCTAAATTATACGAACTGTTAGTAATATTAGAATTAAACTGAATCAACGATTTTCCAAGATTTATCTTCTTTTTTGGGCTGAGGTATTTCAGAGTCTTGGCGTATCTGAAAATGTAAGAAAAGTGATAAGCATATTTTCAACAAGATTCTATAGTTAGAAATAAACATGAGAAACGTTTATTTCAATACAAAGTTAATTACTTGCATTTATTTCTCCTCTTTTTAATTATTGAACACATAGTTATGACCAAAGTTGTTTTTATTCTCCTAGATGATCTGTACTGGGTTTTAGTTCTAGGCTGAATTCTAAATACAAACATGCTATTTGTTCATTGACTTCAGTTGTAAACATATCTTCCAAAGCTTTATTTTAACTATACAGCCGAAAAATCTTCATGAGAGTGTTGTGTTGCATAATGCTAAAATAAATAATTTGTTGCCTCAAAAGATGAAGCTACAAGCAAGTTTCTAAAAGCATCAGATACTGAATACACACTGAAATAGATATGTTTTTATGTATGAATATTATTAATATATTATGCAGTTCGTTGAAGTGTAACATATATTTTACGAACTTTTTTCTAAATAAAACAATTCTTGAATATTATTAGTCTATCCTGATGTTAGATTAATGTTTCCTTTTTTTGAATGTAGGAAATAAGATTAGCCTATAGGCTATGTTGCATAACGAATTAAATATTAGTAATTTCAACTTCCATGTATGTGAGAACTTTTTTTTGTCTTGATCTTTGGCAAACTATTGACACGAATAGTATTAATGAAAGTAACACCAAAGAAGAGACCACTCAATTGAACGAGTGGTTCAAATAGACCAGAAGTCGCTAAACTCTCTGGGTCATTGAGCTACTTAACCCATTGGGGGTGCGGAAAAGGGGGGAGGAGGGCTATCTGAATACAAGGGATGCACAACCAGTCCCTGACTTTGCCTATAATACCCACGTTCAGCAAATGGAGAAAGAAAGTTTACCTGACACGAGAGAAGAAATGCTCTCTCTCTCTTGAAACCCAGTGTTGGGGAGAGAATTCAAAAAAAGACTTCACAAAATTTCGTGTTGGTTAAGAACCACTATCCAGTATTTCATGTGGTTTCAGTCAATAGCCGGAACGCCAACCACAGATGAATAGACACGAGTACTACTACTACTAATGCATATTAAAATAACAATGGTATTTATAATTATTATTATCAGTGTTTATGGAAACAAAGTTTCGGTGCGCTTCAAGTTGGGTTCTTTTTATCTATTTGTTATTGTGTTCATTACAATAAGTACTGTAAACATTGTGGTATGTTCATAAATGATCCATGTAGACACACGAACACACACACACACATTTTTTTCGTTAAACTAAAATGCTTTTAGTTTTATTCTCACCTATAAAAAGATGCCGATATGCTTATCTTTGCATACCGCCTAAAAATGGCGCTGTTTATTATTTTTAATACGTTCAAAGTAAATACCGTACGTATATAAGCACAATATATAGTTTATCACGCCTGTCGTTTCAGGAAATTGGGTTCTCATTTACATCTTAAACGAATAGCACTGACCAAAATATATTATTTTTTTCTAAATTTCCGGACCACCCACCGACAGGAGACAACTTTATAATAAGAACTTTATGGACTTATGTGTAGTTTATATATAAATAACATGGATGTGCAATGTTGCAGCAGGAACTAACGGCATCAAACTGATATGCTGGATCGGAGTTTGTTTGCTTTCGAGGTTCACGTTAAGCCTGTCCACTATCTCTAAATGTTAACAAATAGTAAATGAAAATAATTACCAGCAATGTTTGTCCTGTGCAACTAGGTGTTTTCCTGGAAGAAATGTGGGCTTGACGAATGGAATATCTTTTTGTTCTTAGTGTCAACAACAGGATAGCTAAAGTTGCGGCGGCAAACACGATGGCCCCCGTGAGGAATCCAAGGGCAACTGCATACCAGATTCCAACGGTGTAGGGTTCTTGGGGAGGGAATGTAACTTTGTTCGCAGAGGAACATATATGCTCCTTGGCCTCGTATGTTATCCTTCCTTCGACGACCTTCGGTTCCATGCAGGTCGGAGGCTTCATTCGGACCTTTCCCTTCTTTTCCAAGTCTGACAGTTTGCACAGGTCCTCGCAGTCGTAGCAGGACCACGGGTTGTCGGTCAGGTCCAGATCTACAAGGTCATTGAGGGGTTCCAGAGTCTGGAACTCCAGTTTCTGGAGCTCGTTCCCGTTCAGGTACAGGTACCCTAGGTTGTTGACGTTCGAGAAGGTCTTGTTCGGCAAGGTCTTGATGTTGCAGAAACTCAGGTCCAACCTGTTCAGCGACGGAGAATTGATGAAGTTCGAGGATATCTGCAATACTGGGTTTCCTCTCAGAATCAGTGTTTCCAACCTTATGGTTTGCACGAACGTGTCCGGATCGATGAGTTCGATATTGTTGAACGACAGATCCAGAAAGGAGAGCTGGTTCAAGTCATTGAAGGCGTTCTTCGCGATTTGCTTCAGACTGTTGTGGGATAACTGGAGTTCCTCGAGTCTCGTCAGTCCTGCTTGCTGGAACACCTCGTTCTGTAGGCTGGTCATCCTGTTCTCTGGCACCATGAGGACCTCGACGTCATTGTCGATCTCGGTGGGGATCGAGGACAGGTTGTTTCTGCTGCAGTCAACGGTTTGCTTCATGAACTCATTCATGCAGGAGCAACCCTCGGGACATAGTGCTCTGATTCCCGGTACGGAAATCAAGGCCACTACGAGGAAGATCATTCCTTGACTATCTCTGAAAGGCTGCCTCAAATCCTGAAAAGCAAGATACGAACTCAGTACACTGAACTTGCATTGTATTGGTCTTTACTTACAAAGATAAAACTTTAATAGGCGGCAGCGGAAAAAGAGGTTTCTTATTCATGGGCGTAATTAATATTATCCACGGAAAACAATAACATCACGCAAGTTGACAATATTAAAATAGGTTATTCGAATATAAAACCAAGTGAGAGTCTAAAATATCTTGGTGCGTACCTAGATAAGAATTTATCCTTTTCACAACATATGAAGATTATGTGTGCACGTGCAGCACCTAGAATCAAACAGTTTCAATATGTCTGCAAATATATACACCTTGCTCACAAATTAGCGTTCTACAAAGCATTTATTAGGCCGTTACTTGAATATTGTTCCTCTGTACTCTATGGAATTAACATAAATAGCACCAACAAATTAGAAAAAATGCAAAATTGGGCAATTCGTAGTATAGGAAATACACCACACATGACTTCACGATCGAGCAGAGAAGAACTGCAACTACCCACGCTTGAATCCAGACTAAAATATGCGTTCCTACTCAAAATTCATCAGGCAATTCACACACACAACCACTTACTAAGCGGCAGGGTAATTATATGAGTAGTGTATTTTATGCTATTATAAACTCAAGAAAGGAAGAGCCCCTCTCAAGCAGATTTGTTTACACTTAAAACTAGCTCAACATGCCCATATGAGCTTTTTGCTCAAGTGTGGAACCCTGTCTAATCCAAGATTTTTGTGAAAATGCCCTCATGGATTCCATGAGAAAGGAAGAGCCCCCTCAGATTGATTTGCATATACTTATAAAAGGCACTTCTGTGAGATTGTTATCCATAAACTTGTCAAAAATATGCTCCTCTTGATATTTTTTTTGGCCACACTTAAAACTAAGCCAAGATGCTTATAAGAGCCACATACCCATACCCACCCATATTTACTTCCGGTCTATTTTTGGCTATTTCTACCTATTTCTGCCCACTTCCGGTCCATTTCCGGTCTATTTTTGGCTATTTCTACCCATTTCTGCCCACTTCCGGTCCACTTCCGGTTTGACTACTTCCGGTCCACTTGTGGCCAAGTTGTGGCCTATTCCTGGTTTATTTATATTGTATTATGCTGTGCAACAAATTATTATCCAATAAATTATTAGATACGTGTTGTTTTCTGATTTGTTGCTTATGACATAATGTGATCATGTGTTATATTCTGATTGGCTTATTGTTTCAGATGTGTTGTTTTCTGATTGGTTGCTTATGACATAATTTGATGATGTGTTATATTCTGATTGGCTTATTGTTTCAGATATTTTCAATGCGGTCCGTGCTTAGGGTATATAAAGAGATTTTGCATTGCATATCAGCCAGTATTGTAAGAGCTGTTGAAGAGTAAGGTTGTATTGTTCCAGTGCTGCTTATATTTTTTAAACACAAAAATATTGCAGATTTGTATAAATTGAATTACAAATCACACTGCTGAACCCAACTGATATTTTTTATCCAGTATAGAGTTTTGATTTGAACCCCAAGAAATTGTATATAAATACCAAAGCCAAAAATATTAACACACATACACACATACACACACACACACACACACACACACACACACACACAGCACAGTGCTGAACCCAACTGATATTTTTTATTCAGTATAAAATTTTGAATTGAAACCCAGGAAATTGTATATAATAAACAACAACAAAAATGCCGAATCAAAAATATTGCAATCAGTGCAATAAAAATATATTTAGCTCTAATTGGGCCAGACACCAAAAGATTTGTAACCCAGACAAATACAGAACCCCCACAAAAATATGCCCCAAATGCAATAGAAAATATAACATGCAATACTTCACATATACACATAAAGGCACTTGCTCTGCACAGTCATCAATATTGCCCCCACAAGCATCTACATCTGGTCTGAAAAGAAAGAATGAAGTACCTCTTAATGCTGGACCGGCAAAACAGCCACGCTATGAACCATTCCATAGCAGTTTTAATGCCCAACTTAGGGATTATCGGTTTGTATCAGAGCCAAGATGTGGTATTGAGAATTTTTTGAACAGTGTTAATCCTGATCTGCAGGCAATTCTAAATGCACAAAATGGCTCTTATAAGCTGTCCCTCAAATTGTATGCACAATATAAGAAACCAAATGGCACAAAATTTACACAGCCCCACATAACAGAAACTGTACCTGTATATTCAAATGCAAATTCAGACACAATAATAAGCAGTTTAATAGATCAATTGAATATTAAACACTCTGAATTTGCAGCAAAAGAGTCTGGATGGAGCCTATGCGGATCTCCACACAAGTTATATGTTAATATTTCTGAATTCAGCCCATTGCAAGGATCTACATATCTGCCATTACCTGATAATATTAAAAACAGAAGAGCCGTGGTTAATATAGAAAATACCGACCAGAAATGCTTTTTGTGGTGTATATTAGCTGCTTTGTTTCCAGTTTCAAGGAATCCTGAGAGAATAACTTATTACAAACAACATGAGCACGATTTTGATGAAGCAATGAAGGGTTTGGAATATCCAATGTCTGTTCAGAATATTGATAAATTTGAAAAAAGGGCCAGGGATATTAATGGCAAACAATTATCTATTAATGTATTTATTTGTTCCACTGGCCGTGGCAATTGCTTGATAGAACCTCTCAGAATCAGTACAATTGATGATGATTCTGCTGTCCCGATTGATTTGCTCTTAATTGAAGAGGATGGCAAATATCATTACACTCTGATACATAATCTTGAGGCTTTAGTCAGAACACAACTAGACAAATCTAATAGAATATTTAAGTTGTGCAGAAGATGTTTAACTGTACTTGATGGTCAAAAAATGGTGAAGGGGGTTCCGGAAAAAAATGCAGAAATTGCCAAAAACAAGTTAATTGAGCATCTGAAATATTGTGGCAACCATAAACCTGTTCATATGGTGATGCCCAATCCAAGTGAAAATGCAAAATTCAATAAGTTTGAAGCCTTGTTGGAACACCCAGCATATATTGTCTGTGATTTTGAATCGAACCTCAAACCTCTTGCATTCTGCAATCCAGATCCTGAAGAATCTTCAATTACACCATACCAGCTACATGAACCTTCCAGCTTTTATTATGTGGTTGTACAGGATGGTGTTGTTACCAAAAAAGATTCATACATGGGGCCAGATGCCATCAAAATATTTGCACATAGAATAGAAAATGAGTGCCATGACATAGCATCTAATATTTTATTAAAATCAAGACCCATGTTGCCTTTAACAGAGAAACAGATTGAGGATTTCAACAATGCAGAAAAATGCCCGGTATGTGATTCTGAATTTTCAGATACAAATATCAAGGTGAAACACCATTCTCATACAGATGGTCGATATAAACAGGCCCTGTGTAATAGCTGTAATATTAAGATCAAGAGACCAAGATTTGTCCCCATATTTTGCCATGGAGCATCCAATTATGATTTCCATCATTTGATCAGGTACGAGGGGTTTGAGAAGCAGAATTTAAACATTTTAGCTGAAAATGATGAGAAATATATATCTATTAGCAAAATAATTAAAGTTAATGGAGTTCCTATTCACATAAGATTTCTTGATTCTTACAGAATTTTATCTGCTAGCCTGGCTACACTGACCACTCAATTATCTGATGATCAATTCAAAATCACATGTGCATTGTTTCCAAATCAGGATCTGAAATTAATTAGGCGAAAGGGTGTATATCCTTATGATTATGTTACAGATTTTTCTAAATTTGATGAGTGTTCCCTGCCACCACAAGAACAGTTTTACAGCAAAATCAGAGGATCTGGAATCACTGATGAGGATTATCACCATGCCCAATTGATGTTTAACAATTTAAAATGCCGGACATTTGGTGATTATCACATGGCATATTTGAAACTTGATGTGACCCTCTTAGCAGATATAATGCAGGCATTCAGAAAATCTTCTATGCAAAATTATAAACTGGACCCAGTGTATTTTTACAGTGCCCCGGGCCTAGCATGGGCTGCAATGTTTTTAAACACCAAAAAGCCATTGGATCTGATCCAAGATCAAAATAAGTATCTGTTTATGGAGAAATGTATAAGAGGAGGGACGGTGCAATGTTCTCAGAGATATGCCAGAGCAAATAACAAATATATGCCTGATTATGATCCAGCACGGCCATCAAATTATATACTGTATGTGGATGCAAACAGCCTCTATGGTTATGCCATGATGAAAAAATTGCCACATGCAGGGCTTGAATGGGTTGAAGATTTCAATATTGAAGATCTTCAGGATTTTGATGATAGTAATTATGGCCTCTTCTTAGAGGTTGATCTGACAATTCCAGATCATTTACATAACAAATTTTCTGATCTGCCCCCAATTCCTGAGGTTAAGTGCTCACCTGGCTCTAAACAGAAGAAGCTCATGATGACACTGGAGCCAAAACAGGGTTATGTCATATATTACAAAAACCTCCAGTTCCTGATAAAACATGGTGTTCAAGTAAGCAAAGTTGGAAAAGTTTTGAGGTTCAGGCACTCAGAATGGTTGAAACCATACATTAATACAAATACAGAGCTTCGAACATCTGCAAAGAGCCAATTTGATAAGGCCTTGTTTAAATTGATGGTCAATTCTGTATATGGCAAAACAATTGAAAATGTCAGAAAACATACCGATGTTAAAATAATTACTGACCCCAGCCTGAGCAAAAAATTGGTTGCAAAGCCTAATTTCAATTACAGAAGAATTTATGATGAAAATATGGCACTTTTCAACATGAAAAAAACAAAAATTAAGTTTGATAAACCTATTTATGTAGGGGCTGCGATATTGGAATTGGCCAAATCACATATGTTAACATTGTATTATGATGTGCTGAAACCTTTTTATGGTGATAATATAAAATTGATGTACATGGACACGGATAGTTTTATTCTTGATATTAAAACAGAAGATGTTTATCAAGATATGACCCAGCCTGAATTGTTTAAATATTTTGATACCAGTGAATTGCCAGGCCATTTGAATATTCAACCCCACAACAAAAAGGTGCCCGGCAAGTTAAAAGATGAGACACTTGGTGATGTTATTGTGGAATTTGCTGGGTTAAGTGCCAAGATGTACAGTTTTAAAACATGTAGTGGTGTTGCTGCTAAAAAGGCCAAGGGTATTGGCAAAGTAGCTGTGGAAAAAGAGCTTAAATTTGAAGATTATAAAAATTGCCTCAAATCCCAGAATTTAATCAAAACATCAGAATCCAGAATCCAGAGTGTGGATCACTTATTGACTTCAAATGTTGTAAGAAAAGTGGCTCTGGACCCACATGATGATAAGAGATGCATTTTGTCATGTGGCATACATACTCTACCATGGGGTCATTGTGATTTGAAAAATGGCAATCAATGCCCAATTACAGAGCATGATTTGAAATAAATAAACATGCCTATGAACTTATTTGGGTTCAAAAAACGGGCTATTATGGAGCTGCCAACACCACAACCCTCTTCTGATATGCTGTCTAAACTAAGTGGCTTGTTAATTATTCATCTGAACAGCATATTTACAGATGTTGATGATGAAACAGGCAAAATATTGTACATATTTAACAATAATTTAAATCATTACCAATTACCTGTAGGTGGGCAATTACAATTTATTACAACCCCTGAGGGTGATGTCAAAATTTCAGTAGGGAGAAATATTTACAGAATTAAGCATTCAAACATGGTTTCTGGCACTGTTTATACTGTTTCTGCTGGTGACTGCTTATATATTGAAGTCCCTGGATCCTATGATAAGCTTATACCCTTTTTTATAGAATTAAGAATCAGATACTCTATAATAAATAACTACTAAACAAAATGCCTAATGATATTTTTGGCCATACAAGACATGAAGATCACAGTGATGAGATTTTGATGCTTGATGTCAGAGTCAAGAAATTAAGAAGTGATTTACAAGCTTTACAAACCACACTCAATGCCAGTCTTCAATTAGAAATTACAAATTTGCAATCACAATGCATGGACCCTCTTCTTAAAATTGATTCTGAACTCAAATTGCTGCTTCAGAAATATACTGATTTGGCCACATTGGATAATTTTCAAAGTTTAGAAGAAGCTGTTGCAGCTCTTCAAGCCAAATTTAAGACCCAGGCTAACAACTCTGAGCAATTGAAACAGCAATTAGAAGAGCAAATAAATAATGTCCAGTCACAGCTCCAAACAATTATCAAAAGCATAAAATCACAAGAAGATTTTGATCTAGTGATTTCCACTCTAAAAAAACAGATTCAGTCACTCCAAATACCTAATCTGGACCCTCTGAACAATGCCATAGCCGAGGTTAAAGAAAAAATTGAGACACTTGAAAATTTTATGAACAATTTGCCATCTTCTGATGCTTTGAATGCAATAACTCGGAGTGTGGCCAATATTAAGCTGCAACTTGAAACATATGAAGATTTTGGAAAAATTCAAAGTTCCATAACCCATCTTGAAGGTACAATAGCAGCAGTGCAAAGTGATTTGGCAAATGTACTTGAATCCCGATTGCCTGGGATTGTAGATACCCTTGTCAGTGTCCAGCAACAAATCACAAAACTTGAAAACCTCAACACTGAATCTGAACTGTCTCATTTTCATCACTTGATAGATGATATCCAAACAAAACTTGAAATTTTACAACAATCCACACCCTCTCAGGCAGATATAGCCCTGCTCCAAAATGCTATGCAAAATGTGGCTGATGCTTCTGAATTAAATGATGTGAAATTGGCACTTGAATTTTTGCAAAATACAGTATCAAATCTGCCTACATCACAGGAACTTAAAAATATTAAGAGGGCAGTAAATAGGATATTGAAATCAGAAGATATCAAGAATATCCAGGCAGAGATCAAACATCTCACTCAGACAGTGGCCACTCTTCCAACCAATCAACATATTAATGAACTGCATGCCCTGTTTGAGGATATCAGAAGACAGGTCCATGATCTTACAGCACAAAATTCAAAATTGGCAATTGTTGAAAATTTGCAACAAATTATAGCTAATATCAAGCAACAGCTAGGAACCATGGAATCCAATCAAGCAAATGCTCTGTCTGTTTTTGCCACCCAGCTACAAGAAATTGTGCAACAATACAAGAGACTTGCTGTGGACATAAAAATCAAGCCGGGCCATGATGATGTTGTTAGGACCATCAATGAGCATCTTGAATCTGTAACAAGTAGATTGCTCACAGCAGAAAAGGAAATAACAGGCATAATTGAGAATCCAAAACATACAGTAATTCTTGAATTGTACAGCATCCCCAACAAAGAATATGATTCTCCATTTACACCAGGTGGCAAAATATATATGCTGTCCCCTGCACAATTTTATTATCAATTTTTTGTTGGGGGCACATTGAGACCAATCAAGATCAAATATTGGCTTCAGCCACAGTCACACCACTACCCTACATTATCAATAACAAATGCTGATAACAAAGTGAAAATCACCAGTGTAGAATTAGAGGATTTTACAGACCCCAATACATTAGAAACAGCCTATACTGAAGATGATGGCTCTTTGGAATTTAAAATACAGATAGGGGACAAATTATATTTAGAAAATCCTGCAGTATCAGCTGCTGAACACCCCATAGTTGCAATATTCTTGTTTACATATTATGTCTAGAAAAATTATTGTTGATGAATTACACAGACAGGCCCGACATAATTTTAAGAGACTCCCAGTAGTCACAAAAAGCATAGATGATTTATGGCAAAGCGACTTGATTGAAATGGCAAGTGGACAGTTGAAAAACTTAGACAAAATCAACAAGGGCTACAAGTATCTTCTCACTGTTATAGACACATTTTCAAAATTTGCCTGGGCTGTGCCACTCAAATCCAAGACTGGAAAATGTGTTACAGAAGCTTTTAGAACAATCATCAATCAGAGTGGAAGATCCCCGCGCTATTTGCAAACAGATAATGGCAAAGAATTTTATAATTCAGTGTTTCAACAATTTATTAAAAGCCAGGCAATAAAACATTATTCGAGTTACAGTGATCTCAAGGCCTCAATTGTAGAGAGATTCAACAGAAACTTTATGACGGTTTGTAGTCATAATTCCCTTGGGGTTGAAACGTGAGCCAGCTGCAGTAATATTCTGATGGTTGGAAAACTAACCTAACCTGTAGAGATTGCTTGTCCGTGCTGTGATTGCATACGTAACTCGGAGAAATTCCCGAGAGAGGGCAGCTGCTTACGGGGATAAATTGAGCTGGAAGCCAAAGTTAACAAATTTAACCGCTAGAGATCGCTCTTTGTATTAATTTAAAAGGGAACAAGTACTAGTTGAATTAGTATTAAACATTATTAAACTTTTTGTAGAAATTTCAGTTTATTCCTTAGAAACTTAACTGCCATCAAATATTTATTTATAAATTCATGTGAATATTTTTTAATCTAATTGTCGCTCGATGAGGGACATTTTGGCTAATCAGTTAAAAACAGTAGTGTTCGGAAACTGGGAGGCGGAAGCGATAAAAAAAAAAAGGAAAGGGGGACATCAAATATCTAATATTCTAATAATAAGGTTTTAAAGATTGGATATAAGTATTTGTTAATTATACCTTAACACACACGCACGCACTCCTGTCGTAGTTAGAAACCTGTGGACGTTAAAGTGATTTGAGTGTGAACGTGTGATGGTGTTTGGTTATCAGGTGTTCGGAAACTGCGTCAGGCGTGGAGGAAACAATGAACGCATTCCAAAAGATGGAGGGAAAAGTTGTTAGTCGACAAGAAGACGGCGCAACAGAATTGAAAGGTTTGGCACGGTAATGATCGAAAAGGGAGATCGAAAAAGTACTCCCACCAAAATGGGAATCCAGATTGATTGTGGTGATTTAAGCAGTGAGTAACGACTGCAAGGACTGTGAAAGGTGAGAGAGGAGAGCTCGCCCACGAGGTAAGGCCTTTGTTATTCCAAGTGCAGCGACGATCGAAAAGAGGAATCGACGTCGAGTGAAAGTACTTTCTTGTTTGTCGCGACGAAAGAACATAAAATAAACGCCACGTACAATTACTAGTTATAGTACTAACTGTCAATCGTGTCATTCACGATACTGGTACGCATTATTAAGCTCAAATCCAGACGTGCATGTGGCTCAACGGAAGCCGCCATGTTGACCAGAGAAAAGGATATCCTTCGTCGACGAAATTCACTTTAAGTAGATCGAAACTAAACTATGTGTAAAACGTTCCGCAGTTGGTAACTGAAGAATCGGAACAGAAATCAGTATCATTTTGTTCGTACGTTATAGTGACGTCACGCATGCATTTCTTCGCGTTGCTCGAGCACGAACAATTGGCACCATCGCTGTTGGGTTAGGGTAATGTCTAGTGCACGGACAGTTCAGATATAAATAGCTATTAAAAGGAACAATTGACTTTGGATATTGAAACCTACTTTCTCGTGATATGAGGTCATTTGGTAATTTCCAGTTTGTGCATGTATTGTGTAGTTAAGCTAGGTGCACCAGCTGGTCGGTCAGAACATGAACATATGTTTGACATTTAAATTTAACTTCAGTCTATTCTTGAAAAAGAGGTACCTCAGGTGTTCTTTCTTTGATGTCATAAGTACGTTAAAATTAACGTCATAGTTGTTAGATTGAGAATTATTACACACAAGTTGTTATTAGGTATCAAAGGACTGTCACTAAAAATAATTGCAACGTTTGATGTAAACTCGTATTCGTCAACAATTTGAATAAAATAGTGAACGTACGAATGAGTTAGATTTCACCCAGATGCATGTGAATGATGTTTAGTCCTCTATTAGTGTATGTTTACTAACTGTGAAACTTTCTTTCAGATGAGAGAGATGTCCGAATGTTTGTTTGACATTAGGGACATTTATCAAGTATGATAGTGAACTTACTCTGATTCGAATGCCAAAGGTGTGATAGTGGATTGACATATTCACGTCTTACCACAAATAGATTTCTCCGACTTGTTAAGCATGACGCAGGGAAAGGGCGCGAACGTCGAATAAGGGACTTTCAGTAAATACTTGGTGTTTCCGCTTAATACAGGGTGTTTTCCAGCAGATTGGCTAATTTTTGAATTTCTTATTTTTCATTTTAAATCAGTGTCAATTTGAAACTTGGTTGTACTATTACTTTCTAGCAAGGATTGACTTATTGAGACCAAACAATTGTCGCCGGCGCGACCGTACGGTTATTCTATGATGTGAGAGGGAATTGATCGTGAGAAAGTTAAGTAATGGGAATCTTGGATGTGGTAGGTGGGAGTGATGGGAGACAAATAACCTCACAGAATAGTTAGGCGTGGGCAACCCCGTTAGTGCGGACCGTAATAGGAGATTATGAGACTCAATCTGTTGAGTTCTCATAGTCTTGCTTGCTGGAGGGATAGTGAATTTCAGGGTGGAATTTGAGGGAATTTTAAATTCTACAAATTCGTGCTTTCATTGGTAAAATGGGTACGGAAGAAGATCCGGTGACTTTAGAGTCACTTTTGGCGTTCATGAAACTTAGTAATGATCAGCTGAAAACTGAGTTGATAGGCAGGTCAAAGGAAAATAATGATCAGCTGAAAACTGAGTTGATAGGCAGGTCAAAGGAAAATAATGATCAGCTGAAAACTGAGTTGACAAGCAGCTTTGCCAAAACTGCGGAGTCGGTTAGGGCCGAGCTTAATATTCTCAATGGAGAATTAAAAGCGGACATAGCTGAGCTTCAAAGAAGCACCAATGAGAATGTCGCAGAACTTAGGCAAAGGGGGGAAGATCTACGATTGAGTCTGTCTCAATATAGGGTTGAATGCATGACGAGAGCTGAAGCGGTGGAGCGAAAATATGATGTTTTGTCGGACAAACTGGAAACTGAAGTGCAAGGGGTGTATAAGGTGGTGGAACAGTTGAAAGCAGATCAGGTGGAACAGATTAGGAATTGGGGGGAGCGATTGGAGATAAAAGTGCAGGAGTGTACAGATGTGAAGAAGTGTGGGTTGGCACGGGAAGGTTCGGATCGACAGATACCACTAGATGTTCATGTTAAGGAGTTGAATTCCATAAAAAAGGAAGACTCTTCTCTTGGCATTGTTGATTTGGAGGGCCAATCTCATTTGGAGGGGGAAGTAGTTTCGTCAAGTATCTTGTCAACACTGAAAGCGTTGGAGACAACAATGTCTACCTTTGTAAATGCAATGTCTAAATGGGAAGTTAAGCCGAATGTGGGTGGTAACAGTAGTCAGAAGAAGGAAATAATAGGTGGTGATAATAGAGAATCGTTTCAGGAAAATGTTGTGGGTCATAAGAGGGGTAGGGCAGATAAAGCCACTTCTACCGAAAGCTCATGGTCGGATGGTTTTCTGGGCTCACATAAGAAAGTAAAAAATGTACGTTCTAGAACATCTAGTGCAGGTTCTTCAGACGAGATTAGAAAGATATCCTTAAGGGATGAGGGTTGCAATAAGAAGGGCTACCTTAAAACAAGACACAAGAGAAATAAATGTAGGTATTCAAAAGAGCAAGATTCTAAGGAGAGTCTAGGTCAGGGAGATAAGGTGGGTTTGAAAGAGGACCAAAAGGTCAGCTCTCACCATTCAAAGGTGTTAACGATTAAGCCACAGGATCTTTTGAAATTTCCTAAATTTGATGGGTTAATCACTGATGTGACACCTACCGAGTTTATAGAAAAGGTTGAAGAGCTTCTGGAACTCTATGGGATAGATGAACCTGCATACCTCCAATATGTACCTAAACTATTAACGGAAAGTGCAAAATTATGGTATAATGATAGAAAGTTAGAATTAGACAGTTACGTCTCATTCAAAGCGGAGTTCATAGCTCATTATGAGAGCTCTCGTTGGCGGAGTTCGTGCCTAGCCAAGATATTGAACACGCCGTATGTAAGGTCTTCGGATAATACAGTGCTGCATTTTTTCTCTAAAAACTTTAAGTTATTGAGATCAATACAGCCAAAAGCTGAGGAATCGCATATTATTGCTCAAGTGGGTACCTTGTTACCATACCGATTGCGAGAGCATTTCGTCATGCAAGATGTGAGCACGTTTTCTGATGCAATCCACGTGATTGAAAACTTTGAATCATTGAAGGAAGTAGGGTCAAAGAGGGAGCTCGCTCTTGGTCAAAAACCAAAAACTTTCAAAGGAGGGATAAATAAGGTATCGGTGTCTGTCCCGGGTTTGGATAAGTCACCTCCAAGCGAGAATATTGACTCGAAGGGGACATCGAGCAAAAACGATGGCAATAACAGGTTACGCTTTAGTCCAAAAAGCTTCAGACGATCGCGAAATGGAGGGCGTTCTTCGGATGGTGCAAGTTCGGGAAATGGCGAACAACTCATGCCGTAGGGGGTGACATGAGTTGGTTTAGGAATGATCCTCCTGTTAACCAGGTCTCTGTGACGGATAAGGCTAGTCTAGGTGAGAGTGAAAAATCCTTTAAACCGGTTCTGGAAGGTAAACAGTTAGTAGGAGACAGCTTGATGGTTAGATTAGCAGAGAAATTTGGGGGCTATCATGTGAATTTTGAAAATGGTGGTGTGAGGAGAATAGGGCTGTCAGTGAGTGGACAGACGAGCGAGCAACTAAATGAGCGACTTAAAACATGTACGAAGTTAGCTGACTCTGTCGTGGTAATGATAGGCACTAACGATGTCATGAAGTTTATGTCTGTGGATAAAATTAAACGTGATCTTACTGAGACGTTAAATTTACTTAAGGCCAGAACTAAAGAAATCCATTGGATCACTTTACCTGCTATACCGCGGACCATGTTAGTTGAATCTACGTATGGTAGAACGAGGTGGGAGCAAGTAAATAAGCATATTCTATCGTTCCATAATGGGGATTCTGTGAAGGTCTACGATATTACACATATATTTTTTGATGAAAAGGGGAACATTAAAATGGAATTATTTGAGGAATTCCTTGGAAATCCCTCTAAAGGAAGAGTCGATAAGGTTCATTGGAATAGGGAAGGAATGATCAGAGTCTTGGCTTATCTTAAGCAAAAGGGAGTCTTTTCGGGGCTAGGTCATTTCGTATCTAATCAAGGAAACCCAAACTACGGAACTAGAACTGATAAGAGAGAAGGTGTGTCCAACAGTAACAGTGGCCAGCATCCTTCGGGAAACTGGGCAGGGACTCTTACCAGCAAGCAGGGGGTGAGAGGAAAATGAATAATCCTGCTATTTATTATGTAAATATCATGAATGAATTCAGTGAAGAAGATTGGGGGGAAACAGTTGGTGTACAAGTACCCATGAATACAAATTTTAATGATAGGGCTTCTGCGATGGTGGAGGTTCAAATATTTGATCAAAAGTATAAGGCCTTGTGTGATACAGGCGCCGAGGTCAGCGTCTTGGCATTTGACGTTTGGAAAGGGATATCTTCCGTGATATCCAGGCCAAGGCTAGAATCTTCGCGTAACATAAAATTGGTGGATTATACAGGTTCTAAATCAAAGGTAGTAGAAGGTATCACTCAAATAAAGATTGATCTAGGGGGATATAATCTTTATGTGCAGTTTTTAGTTGTTAAGAAATTAAATGTGGATTTGATTTTGGGTCTTGATGTAATTTACAATCTTCAAGGGGAGTTAAATTTTGATCGAAATGCGTTTTTCTATAATACGCCTAACGGTCGCGTTTTTCAAAGGTTTATGCCTTTAGAGCAAGTGGATCTCCCACTGGGGGATATAAGTGTAGGGGAACTTACAATTGAACCAGAGATGGGTGAAAATAGGGTGATTGATTTTGCACAAAAATTTGATCACGATTGTTGTCTAAATGAACATGAAAAGACTCGGTTCACACACATGTTAAGAACTTACCTGGTAATGTTTTCAGACAAGCCAGGGCTATGTACCGAATATACACATAAAATGGAACTAGATACGGATCAGCCGATTGTGGTGAAAAACTACCCCATACCCATGGCATATCGCGAGAAGGTTAGGGAACAACTTCGACGGATGTTGGATTGGGATGTAATAGAGTTATCAGATTCAGTGTACCACTCTCCGCTCTTGGTGGTTCCGAAACCGAATGGGGATATCCGGTTGTGTGTAGATTTGAAGAAATTAAATCAGCACGTAAGGCTGAAACAATTGGCTCCTTTGAAAGTAGATGAGTTGCTATCGTCTTTTCAAGATTGTACGTTTCTAACATCTCTAGACATGGGCAACGCGTATTGGCAAGTTCCGTTAGATGTAAATAGTCGAAAATATACGGCGTTTTCCTTCGAGGGAGTTCTGTATCAATTTAAACGGGTCGTCTTTGGATCCATCAATGGTACAGCAGTCTTCGTAGATGTTATGAATCGAATTTTAGGGCCATATTCTGATTTTGTGGTAGTATATGTCGACGACATCATCGTGAAGTCAAGGGACTTTGAGTCACATCTCGAACATGTGCAATTAGTTCTAGACAGGTTGCATAAGGCTGGCTTCACGTTGAAGATCGACAAATGCCAGTTCGTAGTTCAGGAGTTGAAATTCCTTGGACATCTAGTCAGTACGCGAGGGTATAAGAAAGATCCTGCGTACGTTGAGAGTGTGCTTAGTTTGAATAGGCCGACGAACTTGAAACAATTACAAAGAGTTTTGGGTTGTTTTAATTGGTTGTCTAAGTATATACCAAACTTCGCCTCGACGGCCAGTCCACTTTATGAGCTGTTAAAGCAAAAAACTAAATGGAAGTGGACTGAGGGAGCTGAAGAAGCATTTGAAAAACTAAAGGTCTTAGTAGCACAAAATGTGACTCTAAATTATCCTGATTTTAACAAAATGTTATATATACAAACCGATGCATCTCTAATTGGCGTAGGTGGATATTGTTATCAATTGGAGGAAGGGGATGTTAAACCGCTGGGGTTTGTGAGCCGATTGCTCAGACCTTTTGAAAAAGCGTACACCTCCACAGAAATAGAGGTACTAGCAATATTGTACACGATTAGTACATTTGCCACTTATCTTAAAGGTAGAAAGTTTGTTATTGTTACGGATCACAAATCACTTACATGGCTCGAATCTGCTCATTCGTGGAATGCGAGGCTAACTCGTTGGTTCCTGCAAATCCAGCAGTACTCCTTCGAAGTCAAATATTGTAAGGGATCCGATAACATATTAGCTGACATCCTCAGTCGAAACTTTCCCAACATGCCAGATTCATGTTATATGATTAACGCTGTTACAGCTATGGATTTAGATCAGAAACTATTTTCAGTTGAGGAGTTGATTACGTCCCAATCGAACGATGTTGCGCTCAGGGAAATAATTGATCACTTAAAAGGGAAGAAAGTTGAAGGAAGTTCTAGGTCTAGATTATGGGATCAGACTTATTGTCTACATAATGAGGTGCTGGTTATCAGGGATTTTCATGTCGCATCCAAGATTCGTGTCTGTGTGCCGGTGAGTTTGATTGGTACAGTTTTGTTTCATTATCACGACACTCTGGGACATTTTGGGGCAGCTAAGACTCTAACCAGTATATATCAGTCTTTATTCTGGAAAGGTGTGAAGTCGGATGTGAAATCCTACGTCAAAGATTGTGAAGTCTGTCTACGAACTAAACCTAATAAACACCCCTCCAGATTTGTAGCCAGGATACATGTCTCGGATCGGCCGGGGGAAGATTTGTTTGTAGATTTGCAAGGGCCATTCGCATCTGGACCAAAAAGAGAAAGATTCCTGTTCACAATTTTAGATTCTGCTTCTCGGTATCTTGTGGCGTATCCCGTAGTTAACAGCAATGCAAAAACAATAATAAACAAGATAGTAAACAGTTATTTTGTTCATTTGGGGGTCCCGAATCGCATCTTTTCAGACAATGGGCCTCAATTCAAATCGAAACTCTTTCAAGACACTATGAAATCTTGGGGGGTTGCAATTGTATATATTCCGGTATATCATCCTAGCTCAAATATGGTTGAAAGGTATCATGCCGAATTGAATAGGCTGATGCGAGTTTTGTGTTCCGACAATCATGCCAAGTGGCCGGAAAAGGTATCACAAGCTCTGTTTCTTCTAAACGGTTCCATTTCCTCACAAACTGGGTATTCCCCAGAGGAATTAAGATTGAACTTGAACAAGAGCTTGATGGCTGTGGCATTGAAAGATCTGTTTCAGGATGACATTCCGTGGGATAAAAAATTAATCATGGCAAATCTTGCTAGCATTGGCAAACGGAGAGATAAACTCCAGAAACTTAATCAGAAAGGGATTAATCATTCTAAAATTGCCAGAGGGGATCTTGTTTTCATAAGGAATCATGCTCTCGGTAATTTGGGTAATAAAGTAATAAGAAAATATTGTGATTTGTTTCTGGGTCCTTATTTGTGTGTTGATAACAGTCAAGATTCAACATTGACATTGGTAGATTGTGTTACCGGCGAGAGAGTTGAAAACCAATCTGTGGAAAACTGCAAGCTGTGGAAGTGTACACAGCAAAAGCAAATGCAATGGATCACCAAAATGTTAAATTCGGGTTATATCAAAGATGATCAGGTTAATCCTAACTTGACAGACTCTCACAGGCTTAGAGGTTCGGTGGGAAGTGAGGCAAAATGAGGGGCGAAACGGCGGGAAGTCAGGTCTCTCAACTGACTCTTGTGGGCCAAGTGAAATCTTTCCCGCGGCGGATATGAAAATCAAGTAGGAAAGATTACGCGGCGGGCTGGCACAGAGCTAGATGACCTGTCACCTCGCTTCTTGGTTCTTCAGTAGTCTCTAAAATCGTTAATCAGACAAGCATTTGGGATCTCTCTCACTTTGAAGGTGGGACTAATGGGAACTGTGTTGTAATAAAATGTTGTATATAGTGTACAGAATATGAGTGTATGTCTATACTTAGGTAAAGTGAAAATTATTTATCTGTAATATGTGATGTGAAAGCTGTGCTGAGATACAGTTAGGGGGTGCAATGGGTTAGGCCCATGTTGAGCGCCATTTATGACGGTTTGTAGTCATAATTCCCTTGGGGTTGAAACGTGAGCCAGCTGCAGTAATATTCTGATGGTTGGAAAACTAACCTAACCTGTAGAGATTGCTTGTCCGTGCTGTGATTGCATACGTAACTCGGAGAAATTCCCGAGAGAGGGCAGCTGCTTACGGGGATAAATTGAGCTGGAAGCCAAAGTTAACAAATTTAACCGCTAGAGATCGCTCTTTGTATTAATTTAAAAGGGAACAAGTACTAGTTGAATTAGTATTAAACATTATTAAACTTTTTGTAGAAATTTCAGTTTATTCCTTAGAAACTTAACTGCCATCAAATATTTATTTATAAATTCATGTGAATATTTTTTAATCTAATTGTCGCTCGATGAGGGACATTTTGGCTAATCAGTTAAAAACAGTAGTGTTCGGAAACTGGGAGGCGGAAGCGATAAAAAAAAAAAGGAAAGGGGGACATCAAATATCTAATATTCTAATAATAAGGTTTTAAAGATTGGATATAAGTATTTGTTAATTATACCTTAACACACACGCACGCACTCCTGTCGTAGTTAGAAACCTGTGGACGTTAAAGTGATTTGAGTGTGAACGTGTGATGGTGTTTGGTTATCAGGTGTTCGGAAACTGCGTCAGGCGTGGAGGAAACAATGAACGCATTCCAAAAGATGGAGGGAAAAGTTGTTAGTCGACAAGAAGACGGCGCAACAGAATTGAAAGGTTTGGCACGGTAATGATCGAAAAGGGAGATCGAAAAAGTACTCGTGACCACCAAAATGGGAATCCAGATGGATTGTGGTGATTTAAGCAGTGAGTAACGACTGCAAGGACTGTGAAAGGTGAGAGAGGAGAGCTCGCCCACGAGGTAAGGCCTTTGTTATTCCAAGTGCAGCGACGATCGAAAAGAGGAATCGACGTCGAGTGAAAGTACTTTCTTGTTTGTCGCGACGAAAGAACATAAAATAAACGCCACGTACAATTACTAGTTATAGTACTAACTGTCAATCGTGTCATTCACGATACTGGTACGCATTATTAAGCTCAAATCCAGACGTGCATGTGGCTCAACGGAAGCCGCCATGTTGACCAGAGAAAAGGATATCCTTCGTCGACGAAATTCACTTTAAGTAGATCGAAACTAAACTATGTGTAAAACGTTCCGCAGTTGGTAACTGAAGAATCGGAACAGAAATCAGTATCATTTTGTTCGTACGTTATAGTGACGTCACGCATGCATTTCTTCGCGTTGCTCGAGCACGAACAATTGGCACCATCGCTGTTGGGTTAGGGTAATGTCTAGTGCACGGACAGTTCAGATATAAATAGCTATTAAAAGGAACAATTGACTTTGGATATTGAAACCTACTTTCTCGTGATATGAGGTCATTTGGTAATTTCCAGTTTGTGCATGTATTGTGTAGTTAAGCTAGGTGCACCAGCTGGTCGGTCAGAACATGAACATATGTTTGACATTTAAATTTAACTTCAGTCTATTCTTGAAAAAGAGGTACCTCAGGTGTTCTTTCTTTGATGTCATAAGTACGTTAAAATTAACGTCATAGTTGTTAGATTGAGAATTATTACACACAAGTTGTTATTAGGTATCAAAGGACTGTCACTAAAAATAATTGCAACGTTTGATGTAAACTCGTATTCGTCAACAATTTGAATAAAATAGTGAACGTACGAATGAGTTAGATTTCACCCAGATGCATGTGAATGATGTTTAGTCCTCTATTAGTGTATGTTTACTAACTGTGAAACTTTCTTTCAGATGAGAGAGATGTCCGAATGTTTGTTTGACATTAGGGACATTTATCAAGTATGATAGTGAACTTACTCTGATTCGAATGCCAAAGGTGTGATAGTGGATTGACATATTCACGTCTTACCACAAATAGATTTCTCCGACTTGTTAAGCATGACGCAGGGAAAGGGCGCGAACGTCGAATAAGGGACTTTCAGTAAATACTTGGTGTTTCCGCTTAATACAGGGTGTTTTCCAGCAGATTGGCTAATTTTTGAATTTCTTATTTTTCATTTTAAATCAGTGTCAATTTGAAACTTGGTTGTACTATTACTTTCTAGCAAGGATTGACTTATTGAGACCAAACAATTGTCGCCGGCGCGACCGTACGGTTATTCTATGATGTGAGAGGGAATTGATCGTGAGAAAGTTAAGTAATGGGAATCTTGGATGTGGTAGGTGGGAGTGATGGGAGACAAATAACCTCACAGAATAGTTAGGCGTGGCCAACCCCGTTAGTGCGGACCGTAATAACTTAAAAAATCTTATGTATAAACAATTTACCCTGCAGGGTAATTATAAATGGGTTAATATTCTTCCAGAACTTCTACATAAATATAACAATTCTGTCCATTCCACAATCAACATGAAACCCTCTGAAGTAACTTCATCTGATGAGCAAAAATTGATCAGCACTGTTTATTATCCTAAATATCGGCCAACAACAAGAAAGGCCAAATACAAGGTGGGTGATCAAGTAAGAATTAGTAAATATAAGCACTTATTCAAGAGAGGCTTTACAAGAAACTGGAGCAGTGAATTATTTACAGTGCTTCAAGTTAAACCCGGGACCCTTAACACTTATATAATAAAGGATCACCGAGGAGAAATTCTCAAAGGCAGGTTCTATGAACAAGAGCTCAGCAAAACTAAACAGCCTGACACATATCACATAGAAAAAATTATCCGCAGAAAAGGCAACAAATTATTTGTCAAATGGCTAGGACTCCCAGAGCACAGCTGGATCGATGCAAACAAAATAATAATATGAGCACCTGGGATGTTATAAAAAGGCTCCCAGAACCTGAACAACAGAATAAGAGAAATGGCAACTTGTTACCTGATAATATTAGGTGTCTTATTCTTGGGCCATCTGCTTGTGGTAAAACTACACTAATGGTTGATAATTTTTTATTGGCACCCAACTGGTTAGACTGGAAAAACAGGCACTTGTATGTCTTCTCTAAGAGCTTGGAGCAATTAAAATATCAGCAGTTGATGAAGCTATATGATGGATTGGATATTGCCACTTTTGAACCAGATGTTAAGCCACTTGATGAATGTCTCGATAATTCTGTTGTTGTGTTTGATGACATTATACTGGATAATCAAAACAAGGTTAGAAATTTCTTTACACAGGGCCGACACAAAAACATTGATTGCTTCTACCTGGCACAGACTTTTTCAAAAATACCCAAGCAACTGATCCGAGACAACAGCAATTTTATATGTGTGTTTCATCAGGACCATACCAACCTCAAACACATACATGATGAATATGTAGGTGGGGACCTGAGCTACAATGATTTTTCCAAATTTTGCAGCAGGTGCTGGAACCAGGACAGTTATGGGTTTGTCACAATTGATATGACAAGAACACCCAATAGTGGCAAATACAGAAATAAAATCAACAATTTTCTAGACATTGAAACATAAATAAATAACCATGAAAAGGCCAATAATTGATGATCTTAAAATAAGAGATTATCTTGTAAAAAGATTTAAGGGATGGAAATCAGAGAACCGGGGAATTTATGAAAAACACAAACAAACAGAACAGCCTGTAATTGATGCTATTAATAATTTAGGTAAGAATATCAAAACTGTTACAGAGCAAAATCAAAATTTGCTCACAGAGCTTGTACCTGTAGCTGCAAGGAACATATTAGATTATCCATTCACCCCACTTTCAAGTATTCATACACCTAGTCCTATTGCTCCTAGAAGAATTGAGGCTAGTCAGGATCCTATTGAATTGGGGCTTCTTGCTCAAAAATATTTAACCACACCTAAAGACAATAAAGATGAGGTTTTTGGCTTATATGCTGACACAGAGCTTGATGGTAGCATCATACATAGAATTGGCAATTTCAGAGTAACATTTATGGGAAATGATATAATTGTATATTCAGAATCTCGACTTGGAGAAAAAGGTGCTTTTGTTAAGTACTCCGGAACACCTGGATTGTGGGAACTCATGACTAGGAAAAGGCCTGGCAGCTATACAGATCAAGATTATGAGGATTACAAAGAAATATTAATAAAATCAGATGCTCTGTACCAGAACAATGATCCCACACAAAAAAGAGTCAAGTCTAGCAGTGGAGCAAAATACAATAATTTAATCAAGCCCATATGGTCACAGATCAAGACTGGCAGTGGAATCAAACAATACAACACCCTGCCTAAAGAATTTGTATGGGTTGATGATGTCAGGAAACTTGTAGATAGGTTATTGGTGATAGCTGGGGAGGAAAATGCTGGCAACCACAATTTTTACAATGAAAAGGTTGGAATTATGGACATGATAAGCACAAAATTGTCTAATTTTATAGTGAATGACACTAAGGGGATTGGATATCTCATAAAAATTATTAATACTCTACCCCCTAAATTTTGGAATATTTCTGAGGGTCGGGGCCTTGTTAATGACATTATAAACAAGCTGCCATTTGAACTACATATTCCAGGCTATCAATATTGTGGTCCAGGCACAAAATTGGACCATAGATTAAACAGAGGTGATCCTGGTGTTAATCCCTTAGATGCTGCTTGTAGAGACCATGATATTGCATACAACACACATTCTGATCTTGACAAGAGACATGTTGCAGACAAGAAATTAGAACAGGCTGCATTTGGCAGATTTGTAAGCAAAGATGCATCTTTGAGTGAAAAAATAGCAGCATTGGGAACCACCATAGCTATGAGCACCAAACAAAAATTGGGGTGGGGGTTGTGAATATGTATATAATAAACCTACAATGAAGGCCAAGGGTGTTATGTATCAAATACCTTATGCAGGTCTCAAATCTCTTAAAACTATTGACAGTCTTTTAACCAAAAAGCAGCACAAGAAAAAAAATTCTTGTATTGCAAAGGGTCATGGTATGAAATTGTTGCTCAGCACCCCCCAATTAAAAAAATTACAGCAATCAAGAAAAAAATCACATGTGGGGGGATTTATATTTACCATCCCTGCCATCTTAGCTGCTCTCGGGGCTGTGGGGAGCTTGGCTGGGGGATCAGCTGCCATAGCAAAAACAGTAATAGATGCCAAGAAGAATAGGGCAGAATTAGATGAGCAGAGGCGCCATAACCTGGTCATGGAGAAACAAGGCAAAGGTGTTAAAAGAGCCATGAATAAGTTTAAAAAAAACAAGAGCCGCTTACAAACCAAGATATTGAAGCTTTAATCAAGCCACTGGGCATCAAAAATTTTAGAGGTGTGTACATGTCTGATTCTTTACCAGAACAACCACTCAACAAAGAGTGTGGCATTGTTAATTTGGATGAGTACAAAAATCAGGGCACTCACTGGATTTGTTATCTTAAATATTTAAAAGATGAGGCATTTGTATTTGATTCATTTGGAGGTGTTCCACCTGAAAATTTAATAAAATATCTAAATTCATCTAATCTTTATTACAATAATGCCCGTGTTCAAAACTTCAAAGATGTTAATTGCGGACATTTGTGTTTATCTGTTCTTAGATATATGTCTCAAATAAATAAACCATCAATTGAAGATTTTCAAAAAGCCTTGTGGTATCTGAAACATCATGGGGGTATTTCATCTCACCAGCCAAAATTCAATATTGAAACTCAAATTACATGATGACATTGTATATCCCAAAACAATAGCTCTCAGGGCATTTTATGGCATGTACCTAATCCCCAATATTACACACCACAACAACAAAATTGCAATTGGTGATAAAAAAATTGTCATCACCCCAGGGCAATATAATCTATCCACTCTAAATGCTCAATTACCCAGAGGTGTAGTGTTAAGTCAAAATTCTGTCACTCACAGAGTAGAAATTGTATCTGCTACAGAAACAGTGGATCTGGCTACTATAGGAGAGCTGTTAGGATTTGAGAACAACACAAAACTTGAAGCAGGCATCAAACACACTGCTATGAATATACCTAAATTCTTGGCCATAGAAACTCTGAATATTCACTGTAATGTGGCAGAGGGTATGATCACCAAATCAAATGGGATAGGCTCTCACAAACAAACAGGCATCATTGCAACATTCAAACCTAATTCTGAATTCATGGAGCCTATCATCTATAATCCATCCCCAACATTATATTTTCCTGTGTGCCATAATAGAATAGATTATATTGAATTGATGGTCACTAATGAAAAAGAAGAATTAGTTGATTTTGCTGGAGCCACAACAACTGCAATCATAGAGATTAATATTTAAATAAAAATACATACAAGAAGAAAATGGAAAATATTGAGAGTTATGAGCTACAATCATTCCCCCCAAACAGGAGGACATTTGCAAATTTAAATCAACCCAACACAGAGATTGAGGTTGATCTTGATGCAGGGGATGGATTTATACACCCCCACAGAGCAGATTTATACATCAAATTTGATGTTGTAAAGCTCGATGGAACAGATTATCCGGCAAATTCAAATATAAGACTTGTAGACAATTTTGTACCTCATCTATTCTCTGAAATTGAGATCAGAAAGCATGGTGTTGTTATAAACAGAGTGGATTATCCCGGCATTACCTCCACAGCTTTGGCCACATTAAAATTATCCAAAACCGAGGCTTCATACTACAAAATCGGGGGATTTGAGGCTGGTGATAAGATATTATCTAAAAACCACACTGTGCTGTTCCCGATGCGCCTATTGCCAGGATTCTTCTCAGATTACAAAGATATTATGTGGAAGGGGGGTTTAAGAATTACATTTAGAAGAGCTGCAAATGATAACAATGCTTTGATGAGGTACAGTGCAATAAACCCTACAGGAGAAGCTCTGCCCAATACCTTACCTGATGAGGGCAAGTGTATTATTCAGACTATGGAGTTAAGAATCCCTGTTGTTGAGTATGAAGCCAGTTATGCTCTTAAATACAAAGCTGATATAATAAAAAATCCACAGATTCCTCTACAATTTTATACATATCAATGTGTACAAAAGCCCGCAACTGGTTCTTATTATGAATTTGATGCCACAAATTCATTCTCCAGCATTCAATATGACATGCCGGATTTTGTAGTGGTATTGTTTCAGACTGGGAGACACAACAATCAGGAAAAAAATTCAAGTAAATTTGATAACTGCAACATCAAGAACATATATCTTAAAAATGGCAGAAATGAGGTATTTCCTAGAGAAAATTACAATTTAGACATGTCCAAGGATGATTTCCTCAAATTATATGAAGCATTTACATCCTTCAAAAGGGTCACTACAGGCAATACTGACATGTATTACACACCAGATGAATTCAAAGCACAGAGACCCATGTTTGTAATCAATGCTTCAAAAAGAAAACAAGTTGTGGTGAATGACAGAACAAATATTAAAATTATCTGTGAATTCCATGAGGCATTACCTGATGACACCATATGTAGTGTTATTCTCATAGGAGAAAAATCATATGTTTATGATGTAAGAAATGAGAGAGTCACGGAGCAATTCTAGAAGAATTGCATTGTTTTAATATTAGATAAACAAATTGAGCCTAGTATCCAATTGAACTTAAACCAGAAGTAAATATGTATGTGTATGTAGGTGTATATGTGTGTGGGTATGGGTGTGTTTTGGCCTAGTTTTAAGTGTGGCCAAAAAAAAATATCAAGAGGAGCATATTTTTGACAAGTTTATGGACAACAATCTCACAGAAGTGCCTTTTATAAGTATATGCAAATCAATCTGAGGGGGCTCTTCCTTTCTCATGGAATCCATGAGGGCTTTTTTACAAAAATCTTGGATTAGACAGGGTTCCATACTTGAGCAAAAAGCTCATATGGGCATGTTGAGCTTGTTTTAAGTGTAGCCAAATCTGCTTCAGGGGGGCTCTTCCTTTCTTGAGTTTATAATAGCATAAAATACACTACTTATATGTAGTAACATGCATTATCCCAATCTGCGATCTAATAACACCAATAGTATCAGAGTACGAAAATGTAACAAGGCAAGATACAGATCAAAATCCCTATCATCGCTGGCAAGTAAGGCGTGGAATCAACTGCCTGTAGCCTGGAAAAAGGAGAGAAATTTGGCCAAATTTAAACAACAAATTAAGATGTTAATCTACGAATACTGACACCGTGCCTCATTTGCCCCCTTCACATACACTTAATTCCTATTTCTTGTGTATTTTTATTCCTTGTGTGTTTCAATTATATAGGCACACTTATATTTTTCCATATTTTATACATTGATAAACATTTAGCAGAATTGTATATCGTAACAAATTAATCTATGTAGGGCAAAAAGCTGTTTCTATAGTAAGATAATTCGTGTAAAAATACTGTAAGCTTAAGTGTAACCCTACTTCAAATAACAAATAATAATAATAAATTTGATCAGCTTTGAGGAAAATCAATGTAAGTATAAACAGTACCTCCCCAAAGGTTCTATTTAGAATCGTTTCTAATTAGAAATTCTTGGGCGTTAACAACGAATTCGATAAGAAACATGACTTGTGCTCTGACGTCACTTCCTTTAAGTGGAATTCAATGTGTTGTTCATGTTTCATTTGATTTCACAGGTAGCTTTATGAAAGTGTATTCTCTACCGATCACCCTTACGACTTGTGTCCTTACAAGAATTGACAACATAAAAGGGGCATGTGGCGCCCTCTTCACGCCTTGTCAAGCTTGTGAGGGAAATAACATCTCACTTTATTGAAGTTTGCTCGGAGCTGTACAGTGTTCAGATATTTTGGAGGGACCACGCCAACCAAAGCCCCCCTCCTAACGATGTACCTGTTATTATTTCTGAAACACCATTCTTTCACCGAACCTTGTACACATAGACATGTGTTCCACGTTCAATTAGCGATGAGTAGGGAGACAAATTTATGGTAAATAAAAACTGAGGAGAGCGGTAAATAAATTGTTAGATCAGCGGTATATACCAGCGGTGGAAAAAAAATTGGCACACACTTTTTTCATTATGAGAGGAAACAACATACAAAAGAGCTATAAATTGATAAACTACTTCATTTTTATATACTGTACACATACACAAGTACTTAGCTGTCCAACCAAAAATAAAACATCAACACAAAATCACTTAATTTCTAAATTGCATATCTCAAGTCATTTATTCATTGTATGTATTTAAAGGATATCCTTGCTGTCCAACAAATAAAATAATCACTACTGCACATACACAAACACATGTTGAAAATCACATGATGATAAACAAAATTCATTCATGACTGAACACAAATGACACCATTGTTTCCCTTGATGTGCGGGAACAGACTAATCTTATCGCTGCTACAGCTAGCAAGTTCAATGAAATTGGAAGTTGAGTAGACATTCGGGGGAAGAAAGGAATGTAGCTTGACAGGGAGCGAAGTTTTTGAACTGAGATTATGTGCATGGGAAATCCAAATTTTCAGCGTCTTCCTGATGTGATCGATGATAAAACGTTCTTCAGCTGCAAGTGGTAGGAAACTTTAGGCAAACATTACCTTACAAATCGACAGTTTGCTCGCACAACCTCGATTGCCGGTTTTTGCGTGTTTTCTACTTAATTTGATGATATTTCACGGTTATTTCGCGAAAAAGCGTTCATTTCGTGGAAAAGCACACATTTCACATTACTTCGCGAATAAAACTCGTGCATATTTCTTCATTGGGGGTGTAGTTATGTGCAGAATGTTCAAAATTGCATCTTTTTTTTTTTTTTCACATTTCGCGATTTCGCGCATCGCGAAAATTCAATGTTCCTAATGATGAGCTATTGCCCATTAAAAATATTTTACTGATCATTTCGACTTTAATTTAGTTTGTCGCCATATTGTTTGGCAGAGTCGAATAGTCCAAGAACTAAATCACCGAAAATCATATGAACTTCTATTGTTTATCTCTAGCTTTGAAGCTTTAATTGAAAAAAAAATGAGACACAGTAAAATTATGTATTACTTTTAATTTATTAATATATAAACAGTAACAATTCTCTGCAGTATAACATCATCTTAAAGTGTGACAACAGTCAATCGTTCCAGCGTTACATTTCAATTTTTTTTTCTGTCGATGTCAATTATTTCGTGTATCCAGCACGCCAACTTCACGATTACATTGTAGCTTTACCGCAGGACTGTATAAATTAGGAATTTGTATTTTTCTTATTTTGGTTCGAGGACATTTAATGGGGCAAGCGAGGGTATTGAGATGAGACAAAACTTTACAGTCTCGGTCTTGTCTCGACTTGTAAATGCCTGTACAGGCTCACATTCATCACAAAATGTATTAACTTTAGAAGTGCAATTCAGCACAAAGATGGAAGATGGATTATGAAGTGAGAGTATATCCACTTGCTTTGTTCTTCAGCTCTGTTAATCGAGGTTTCCTTGTTTCCTCTGTTCTTCGAAGGAGTTTTCCCAAACTTCGGTTTCTTCCGTGGCTTAAATAAATGGCGAACCTTCCTCACCGAAATTGCCAGGAACTTCAGTGAAGCGTTTGTTGTTGTACTATTTTTCTTCATGCTCAAAGAAGAATGTGGCAGTATTGCACATACGTGTGTATATCCAATGACTTTAACCAAGTGTGATTTTCGTTGAACACTTCTTGACTCACTGCAACCCACGTGACACTAAAGTTCACTCCTTGGTGCCTTTTCTGCAAGGCAAGAGATCTATAATCAACGTAAAATGACTATGATTAGGTAAGGTGATATTACATTACAATTTATTTAATCACACGTGTGTATTATTAGCACTGTAACCATGGACGTCCGCAGGATTTTTGCCAGGGAGGGGCAAGCAAGGTATTATTTCCAGAGGGGGCAAACAAGGCACATTTTCCCCCACAATAGTGTTGCCCCATCAGAAAACATTGCTTCAAATTGAAGTTATCATGTCCATGCAAAAATTAACATATATTATTGTGGCTGAAATAAAATTGTATGTGTGAAATATATAATTTTTGATTGACTATCGTTTTCCAGAGGAGGGGGGGCACCCTTGCTTCCCCTTCCGGACGTCATGGCTATAACTACTTAATTTATTCCTGAACTACATTTCGAAAGATTTTTTTCCAAATTTGTTTCCTGTATAAACGAGAATATAGAGTTAACACATCGCGATTTGAAATATTCCTTTCTTAATTTCTTATATTCACTCTGGGATGATGTTATTAGAGGGTGTGTATAGTCTGAAAATAACGTCTTTTCCTATAATTTGGGAGTAAGAAATCCATTGATGATTAGGCTGTCAAAATCAGTTTTCTTGCCAAGGCACGAAGTTGCTGTATTTAAGCACGAGATGGTGACACAGTACAAGTGGACTTTGCTGCCATCTGACAGTGAAGAATGGAACCGGACTGGAGCACAAATCGGATGAAGGTACAGCACTGAACCATTTATCTGTCTAACACAGTTCATTGCACAGATTAGAAATAGGTTAGGTTAGATTCATTGGCTGTAACGGAAAACTTTAGCGCTGGCTAGTAATCAGAAACATTAGACGGTGAGCCAACAGAAGGAAACAAGACAATTGCATCCAGTGACGTGCACTGAGGAGTAGCTAGTCTAGCAGAGATAGATCAATCAATCTCACATCTCGAATTATTTTCAAATCACAATATTTATTGTATTGTTGAAGCCACAGTTCACATGCAACACTTTTTTTTTCAGGCGCTTCTCGTCCCTCGGTGCTCTCAGCGGGCAAAGCTGGAACCCTAGCTCGCTCTTCCTCCACCTCACTCCAGGTAGAATGCAGCGGCGTAGTGCCCACGTAAGGCTTGTCAGTCCACCTTACAAGTTGAAATTATTGAAGAAAACTTATTTAATTCCCATATTTATCGCTTTAACGCAGACTGCAAGTAGAACTTTTAACGAAACAATTGAGGACTTGTTTTGATTCGAGTTGTTTCTCTGTAAGGCTTCTTGAGAGGACTTACGTGCGGGTGAATGGAAGAAATGATTTGGACTCGCCCATAGCGGGTGTGTTTGCTCGCGTAGTATCTGCTCAACCAATGACAGGGCGCCCCGATTCTCAGGCACTGTAAGCAAACTGTAAGACGCATTACAGTGGGTGCTAACTGGCGAGAATTTCTGTCCCCGCTGCGTCTGACTCATGTTTGCCACGGTCCGAAGAGAACCAAGAAAATCGACTCCCGTGTTGTTTCAACAATGCTTGACGGGGGGTGTAGCTAACAAAACGGGTGTCGTGTAAACTAACTATTAAGTTAACAAAGAGATGGTATAATGTTGGATATTACCTTCATTAGAAGCAGCGAAGTTAAAGATAAAAGAGGAATGTCTGGCAATCCTAGATCCGGCAGCGCCCGCAAAGTGAGGCGCGTGCATCCCAGTTGCCCCAATGTTAAAAGCATACGCGTAATACTTAGCGTTGTGATTTACAGATATATATATATTTTTTTACCTTTTCCTTTCACTAAGTTGCTTGATATGCTTTTCAAAATGTGCGCAAATATCGTAACCATGATAATGAGTAATATTCTCGAATGCATTTGCAAATTGTATCCTACGCATTTCGCACAAATGTTTTTTTAGTGAAAGAAAAATAATAAGAAGAATAAAAATATCACATGACCTTTCCAGAAGAAGGGTTTGTGTCTTTAACTAAGCTGAATGCGAAATTTGTCGGATCGAGTTACAGAATAAATGAGAATTTTCATTAAGTAATACATATGCTAATATTGTTAACATAGTGTGTGTGCATTTTGTGTTTGAAATTGAGTATGCCCATACATGACTTAGATTCAAATAGATTCTATTTAGTTAAAATATCTTTGGGTTTTCTTTGTCCAATATTCAGGTCAGGTTTATCTAAGGAAGTCTTACACCTTTCATACAATCACGCTACGCCACTGGTAGAATGGCCCCCGAAGGGAAAGGGAAGATTTCTGCCTCTACCTCCCGTGTCCCCTCGTTCCCCGCTCCAATGGTTGAAAGCCCGTGTTATCAGGTCCCCCAGTCTATCTCCTATATTTATTTATTTATTTATTCCTTGTTTTGGATGGCGAAGTTAAGGCACAAGCCTTTTCTTCCACTTAACCATCTCTACATTACATTTTATAAATTGATTTTTATAGCTAACTGTATGTTAAATATATAAAAAACTAAACATTTAAGATACCAAGAAATGATATCTATAAAAAACTAAGAACATTGAGATACCAAAAAAAAAAAAAAACACAAGAAAAAATAAAAGAGAAAGACGCAAAAAACATAAAAAATAAAGACAAAAATACATACACACTAAGTAAAAAAAATACACGTAAAACATAAACACACACGCAACAAACATAGTCAAATTACAGAAAAAGTCGGTGGGTGTTGGTCCTACAAGTTTACACGAAGGTTTAATTTTATTTCCCTGTTTTCAGTTCTGGTAAGTTGACTCCAGAAGATGATTTTTTAATTTTGATTTGAATTGGAGAAGAGAAGAAGAGTTTCTTATGTCGTTGGGGAGGTCGTTCCACGCTCTGGTAGCAGTGACCGTTAAGGAATTTCCATAAAACGTTGTCTTGTGGGAGGGAATGGCCAGCAGAGAGTTGTCTCTCGAACGGGTGGCAAAGGTGTGTGCTGAACTTAGGGGTTGAAATCGAGAAAGTAGGTAGGACGGCTCTCGTGAGTTTACTATTTTGTAGAGCGCTGTAAGAGCGTGAAAGCGGCGGCGAGTGGAAAGGTCGAACCAGCCTAGGTCCTTGAAAGCCGGGGTCAGGTGGTCAAAAAATTTGATATTATAAATGTAGCGCACACATGCATTTTGTATTCGCTGTAGACGTCTTGCAAGTTCACCGTTGAGGTCAATATATGTCAAGTCACAGTAGTCTATATGAGACAGAACTAAGGACTCCACGAGTGTTTTTTTTACTTCTTGTGGTAAAATATTTTTAAGGCGGTACAGCGAGTGTAATGCTGCGTAGGATTTTTTACATATGGCCTTCACATGGTCACTCCAAGTGAGGTTTTCGTCCACAACGACTCCCAGGTCTTTGACCGAAAGCGACAACGAAATGGGGTTTCCTTCGACAAGAATGTCAGGGATGGAGGACTTCTCTGTTGTGGAAATGAGCTGACGTGAGCCAATTAAAATACATTTCGTTTTCTCAGCATTTACTCGCAGACCGTTTGCCTGAGACCACTTGCAGACGTTCATAATATCATCGTTTAGGGCTTTGATGGCCATATTGATGCTTGTTTTAGGGAACGACAAATAACATTGGACGTCATCAGCGTACAGATGGTAATTTGTCGATTGAAAGTTTCCAGATATATCATTTACGTACATGGAGAACAGCAGCGGAGACAGGACGCTACCTTGGGGTACACCGCAATTCGTCGGCAGCCACGACGACTTATTGTCAGAAACGAATGTGCGTTGCTGTCTGGCTGCTAAATATGAGCGAGCCCAGTCAACAGCGGGTTGGGAAAAGTTGAAATAAAATGACAATTTCGCCAGAAGGATATCGTGGTCTACGGTTTGGAAGGCTTTGCTGTAATCGAGGAGAACTAGCATTGTCAAATATCTCTTATCCATCGCCGACCTTACATCATCCACCACTTTAATGAGCGCTGTGCTGGTGCTGTGATGTGGGCGGAAACCGGACTGGAAGGGGTTTAACAATTTTTTCGATTGCACATAGTTAAAAATTTGCTCGTGAACGATGTTTTCAAATACTTTTGACAAAGTTGGGAGAATACTGATCGGTCGAAAATCTTGAGCGCTTACTGGGTTGGTGATTTTAGCCAGGGGGCGTATGTGAGCGAGTTTCCAAATGCTTGGGAATGTGCCACTGTACAGGGATGTGTTGAAAATATCTGCAATTGCGGGTGAGATGTGGGTAGCGATATACTTTAACATGTTAATAGAAATTTCGTCTGCTCCGGTTGCATTGGATTTGATTTTATTAATTGTAGTTTGGACCTTTTCATGCGTTATAAAAGAGAAATCGAAACTATTGTTGTTGTTGCTTTTATGAACACTTATGGAGTCGATTGTACGTTTCTTAATTTCAGGATTTATACCTGATACGTTTTGGAAGTGGCCATTTAGTTCTTCTGTGGAGATGCCAACAATTTCATTACTATCATATTTTTTCCCAACGCCGAACATTTTAAGTTTATTCCACAGCGATTTCGGCTGCGATCTGTAGTTTAATAGTTGTCCCGCAAAGCAAAACTTTCTCTTTCGTATTTCCTGAGTGCACCGATTCCGAAGAATGCGGTATTCTTCGAAATAATCGTGTACTGATTCCAGGTTTGCTTTGAGTGTGGACTTATACCGCCTGTAAGCTGCATCCCTACGGGACATCAGCTGCAGAATCTCGGGGGTGATCCACGGGCTGGGAGGTCTCGAAACTCTTTTTCTTTTCACGGGCGCGTGCTTGTTGTAAATATGAAGGATGAGGGAGTTTAAGAGATTCACTTTCTCGTCAACTGTTTGAAAAGAGGACACGAGGTGCCATGGCATGTTTCCTGCTTCAATATTCAGGGCTCGAATATCAAGCCGTTTAAAATCTCTGAAGGAGATTACTTTTGGTTTATATTTATATGTTTTCAGAGAATAGGAAAGAAAAATAAGATCGTGCTTCGATATACCTGGGACTGGAAATTGTCCGAAATTTAGAATTTTTAGTGGGTTGGTTGTTAATATATGGTCAATAAGCGTCTCACTTTGATGAGAACGATGTGTGGCTTTTAACGAACAGGCTGATAGGTTGAGAGACGATATGGTGTCTTTGTAATTTCGTACTTCCGGTTTGGAGGTCAAGAGGTCGAAATTTACGTCACCAAGGATAATACAATTTTCGTATATCGGTAAAAAATTAGATATTTCTTTTTCGAAATTTTCAAAATCAGTTTTCGGGGGTCGATACACTCCGCTGAGGAGGATTTTTTGGTTGTTTACGTTTAGCTCAAGGATCAAATATTCCGAACTACTCGAGTATTCTCCTTGCGAACGAGAGAGGATTTTAACGGGAATGTTTTCTTTTACATATATTGCACAGCCTCCGCCTCTTTTGTTTATCCTGTCGCAACGATAAAGCCTGTATCCCTGCATGCTGACCAGGTGATCTGGGATCGACGAAACAAGCCAGCTCTCCGACACTAGAATTGCATCACAAGAAAGAGGGGCAAAAATAGTTAGGAATTCGTCGTAATGGGACAAAAGACTCTGACAGTTGACGTGAGCTGCGTGGAATGCCCTTGGGTGTTTGGCTAGCTCCTCCTTCAGTACCGTTACAGCAGGGTGGGAATGGGGAAGAGAAAGCGAGGGAGGGTCGGCAGAGGGTTGGGCGCTGGACTCGACTTCCATTTGGCATAGCTTCATAAAATAGGCCGTGGTTGGGCTTAGTGTTGCCATCTCTTTAAAATAGTTACAAAAACAACTAGGCTGGTCCGGGAGTGAAAATAAGATATGTTATTGGACTTACCAGTACTGAAACCAGGATTCTCTTGCTGCATGTATTGAAGTGGATGACCAAAATAAACTGGAGAACACCCGCATGTTACTTTTAACACTTGCACAGATTTGACATGAACGCACACACACTCGACATAAACACTTGAAATATGATTAAAATACACACACACACATAAACACATACACTTAAGTACGAAAACACAGAAAAACACACGGATGCAAACACAGTACATAAACTCAGAGATCCAGTACATTCGCTTCCGTCGTTGCAGTTTGCTGCTTCACCTTAGCGTTGTAGGAGAGATTCGAACTCGCGAGCTGTGTTGATGCTTGTCCTGCCGTTGCTGCCCTGGATGATGATCCGGCCATCGGACGTCCAGCAGCTCCTCACCCCGAACGTCTCCTTGGCACGGCGGAGAAGTTGCTGCCTCGTTGCCGTCAGGGATTCTGTTATCAGGAGGCCGCTTCCTTTGAGTTTCCTCTTGGCTCTCCACACGTGCTCCCGAGTTTGGTATCTCAGGAACTTCACGATGATCGGACGGTGCCCCTGCTGTACAACTTCGGCCGACGTACGAGCACGTTTGGGGCCCAACCTGTGCAGGCGATCCACATCGGAGGCACCGAGACTGATGCCAAGTTTCGTGGACAAAGTGTCCATGACAACCTTCATCGTATCTTCGGCTGGCGTTTCCGAGATGCCGTGGAGGAGGAGGCAGTTTCTTCTACTGTACTGCTCAGCGGCGTCCATTGCTTCCTCCTGAGACAGCATTCTGTTGTGAAAGCTGTCCATGTCCGAACGCAGCTCCAGTATCTGGCCTTTAAGCTCCTTTATATCTTGTTGGAGGAATTCCAAGATGGTGCTGCTTGGAGTTGTCTCTGCTGTGGCCGTTTTTTCCGTGGACTGAGGAGGTGGCAAGGACTTCAAAGCTTCCGACACTTTGGAGTCCAACTTGCTGATAGTTGCCTCCAAGAGGCTGCATCTCTTGTCCAGGCTGCTGCTGTTTTTCTTCTTGGAGGTCATTCTCGTCCGAAGGTAGCAACACTGAGTCGGAAGATCGTGGTCACCGCTAGAGAAGAGTGTTCCTCGGGAAAATGCGATGTCTCGTAATTGTAAAACAGCTTCTTTTTGTGGTTCCCCGCTTCCAATTTGAGAGAGTTTGTTGCTCACATGAGTCAGTGGGGCTCTGGCTACAATTTAGTTCATAGCACAAAATCAGATGTTAGGTTTTGCCAGAGAAATGTGGAGGTGAAATTCCGCACGAAACTACACACAGCCGATCTCGTCCGCCATGTCTCAGAAATATCTATAGGACAGATAGGGTATTAGATTCCCTTCGCTTCCTTTGTAAATCCTCTAAAGAACTAAGGATAATTTTTTCTGCAGTACTTATGTATTTACACTACATTTTTGCAGTTTTTTTGGGGGGGATTTCTTCTAGCTGTTAACTTCATATGAACGTCTGAACGTCGTCTCCTTCGATACCAGGTGGAGGTACATAGTGGTTCGGATCCCACTTTAAACTGAAGTCCAGTCCCGATTAGCCGACCTGGCATAAAGTGAACTTAAAGAAGGAGAAAACAACTCCACTCAGCTTTATATGAACGTAATTTTTCCAGTATTATTTTATGTCGCACATTTAAACAAATATATATATTGAGTGCAACGATGTTCAATGAGATCCAGTCTTCTCTGTACACAATAATAACGCACCTGCTGGGTACAGCGATTTCATAAGCAAGGGAAACAGAGTGAGGTGCGTACTATAGCAACGCATAGAAATTATATTTAAAAAAATTGCGCATTTGAAGCCTTCACGCCAACTAACATTTTAAAATATATTTTGAGCAAAGTCGCATGTAAATTGTGTTTATCTCGCAAAAATTCACTTAAGCATTGTGTCGAGTAGTGGTGGTGGTTTAAGCATTTAACGTGTTGCTATACATTCCACCTGAAATATTGCTTTTATATTTTCGTCTGTTACACAGCTGCAATTGTTGTAATAAGCAAGGAGTTGTCGGTTCATTTAGAGAGACAGACGGACTAAAAACGAATACATTTTTAATAAATATAATGAGTGCAAGGTAAAAGTATAAAATGCTGTTCATAATGGATTCTGTTGAACTGGATAATTAAAATAAAAGTCATGTAGCTATCTTTCTTCTCACCTCATCTTGCAAAAAAGTCGCCCAATAAAATATTGGGTCGATGCAAATTTTTGTTATTCCCTTTTTCTTTACATACCTTTTTCACTGTGCTGACGGAACCCCCGATCACTCCGCTGTGCGCTTGACACCTTGGCTTATGTCGTGAGATGCGCCCATTCGTTTCTTCTGGTAGAAATATCTCTTGGCACTATAATTTCTTTTGCTCCACTACACTATGATATTACCGTCTTGCCATTATGATGCAACAAAAAAATCACTTCAGAGAACCGCTATCACTTAATACAGTGCGTACGAACAAACACGCGAACTTGTGAGAGACCGAGTGCCTGGACAGAATGCACGTAAGAATTATTATGGCTATGTGGGTGTTCAGGCAATATTCATGGCAATAATGTAAACACAGAAGTGGCAAAATAAACTTTCGGCATCTCTACAATGCTTTCCTTTGCGCAACACATTGTTTCGGCTCATTTCCCGTCTCAAAGCTGCATGGACGCGGAGTTTAAAGGGCAAGCGGAAACGCTTTGCAACTAAGCTCACTTGCTCTTAGCAACGATGTGAATCGCGCTGGAACCGGTTGCCAAAAAAACAACTCGCTCTGTTGTTTTCAATTCGCATAGTGTGAAAGAATGAGATATGGAAATTTCATTTTTATTCCACGGCCATCATTTTGATATGCATTTCATGACCATTGCACTGACCATTTCCGAGACAGACTGCAACATCATAATTAATCATTAATTGTGGCTGTTCTACAGCTGATAGTACCATTATATTTGGCTGCGATATTTCCACATAACCAAGCTTCAACCACAAAAAAAAAAAATCATATTTTTACGACGGTTTTACACGAAGCTACACACAATTGAATTCGACTAATGTAAAAATTACACGAAAAACTACACTTTTACAAACATTTTTGTCTGAATAGAAAACAGACAGACTTTGCCTTGCTTTTGTCTAAAATCAGACACTTGAAGCTTTCCAATGAGGTATATTTGACTTTTTCCCTCCCAAGGAGTACAGTTTTACAAGCACGCAAACCCAGGGCTCAATATTTTTTGTCACTGATAGTAGTATAGGCTAGGAGTTGTACCCCCGCCCCCTTGTCCCAAATTTCCTCTTCCTTGTGAACAGTAATTCATAACACTGCTTAGAGTACTTAAACTGCTTATTGTTTCATACAGAAAAGGCATTACTTAACTGAGGAAAATATGTGACAGCTTTGTTCATTATTTGCTCGGTGAACAAGGAAGTACGTAGTTCTCCACATATTTTCTTTCGGATAAAGTTTGAAAGAAAAGTATTTAAGTTTATGATAGCTTTCAGCATCTGAAAGAAAAAAATATGAGTGGATGATAACTTTCCTTGATTAATTGATCTGAGGTGTTTACCACTTGACAGTTAAACTGACACTTTTTTTTTTTTTTTTTTTTTCAAAAAAATGTATATTGATGATATTTGTCGTGAATTGTGCAACGCAAGCATAAATATAGCAATGAATGTTGTCAGTTTTATCTACGAAGATAAGTTAGGGGATTATATCGCTCAAACTCATCACCCTCTAGAAAAAAACAAGAAAAAATTGACAAGGAGGAAAATCATCCAGATACCACAATTCACTTGTGCAGGGTGTCCAAGAAGTCCTCGTACCCCTAGATTAAATTACATAGTATATATATATATACTATATATATATATATTACATAGTAATATATATATATATATATATATATATATATATTACATAGTAATATATATATATATATATATACTACATATATATTTACATTATTATAACATCAGGGTGTCTACCAGTCAAACCTGGTTGAGGCACATAGTGGTTCGGATTCCACTTTAAACTGTAGATCCAGTCCCGATTAGCCTAACTGTGCATAAAGTGGACTTGAAATACCTACTGAACCAACCACTCTACCAGTCAAGAAAAAGTTAAGAAATTATGCTGCTTGTCAAGAATTTTATTTTTTAATTTTTTTAAATTTTTTTATTTTTTATTTTTTTACATTATAGTGAATTTACCTGTACTTGGATTTGTATAATTGCAACTATACCTAAGAAAGGTCAAGAATTTGGGATTTGTTATTTTGGTAGACACCTTGAACATACTTGCGAACTTACGAACTTACATTACGTTAGTTCATCGTTTGTCCCGTGCGTTGTCGTTCGTACACTCCCACACACGTTATTGCGTCATATGGCGCAATAACTGACATACGAATTCGAGCGAGCGTTCCACGTGACCTGCAGAACAAGGTTGCCAACCGCGAGAACGAAATCATTCCCAAACAACCGAATACCGGCCAATTTGAACATGGTCTCGACAGCATACATGCAAGTAGACCAGTGTGCGAACTAAGCTTTTTTGCTTTGGATGGAATGGAGGGATGCTCACTCAATGCCGTATTTGTGTCTTCATTTCCAGGTTGGGGAAGGGGTAGGTTTTTTTAGATATGCAAATTTGTATAAGTTACCAGTTAATAAACTCGACGATTGCCTTCCTGTTCTAAGTATCCAGGGCATCATACGTTATAAAATTTAGAACTAATCTAGAAGCAGTGTGTTTACATTCTAAGGAAACCCAAACCCAAACACAAAATGAGCTATTGAACTACAGAGCATTCCCTGACATTCGCTACGATACTCGACGGCAAGCGGCCCGGCATTAGCGCTTGTCTTTCCCGGTGAACGAGTCCGCGACAGTCGCTTATATTAAACCTCGTAAAAAAGTTTAGAGTAACAGCGTCAGTTCTGAATAAAAGTTGAAAGAAAAATGGGGAAATAAAGTATACAAAGACAATCCACACACCATCCGTGAGTTAAAAGAGAGTATTGTACGAAAAATCGGGAGAATTACAGTACACGAACTTGCACGTGTAAATGCCAATTTCCTTCGGAGATGCCAGGAATGTGTTGCAGCAGAGGGACATCATTTTCAACACCTTCTGTAGTCAAGGTTAGTACACAATATGAAAACTGTAATTTTAATAGCCGACTCTATTGACTGTCGCTGACCCGTTCACCGGGAAAGACAAGGGCTGATGCCGGGCAGCTTGCCGCCGAGTCTCGTAGCGAATGTCAGGGAATGGTCTGTAGTAACACTGAGAGAACTTGAACAAAATATCAATTGCGTTTTCAACTCAATGACGGCGTACGGCGAGAAATGTGATCTACGTATCTCCAAACGTATAAAGCTGACGAAATCCGTAATTCTTGCCATGACGGTAGGCTTCGTAGTTTTTTTGAATATTGATAGAGTAACGGTTTTATCCGGGAAGCTTTTTGTAAAACCTCTGCACCGGACGACAACAAACAAATAAACAATGAGGTATTTAAAGATAGAACTTCAGACGCGAAGTAGGATTTTCCAGAATGATTTTTCAATTGTGTTTGTTAAGAAATGGTATGCCATATGCTTTCAATTCCCTTTTTTTTTTGGCGGGGTTAAAAACATCCCTGGCGGGGATTATCTTCTGCAGCGGATAAACATTTTTGTGAGGGGAAATCCCCGGGATCTTCCCCGTTAATTCGTACACTGGTGTGTAGACACCCTTTTCGCGACCGCAACAAGAAAGAACCTCTACACAAGCTTAATCAGCTTCCGCTACAGCAATATGACCAGCAACAACCATGGGAGACACAGACAACACAGTGGCGGCCATTAAGGGCACGGGGGGGGGCAGTTGTCCCCCCACTTTCACTTTGCGCCCATGTATGCTAAACCTTATCTACCAAGAGAAAGAACTTTCCTTGCCCCCCACCAGTTTTTACACCTTGCCCTCCTAGTTTTGGAACCCAATCGCCGCCACTGCACACGCCTCACCAACAGGCTTACCGCACCAGGGAAATAAAACAGAACCGAGCCTTTGGTAACTTTTGAACAACACACACACGAAGTACAGTTAAAGTTTGTAACAATATTTGGAAATAATTTTTGAACTGAAAATTTCAAAAGCGTTCATGAATTTTACAGATTAAATTTTTAAGTAAAAACAGCGGCGGCGGTTGGGAGCCAATACTGTTGGCCAAGGACAGTTTACTTTCTCTTGGTAGACAAGGCTTGGCGTTAAGAGGCCATCGTGCGGGGCACCTTCCCCGAGTAACATTCATTAATATCATTTCGTAAATGATATGAACAAGTTACTTTCGGTTTAGTTAAATTTTCCAATAACATTATGGTTTATGGAAGTATCCAACGCTAGCAAAAGTCTCGCACCCTAGATTTCGTTTCGTCTCGAAGGGTTTCATCTTTTCCTTGTTTCGATGTTTAAAGGACCATTTTATTACGAGATATCTCGTCTCAATACGATCCCCTAATTAAGAAAACTCCCTGCTACAAATCATTATACATTATTGAAAAAAAAAAACATAGGTAAACTTTTAATTTTGGACGTAAAGTTCGCTGAGGTGTGCCTTAACATTTCCTCGTTAGAAGAAATGAACAAGCACATTGGTTAATCGTTATCAATTTTCAATTCATATCAGACATACATATTACTGTTTGCAGGAGTCCTTGAATTTTGATCCTTATTTGTTTTTGAATTGTCAGAAAGCAACACAGTTTCAGTAGTAATGTGATTAGGGTCTTCAAGTACTCATTCAACCACGTGCCATTGTCAATTTGATAAATTAGTTTCAGCTCTCATCCACGAAAACGGCCATATTTACATATCCCCATCTTGTTTACAAACCATCATAAACAAACTATCAACATTCAGAGAGTAAGCGGAATCCATATTTCTTTGAATGTACTACAAACTCCAACTTCCAGTAATAACTGGTGTCGTGCTCTATCACACACATACACATACATGTATGCGTATCCAGGATCTAGAATTGCTTTAGATCATCGAATTTTTCAATTTCAGGTCTTGGTAAAGAGATGAAACTTTGTCTTTTGTTTAAACATTTTTTTTCTGTCAAGTATATGATTTGCAATCGTTGGTAATGGACTAAGTAAATACTAACCAAGTATTTGAAATGAAGTGTTGATATGATGTATGATGTCTGTTTAAGTACACATGCGGTTTCCAATGCAGAAAAACTGACGGCTGTTGATATTTCAATACAAATTACGTTGAAAAAGTTTCCTGTTTACAAAAGCAAGGAGTGGCAAAATATCATGGACTTACTTTATCACAAGATAATGTAGCAAATACCTTTAGATGGCAAGTCAACAGATAACTTTTATCAAAAATATATTTTTATTTCTAGACTGAATGCAAGGCTTATTCCAGAGAATAAATAAAGTTCATTTGTATATGATATGTTGTATTCGACTACTTTTTATTTTAAAAAGAATGAATCACCTTTTACCCGTTTTCATGCTCCATAAAATTTAGAATTAACAGAAAATAGATTTTTAATTCACAACATTATAGGATTTTCAATAATTTCAGCGTATTGCAAGATAATTTTACTTACTGGCTGGTAGGGGGGGGGGTAAAGTTGACCGGAGCATAGTGCTGATAACATCATCTCCACAAATGGCTGAGATGCACAGTGTGGGGTACTACTTGCACATCTCCCACGTGCCTTCACGGTGTGTTGCAATGTGGAAGGAGTAGCTGTACCTTGTACTTAATTAACATTTTAAACATTTGATATATTTGGCTATTAATTGGCAAGTTTAATTATGGCCTAAAAGTTCAAAATATATTAACTTAAATGTTGGTTCTATGAACACAGCTAAACTGGTTCCCGAGTGAGGAAATTATGAATATGCGCAATAACAATAAGTGAAGAATGAAAAGGCAGTAGGGATAACAGTTGAACAGTGAATGTTCGGGAAGACAACACATTTGTGTGAGAAAATAAAGGATTCGTTTTCTAACTTTTATATTATTTCTATGTTTTTCCAGTTCGTGTTAAAGATAACCACATTTTATCTTCGCAAGAGAAAGGGATTGCCTTGCGTCCCTGTTTATTTTTGTTCCTTGCAAATGCAATGGACTAGGCTATCTGCGAAGCCTAAAGCCTAAAGTGTAAATCACCAACCCTGAGACCTTCTGTAAACAAACCGTCTCACCGATTCGATGTATCACTCCGCGTCAGCTGATTCATGACCGCAATCATCTGCTGTTACACTCATAGTTCGCCGCACCTATTCATTTTATATAAGAGCCTCTGAATGTGAGAACCCGCTCTCAAAACAACAGACGAATATGCAGCTGCATACATTGTTATTTTCTCGGTCATTTTCTCTTTCATAACCCTTAAAACTGTAGACACTGACACACCACTGCACTGGGATACCAACTTAACCACTTCTTTTACTGATTTCTCAGGATACCACTGACAGAACGTTACATAATTATTGAGTAGAATCTGTTTCTCGCCCCCTTTTCAAAGGCTGTCCTTGCTGGTGCTTTGAAAACAAGCTCGGAGAACACGGAGACCTTCCCACACGCATAGAACTCGGCATGTTATTTTTCTAAGGATAAGTCGGGCAATATTACTAAGTTGCACTACTTCCTTGCTGTTCACATTATTATTTTTAGAAAATCACCAATATTATAAAATATCATTATGTACACAAATCTCTAAGCTCATTGAAAGTTACAATGCATATTCCTACAAAATGATCACACTTATCTTGCCTTGCCATGTCACCAAGTTATTTTACGAAGTGCACTATATTTGGCGGAACAAAAATCGTTATTAGGATGCTTGTCAAAGTTTCCAACCGCAATAAATTTACTAACTTTCTTTGTCTTGTTTTGATCATCATCATCAATATATTTATTGGACTTACAGCATTGCATATGGCTGTTTATGCCCATTATATATTTCATTTACATAATATACAATTTACATAAAATCTACAAACAAATTTCAAATACACTCCTATCTATATCAAACCTTAGAAATATACATTACCATGTTATATCATTTTGTCTAAGAAACTGCAAGTAAAATATATTCAATTCGCATGCAAGAGAGAAGGCAAATTTATGGGAAATGATTACTGGTGCAAAGAGTTAACTATAAAGGTGAAGCAATAAGTACAAAAGAAAGAGCATTTGGTTTAAAGTGAGACGTCATTTGCGGCAGCGTATCCCATACTACAAATTGGCCGTTGTTTTACCTTACTTAATGTATCCTGTAACAACGCTGGATTTTCGTGTGGATTATTTAACTTCTGAGAGTTTGCAATGCTTTCTGTATACAGATGGTTTGGTTTACAGAAGGTCAGGGTTGGTGATTTGAACTTTAGAGAGTAAAATACACAATGAAAATCGGCTAGAAATTGTGAATATATTTAATCATTTCAACAAGATGATGACAAATCTCCAGCAGGCAACGTGATTTCCTATAAGATTGCAACCTTCTGCCGTTGGCATGGCAACGTGACTTCCTTGAAGACGCCGAGAAGGAGCAAACACTTATACACGATGTTCACGCGGAAATTATAATCTTCTTCCTACATAGCCTAGGGCTGTGTGTCATAGGAAGAGAGTGCAGATCTTGAACTCAGCATACGCCCCTGGGAATCACTACCCCCTCCTCTCCCCCAAAATCAAGATGTTTAATTCGCAGACTGCAAAAAGTCACAAGGAAAAAATAAACGAGAAGTTATAATTATGATAAAAATTAAGGAATGCAGATTGGAAATAAGATAGAACAAAGATTTTTTTTCTTTATTTCTCTTTTAAGAACCAAATCAAGGCGCCTACAGGAGGGAAGCGCACTTGAACCCCTGAGATAACTGTAAATAGTTAATGTAATTTTGAGCGATGAAATTGTAGCGATATATCATTATAAATAATATCGTTTTCTGCGATTTACAGGCTGTCAGTTACAGCAGTGGATGATATTCAACCTGGTCATCACGCAGTGCACTTTGAGAAGAAACCGCATAAAGATGGGCAAATAGATTCGTAGGTGTTACGTAAAACGTATGAAAAAGCCTTCTTACGAAAAATTTGCGATATTTTACACCTACACATTCCTCATATGATCACGGTAATCATATCTTAAATCACTTCTGAAATACCTACCCGGCATATTTTAAACGCAGGATCTGATCAGTTTGCCCGAAATATGGTGCAATGAATTGTGGGGGAAGTTGTTCACTAAATATCATCCATTAACTGCCATGTCGAACAAAATAACAAGAGAACGTTTTCACAAGAGACATTAGAATCATCTTGAATGCCGTAACTAGGAGTGTGCAGGACGGAAAATCTTTAGTCGAGACGTGATTGAAAAGTAAATCCTGACGTACGCATTAAAATTTTTGAAATTTCAAAATGCGGTTAAAATCTCGAATTGTATGTACTATTTCCCATTCGACTGATTGATTTTGCATTTCTGGAATAAAACTGCTAATTTGAAGAAATTTCACACACTTATAGTGCAGAAAGTATCAAGAAGTAACCTGTTTTAAATAAGACCTTTTTGGACGGGATTCGAAAAGTAGGGAAATAATTTCTCCAAGTCGAGATCTGGCATTGATAATTCACATCCCGTCATTTTGAATTATTACTATTATATTATGTATATACTATTATTGCATTGTGAAAAAGTACAAAAAGGCAAAGAACAAAGTGATAGATGCTTAATGAAAGGAGACAAGGCGAATCAAGTTTCTATCTAATGTAGTAGACTCGGGTCTGATCTTGTATGTAATGTATTTTCAATTCAATTTGAATTTTAAGAATCGTAAAGTAATTATAATAGCAACAATAATGATAACAATAACAACAGCAATAATAATAAATGTTTCTATGACTGAAGGGCAAGATATGAAATCTTACTCTGTCCCCTCCCCCGAAACAAATACTGTTGGCGGGCGCCTTTGCATTAGATGCTCTTAACTGGTGGAAACAATTCACATTGTTCACCTGATAATCTATGGCTGATCACCCATGTCACTGCAAGATACTAAATCAAATGACGGAAACACTACATTCACCACGGATTGCAATCTTGTCATGACAACAACATTGACAGTGTGTTGAATAAAGTTCTCTACTCCTGTATCATAAAAATAGAGATGGTAAGGATAATACACTTAGTGAAATGTTATTGTTCTTTCTGCTAAATAATAGATAAATCTGATAGGCCTGATATATAGCTAATCATATTTAATGTGAATCAAGTTGGTAAACTGAACTTCGCCAAATTTTTTGATACCTGCTCTTCTTTGTCTTCGTAGAGACATACAAAATGCTGCAACATACAGAATTTTGCCACCCAACGAAATGTGAAAGCATGTATTTGAAAATACTTTTCGCAGAACTTATTGCAGGCTCCAATTGCAAAAGGTTTATTCTATTTTTAACGATGCAACATCTACATTTTTACTAACTTTCATTAAATTATAATAATACTCATGTGTTTAAATGTCAAAATGTAGAAACATAGTTCGTAACTTTACCATCACAATTTTCATTCAGTACGTTTTCCACAATGTGACAATCGTGAAGCGAAATAAAAACGTGAAAAGCAGAGAACAAAATTTGTTTCGCATTAAGAAAGCTTCACTCCTTAAAACAACAACAGAAGAAAATAATGTAGCGATAGACAATTAATTTGCCTACTATTATCTTTGCCGTTGGGTGTACATGCACACACAAACATACACACACACTATATTTGACAAGGTGTAATTTATAGAGATGAACCCATCGGACATTTACCTAAATTCCACTTTCTTCCTAATGGAGGCTTTGCCTGATTATCGAATATAATGCACGTACGGGGAATTAATTGCATCAAACCGTTAAAATTATAATACCAAGAGGACTGTACATGCCAATAGAGAGGCCGAAGTTGTTTCCCGCGCAAAGTACAATGACCATACGAACTCCCATAAAAGCGCATTGAAATTGAGGCAGAAATTCTCGACAGTAAACTGGCATAATTGTACTGAACAGATGTGCGTCAAAAGTTTATTTCTTATGTTTTATAGCTTACAAATAGGATTTCAAATTTTGCACTGGTGTAAATAAATGTCAATTTCGATTGTGATGATGCGGCGGTGACAAAATTGTCCGAAATATTGATGCGTGACGCACAAGCCTCAAACAACTTCCCCGCCCTTGTCTTCCGACGTCAGTCGTAATGGTTTCATTGTTAGACCTAATGTCTTTGTTGTTAGGTTTCGTTTAGTTCTCTTAGCATAAATATTACTTTTTGATCAAGCCGCGAAAAATTGTTGTGTATTCATGCAAAGAGACCTGAACGTAAGAAGCTTAAAGTAATAACGAAAGTAGCGGCCCCCTGTGGCGGCTACGCGCTACGACGCCAGGGGTCCCGGGCTGGCCTGGGCATGGATGTTTGTAAGTGTCCATTCATCAATTTCATCATATAATCACTCATCCCCATCTTCGCAAATTAGTCAAAAAGGGGCACAAAAGGCAAAGTAAAATAAAGCAAATCAAATGAAATCAAATCACGGCAGGAGGCGAGAGGCAGAACGCAAGGTTGTTCTCACGTTGTGCGATAAGGGAAACCCCTGTCTCGTCAGATGGCCCACGCGCTCCTTATCCTCGCTCGAAAAAATACAGTTTATTTCCAAGCCATGTTCAATACTCTTTGGGCAATACTGTTTACAAGACGAAGGTCCTCTGTGCGACGTTGTATAATCCTGTTCCTTGAATGTTTCTAATCACAAAATTCACATTGAACGTTTGCAATAAATCATAGATCAAGACAGATGGTTTGTTGTATGGACATAATATTAATAATAATAATATAATGTCTACATCACGTCACGTGCATAGATTGTACTGCCAAGAGTGAAACTGATATTTGCGTATCAGTAAGCTGTATTCTGCAGACGCCACGTAGACGCATTGTTCACAGAAGGTGATAGAAAAAAAAGCTTGCAAGGCGACACATCTGTGTTAGTCTGTGTGCAACAATATTTTGTCAAATGTAAAGCATTTCAAATACCTTATTTCGTCCTGGATTCAAGGAATATCCTTCTTCTGGCCGGAATATGAAGAGTCCTTAATACCTTGTGTTCGGGTTCTTGCTGTTCTATTGACGTTAGCGTATTTCGTTATGTCTTAACACATCAACTTATCTCGTTATCACTTAAGCGATAACTGTTTACATTAGAACATTATAAAAACTCTATCTATGCCAGATAATGGACAACGATTCTCCAGAACTACCGCGAAAGGGATTGAGTACAAGACAGAAATTTCCGCGGTTAATCCGTTTCGCGATTGTTCCTTTCGCGCTTATTTCGTTCGTGTTTAATCCGTTTCGCTCTTATTCCGTTCGCACTTAGTCCGTTTCGCTCTTATTCCTTTCGCGCATATTCCAGTTTTCAATTTTGGTTTCGCGATTAATCCGTTTCGCGGTTGATCCGGTGTTCAATTTTGGTTTCGCGATTAATCTGTTTCGCGGTTCTTCCTTTCGCGGTTGATCCGGTGTTCAATTTTGGTTTCGCGATTAATCCGTTTCGCGGTTGATCCGGTGTTCAATTTTGGTTTCGCGTTTAATCTGTTTCGCGGTTGTTCCTTTCGCGGTTGATCCGGTGTTCAATTTTGGTTTCGCGATTAATCCGTTTCGCGGTTGATCCGGTGTTCAATTTTGGTTTCGCGATTAATCCGTTTCGCGGTTGATCCGGTGTTCAATTTTGGTTTCGCGATTAATCTGTTTCGCGGTTCTTCCTTTCGCGGTTGATCTGGTGTTCAATTTTGGTTTCGCGATTAATCCGTTTCGCGGTTGATCCGGTGTTCAATTTTGGTTTCGCGATTAATCCGTTTCGCGGTTGTTCCTTTCGCTCTTATTCCGATACTGCGTTTATGCTTGAGGCTTTGCGTGTGGCCTGTCGGCACGTTTCTCGTGGCACCCCTTGGTGTCCGGAAGCCCTATAGGCCTACCCGTTCGGTCGCTTGTTCATTGTTCAGCCACGTATCTGCATAGAAAAACAGTTATGGTCGTGGGTCCCATGGAAAAATAACCTAAATTACCTACAGAGATATTTTGGGTTTGCTTTTAGATTTTGTAATAACTGTAGAGTAAACATATCTGAAAACGCAGATGTAGTTGCGATCTCAATTTTGAATTCATTTAAAAAAGGAGCCACGGTGTGGTGCTGATCATTATAGCGAAGGTCCGAAATTTGGAATTCCTATCCAAGAAAATATTAAAATACTGACAGTCACCAACACATGCAATGAAACTCCTTGCACATATGTATTTGTTATATATTTTTTGTGGATCTCTTTCGCGTTTGATCCGTTTCGCGGATACTCCTCCACCCCTCCTCATAGACTAACTACATATATCTTAAAATACTATTTCTTTATTATTACCGTCGTTTTCTAACAACATTCACAAAATATTAGCAAAAAACGTACATCATTAACATGGTTGTTTGGTATTTATTTATTTTGGAAGGTGTTGGGAGTTTTCGTGTGGTGTATGTTGTTTTCCCTCACATATTCGGACAAAGTGACAATTTTAGACTATAATTCTTTCCAAAAAATAAACATTTACAAGGGCAATTCAATGTAGGTTTACATATGTGTTAGAAATTAATGGCATAATTAAAATCACAATTCTTTACAGTATGAACATACACTGTTATCATTAGTACCCTTTATGCATATGGCCGTTACATAGTAATCGCAGGTTTTATAAATCTCTTATTTTAGATCGATTTTTCTTCAGTAGTGTAATTGACTGTATTACCAGCTCAGGAAAGGAAGAGCTCTCCTCAAGCAGATTTGGCCATACTTAAAACTAGCTTAACATGAGCATATGAGCTTTTTGCTCAAGTGTAGCACCCCCTCTAATCCAAGATTTTTGTAAAAAAGCCCTCATGGATTCCATGAGAAAGGAAGAGCCCCCTCGGATTGATGTGTCTATACTCACAAAAGGCACTTTTGTGAGATTGTTGTCCATAATTCTGTCAAAAATATGCTCCTCTTGATATTTTTTTCGGCCACACTTAAAACTAGGCCACGACACACATACACACCCACACCCACCCACACCCACCCACCCACACACACACACACACACACATACACATACACACACACACACACACTCACACACACACACACACACACACACATATTGACCTTGACCTTGACCTTGACCTTGACCTTGACCCCGACCTTGACCTTGACCTTGACCTTGACCCCGACCTTGACCTTGACCTTGACCTTGACCACACCCACCCACATACACACCCTCATACACACCCACACCCACCCTCATATACACCCACACCCACCTACATACACACCCACACACACCCACACCCACCCACACATATTTACTTCCGGTCTACTTGTGGCCTATTTCTGTATTGCATCATGCTGTGCAACATCCAATAAATTATTAGATACGTGTTGTTTTCTGATTGGTTGCTTATGACGTAATGTGATTATGTGTTATATTCTGATTGGCCTATTGTTTCAGATGTGTCGTTTTCTGATTGGTTGCTTATGACGTAATTTGATGATGTGTTATATTCTGATTGGCTTATTGTTTCAATGCGGTCCGTGCTTAGGGTATATAAAGAGATTTTGCATTGCATATCAGCCAGTATTGTAAGAGCTGTTGAAGAGTAAGGTTGTATTGTTCCAGTGCTGCTTATATTTTTTAATTGCAGATTTGTATAAATTGAATTACAAATCACACTGCTGAACCCAACTGATCCAGCATAGAGATTTGATTTGACCCCCAAGAAATTTTATATAAATACCAAAGCCAAAAATATTAGCACACACACACACACACACACACACACACACACACACACACACACACACCCACCCACATACACATACACACACATACACACACACACACACACACACACACACAGCACAGTGTTGAACCCAACTGATCCAGTATAGAGTTTTGAATTGAATCCCAAGAAATTGTATATAATAAACAACAACAGAAATTCCATAGCCATACACACACACATGCACTAGGTATACACACTAGGTATACACAGCACAGTGTTGAACCCAACTGATCCAGTATAGAGTTTTGAATTGAATCCCAAGAAATTGTATATAATAAACAACAACAGAAATTCCATAGCCATACACACACACATGCAATAGGTATACATACTAGGTATACAAAACACAGTGTTGAACCCAACTGATCCAGTATAGAGTTTTGAATTGAATCCCAAGAAATTGTATATAATAAACAACAACAGAAATGCCGAATCAAAAATATTGTAATCAATGCAATAAAAATATATTTAGCTCTAATTGGGCCAGACACCAAAAGATTTGTAACCCAGACAAATGCAGAGCTCCCACAAAAATTTGCCCCAAATGCCATAGAAAATACAGCATGCAATACTTCACATATACACATAAAGATACTTGTTCCGCACAGTCATCAACATTGCCCCTACAACCATCCACATCTGGTCTGAAAAGGAAGCATGAAGTACCTCTTAATGCCAGAGCAGCAAAACAGCCATGCTTTGCACCTATCCATAGCAGTTTTAATGCCCAACTTAGGGATTATCGGTTTGTATCAGAGCCAAGATGTGGTATTGAGAATTTTTTGAACAATATAAATCCTGATGTCCAGGCAATTCTAAATGCACAAAATGGCTCTTATAAGCTCTCCCTCAAATTGTATACTCAATATAAGAAACCAAATGGCACAAAATTTACACAGCCCCACATGACAGAAACTGTACCGGTATATTCAAATGCAAATTCAGACACAATAATAAGCAGTTTGATAGAACAATTAAATATTAGACACTCTGAATTTGCAGCAAAAGAGTCTGGATGGAGCCTATGTGGCTCTCCACACAGGTTATATGTTAATATTTCTGAATTCAGCCCATTACAAGGATCTACATATCTGCCATTACCTGCCAATATTAAAAACAAATAAGCCGTGGTTAATATTGAAAATAATGATGAGAAATGCTTTTTGTGGTGTATTTTAGCTGCTTTGTATCCAGTTTCAAGAAATTCTCAGAGAATAAGTTATTACAAACAACATGAACATGATTTTGATGAAGCAATGGAGGGTTTGGAATATCCAATGTCTCTTCAGAATATTGATAAATTTGAAAAAAAGGCCAGAGATATCAATGGTGAACAATTATCTATTAATGTATATATTTGTTCTACTGGCCGTGGCAATTGCTTGATAGAACCTCTCAGAATCAGTACAATTGATGATGATTTTGCTGTTCCAATTAATTTGCTCTTAATTGAAGAGGATGGCACATGTCATTATACTCTGATACATAATCTTGAAGCTTTAGTGAGAACACAACTAAACAAATCTAATATAATATTTAAGTTGTGCAGAAGATGCTTAACTGTATTTTATGGTCAAAAAATGGTGAGGGGGGTTCGTGAAGAGAGTGCAGAAATTGCCAAAAACAAGTTAATTGAGCATCTGAAATATTGTGGGAAGCATAAACCTGTTCATATGGTGATGCCCAATCCAAGTGAAAATTGCAAATTCAAAAAGTTTGAAGCCTTGTTGGAACACCCAGCATATATTGTCTGGGATTCTGAATCAAATCTCAAATCTCTTGCATCCTGCAATCCAGATCCTGAAGAATCTTCTATTACACCATACCAGCTACATGAACCTTCCAGCTTTTGTTATGTGGTTGTACAGGATGGTGTTGTTACCAAAATAGATTCATACATGGGGCCTGATGCCATCAAAATATTTGCACATAGAATAGAAAATGAGTGCCGTGACATAGCATCTAAGGTCTTATTAAAATCAAAACCCATGTTGCCTTTAACAGAGGATCAGATTGAAGATTTCAACAATGCAGAAAAATGCCCACTATGTGATTGTGAATTTTCAGATACAAAAATCAAAGTGAAACACCATTCTCATACAGATGGTCGATATAAACAGGCCCTGTGTAATAGCTGTAATATTAAGATCCAGAGACCAAGATTTATCCCCATATTTTGCCATGGAGCATCCAATTATGATTTCCATCATCTAATCAGGTACGAAGGGTTTGAGAAGCAGAATTTAAATATTTTAGCTGAAAATGATGAAAAATATATATCTATTAGCAAAACAATTAAAGTTAATGATGTTCCTATTCACATGAGATTTCTTGATTCTTACAGATTTTTATCTGCTAGCCTGGCTACACTGACCTCTCAATTACCTGATGATCGATTCAAAATCACACGTGCATTGTTTCCAAATCTGGATCTGAAATTAATTAGGCGGAAGGGGGTATATCCATATGACTATGTTACAGATTTTTCTAAATTTGATGAATGTTCCCTGCCTCCACAACATGAGTTTTACAGCAAAATCAGAGGTTCTGGAATCGCAGATGAAGATTATCACCATGCCCAATTGATGTGGAACAATTTAAAATGCCGGACATTTGGTGATTATCACATGGCATATTTGAAACTTGATGTGACCCTCTTAGCTGATATACTTCAAGCATTCAGAAAATCATCAATGCAAAATTATGGACTGGACCCAGTGTATTTTTACAGTGCCCCGGGCCTAGCATGGTCTGCAATGTTTTTAAACACCAAAAAGCAATTGGATCTGATCCAAGATCAAGACATGTATCTGTTTATGGAGCAAGGTATAAGAGGAGGTATGGTGCAATGTTCTCAGAGATATGCCAGAGCAAATAACAAATATATGCCTGATTATGATCCAGCACTGCCATCAAATTATATATTGTATGTAGATGCAAATAGCCTCTATGGTCACGCTATGATGGATAAACTGCCATATGCAGGGCTTGAGTGGGTTGAAGATTTTAATATTGAGGATCTTCAGGACTTTGATGACAGAGACTGTGGCCTCTTCTTAGAGGTTGATCTGACAATTCCAGATATATTACACAACAAATTTTCTGATCTGCCCCCAATTCCCGAGGTTCAGTGCTCACCTGGCTCTAAACAGAAGAAGCTCATGATGACTCTGGAGCCAAAACAGGGTTGTGTCATATATTACAAAAACCTCCAGTTCCTGATGAAACATGGTGTTCAAGTAACCAAAGTTGGAAAAGTTTTGAGGTTCAGGCACTCAAGATGGTTGAAACCATATATTGATACAAACACGGAGCTTCGAACATCTGCAAAGAGCGAATTTGATAAGACCTTGTTTAAATTGATGGTTAATTCTGTGTATGGCAAAACAATTGAAAATGTCAGAAAACATACCGATGTTAAAATAATTACTGACCCCAGCCTGAGCAAAAAATTGGTTGCAAAGCCTAATTTCAATTACAGAAGAATTTATGATGAGCATATGGCACTTTTCAACATGAAAAAAACAAAGATTAAGTTTGATAAACCTATTTATGTAGGGGCTGCAATATTGGAATTGTCCAAATTACATATGTTAACATTGTATTATGATGTGTTGAAACCTTTTTATGGTGATAATGTAAAATTGATGTACATGGACACGGATAGTTTTATTCTTGATATTAAAACAGAAGATGTTTATCAAGATATGTCACAGCCTGAATTGTTTCAATATTTTGATACCAGTGAATTGCCAGACCATTTGAATATTCAACCCCACAACAAAAAGGTGCCCGGCAAGTTAAAAGATGAGACACTTGGTGATGTTATTGTGGAATTTGCTGGGTTAAGTGCCAAGATGTACAGTTTTAAAACATGTAGTGCTGTTGTCAAAAAAGCCAAGGGCATTGGCAAAGTAGCTGTGGAAAAAGAGCTTAAATTTGAAGATTATAAAAATTGCCTCAAATCCCAGAATTTAATCAAAACATCAGAATCCAGAATTCAGAGTGTGGATCACTTATTGACTTCAAATGTTGTAAGAAAAGTGGCTCTGGACCCACATGATGATAAGAGATGCATTTTATCATGTGGCATACATACTCTACCATGAGGGCATTGTGATTTGAAAAATAGCAATCAATGCACAAGTACAGAGCATGATTTGAAATAAATAAACATGCCTATGAACTTATTTGGGTTCAAAAAACAAGGTATTATGGACCTGCCAACACCACAACCCTCTCCTGATATGCTGTCTAAACTGAGTGGCTTGTTAATTATTCATCTGAACAGCATACTTACAGATATTGATGATGAAACAGGCAAAATATTGTACATATTTAACAATAATTTAAATCATTACCAATTACCTGTAGGTGGGCAATTACAATTTATTACAACCCCTGAGGGTGATGTCAAAATTTCAGTAGGGAGAAATATTTACAGAATTAAGCACTCAAACATGGTTTCTGGCACTGTTTATACTGTTTCTGCTGGTGACTGCTTATATATTGAGGTCCCTGGATCCTATGATAAGCTTATACCTTTTTTTATAGAATTAAGAATCAGATACTCTATAATAAATAACCACTAAACAAAATGCCTAATGATATTTTTGGCCATACAAGACATGAAGATCACAGTGATGAGATTTTGATGCTTGATGTCAGAGTCAAGAAATTAAGAAGTGATTTACAAGCTTTACAAACTACACTCAATGCCAGTCTTCAATTAGAAATTACAAATTTACAATCACAATGCATGGACCCTCTTCTTAAAATTGATTCTGAACTCAAATTGTTGCTTCAGAAATATACTGATTTGGCCACATTGGATAATTTTCAAAGTTTGGAAGAAGCTGTAGCAGCTCTTCAAGCCAAATTTAAGACCCAGGCTAACAACTCTGAGCAATTGAAACAACAATTAAAGAGCAAATAAATAATGTCCAGGCACAACTCCAAACAATTGTCAAAAGCATAAAATCACAAGAAGATTTTGATCTAGTGATTTCCACTCTAAAGGAACAGATTCAGTCACTCCAAATACCTAATCTGGACCCTCTGAACAATGCCATAGCCGAGGTTAAAGAAAAAATTGAGACACTTGAAAATTTTATGAACAATTTGCCATCTTCTGATGCTTTGAATGCAATAACTCGGAGTGTAGCAAATATTAAGCTGCAACTTGAAACATATGAAGATTTTGGAAAAATTCAAAGTTCCATAACCCATCTTGAAGGTACAATAGCAGCAGTGCAAAGTGATTTGGCAAATGTACTAGAATCCAGATTGCCCGGTATTGTAGATACCCTTGTCAGTGTCCAGCAACAAATCACAAAGCTTGAAAACCTCAACACTGAATCTGAACTGTCTCATTTTCATCACTTGATAGATGATATCCAAACAAAACTTGAAATTTTACAACAATCCACACCCTCTCAGGCAGATATAGCCCTGCTCCAAAATGCTATGCAAAATGTGGCCGATGCTTCTGAATTAAACAATGTGAAATTGGCACTTGAATTTTTGCAAAATACAGTATCAAATCTTCCTACATCACAGGAACTTAAAAATATAAAGAGGGCAGTGAATAGGATATTGAAATCAGAAGATATCAAGAATATCCAGGCAGAGATCAAACATCTCACTCAGACAGTTGCCATTCTTCCAACCAATCAACATATTAATGAACTGCATGCCTTGTTTGAGGATATCAGAAGACAGGTCCATGATCTTACAGCTCAAAATTCAAAATTGGCAGTTGTTGAAAATTTGCAACAAATTGTAGCTAATATCAAGCAACAGCTAGGAACCATGGAATCCAATCAAGCAAATGCTCTGTCTGTTTTTGCTACCCAGCTACAAGAAATTGTGCAGCAATACAAGAGACTTGCTGTGGACATAAAAATCAAGCCAGGCCATGATGATGTTGTTAGGACTATCAATGAGCACCTTGAATCTGTAACAAGCAGATTGCTCACAGCAGAAAAAGAAATAACAGGCATAATTGAAAATCCAAAACATACAGTAATTCTTGAATTGTACAGCATCCCCAACAAAGAATATGATTCACCATTTACACCAGGTGGCAAAATATATATGCTATCCCCTGCACAATTTTATTACCAGTTTTTTGTTGGGGGCACATTGAGACCAATCAAGATCAAATATTGGCTTCAACCACAGGCACACCACTACCCTACCTTACCAATAACAAATGCTGATAACAAAGTGAAAATCAGCAGTGTAGAATTAGAGGATTTTACAGATCCCAATACATTAGAAACAGCCTATACTGAAGATGATGGCACTCTGGAATTTAAAATACAGATAGGGGACAAATTATATTTAGAAAATCCTGTAGTATCAGCTGCTGAACACCCTATAGTTGCAATATTCTTGTTTACATATTATGTCTAGAAAAATTATTGTTGATGAATTACACAGACAAGCCAGACATAATTTTAAGAGACTCCCAGTAGTCACAAAGGGCATAGATGATTTATGGCAGAGCGACTTGATTGAAATGGCAAGTGGACAGTTGAAAAACTTAGACAAAATCAACAAGGGCTACAAGTATCTACTCACTGTTATAGACACATTTTCAAAATTTGCCTGGGCTGTGCCACTCAAATCCAAGACTGGAAAATGTGTTACAGAAGCTTTTAGAACAATCATCAATCAGAGTGGAAGATCCCCGCGCTATTTGCAAACAGATAATGGCAAAGAATTTTATAATTCAGTGTTTCAACAATTTATTAAAAGCCAGGCAATAAAACATTATTCGAGTTACAGTGATCTCAAAGCCTCAATTGTAGAGAGATTCAACAGAACCTTAAAAAATCTTATGTATAAACAATTTACACTGCAGGGTAATTATAAATGGATTAATATTCTTCCAGAACTTCTACATAAATATAACAACTCGGTCCATTCCACAATCAACATGAAACCCTCCGAAGTAAAGAGCTCATCTGATGAGCAAAAATTGATCAGCACTGTTTATTATCCTAAATATCGGCCAACAACAAAAAAACCCAAATACAAGATTGGGGATCAAGTAAGAATCAGCAAATATAAGCACTTATTCAAGAGAGGCTTTACAAGAAACTGGAGCACAGAATTATTTACAGTGGTTCAAGTTAAACCCGGAACTCTTAACACTTATATAATAAAGGATCACCGAGGAGAAATTCTCAAAGGCAGGTTCTATGAACAAGAGCTCAGCAAAACTAAACAGCCTGACACATATCTCATAGAAAAAATTATCCGCAGAAAAGGCAACAAGTTACTTGTCAAATGGCTAGGACTCCCAGAACACAGCTGGATCGATGCAAACAAAATAATAATATGAGCACCTGGGATGTTATAAAAAGGCTGCCAGAACCTGAACAGCAGAATAAGAGAAATGGCAAATTGCTACCTGATAATATTAGGTGTCTTATTGTTGGGCCATCTGCTTGTGGTAAAACTACACTAATGGTTGATAATTTTTTATTGGCACCCGACTGGTTAGACTGGAAAAACAGGCACTTGTATATCTTCTCTAAGAGCTTGGAACAATTAAAATATCAGCAGCTGATGAAGCTATATGATGGATTGGATATTGCCACTTTTGAATCAGATGTTAAGCCACTCCATGAATGTCTCGATAATTCTGTTGTTGTGTTTGATGATATTATACTGGATAATCAAAACAAGGTTAGAAACTTCTTTACACAGGGCCGACACAAAAACATTGATTGCTTCTACCTGGCACAGACTTTTTCAAAAATACCCAAGCAACTGATCCGAGACAATAGCAATTTTATATGTATATTTCATCAAGACCATACCAACCTCAAACACATACATGATGAATATGTAGGTGGGGACCTGAGCTACAATGATTTTTCCAAATTTTGCAGCAAGTGCTTGAACCAGGACAGTTATGGGTTTGTCACAATTGATATGACAAGAACACCCAATAGTGGCAAATACAGAAATAAAATCAACAATTTTCTAGACGTTGAAACAATTTTTTAGACGTTGAGACGTATATAAATAAACATGAAAAGGCCAATCATTGATGATCTTAAATTAAGAGATTATCTTGTAAAAAGATTTAAGGGATGGAAATCAGAGAACCGAGGAATTTATGAAAAACACAAACAAACAGAACAGCCCGTAATTGATGCTATTAATAATTTAGGTAAGAATATCAAAACTGTTACAGAGCAAAATCAAAATTTGCTCACAGAGCTTGTACCTGTAGCTGCAAGGAACATATTAGATTATCCATTCACCCCACTTTCCAGTATTCATACACCTAGTCCTCCTAGAAGAATTGAGGCTAGTCAGGATCCTATTGAATTGGGGCTTCTTGCTCAAAAATATTTAACCACACCTAAAGACAATAAAGATGAGGTGTTTGGCTTATATGCTGACACAGAGCTTGATGGTAGCATCATACATAGAATTGGCAATTTCAGAGTAACATTTATGGGAGATGATATAATTGTATATTCAGAATCACGTCTTGGAGAAAAAGGTGCTTTTGTTAAGTACACCGGAACACCTGGATTGTGGGAACTCATGACTAGGAAGAGACCTGGCAGCTATACAGATCAAGATTATGAGGATTACAAGGAAATATTAATAAAATCAGATGCCCTATACCAGAACAATGATCCCACACAAAAAAGGGTTAAGTCAAGCAGTGGGGCAAAATACAACAATTTAATCAAGCCCATATGGTCACAAATCAAGACTGGCAGTGGAATCAAACAATACAACACCCTGCCTAAAGAATTTGTGTGGGTTGATGATGTCAGGAAACTTGTAGATAGGTTATTGGTGATAGCTGGGGAGGAAAATGCTGGGAACCACAATTTTTACAATGAAAAGGTTGGAATTATGGACATGATAAGCACCAAATTGTCTAATTTTATAGTGAATGACCCTAAGGGGATTGGATATCTCATAAAAATTATTAATACTTTACCACCTAAATTTTGGAATATTTCTGAGGGTCGGGGCCTTGTTAATGACATTATAAACAAGCTGCCATTTGAACTGCATATTCCAGGCTATCAATATTGTGGTCCAGGCACAAAATTGGAGCATAGATTAAACAGAGGTGATCCTGGTGTTAATCCCTTAGATGCTGCTTGTAGAGACCATGACATTGCATACAACACACATTCTGATCTTGACAAGAGACATGTTGCAGACAAGAAATTAGAAGAGGCTGCATTTGGTAGATTTGTAAGCAAAGATGCATCTTTGAGTGAAAAAATAGCAGCATTGGGAACCACCATAGCTATGAGCACCAAACAAAAACTGGGGTGGGGGTTGTGAATATGTATATAATAAACCTACAATGAAGGCCAAGGGTGTTATGTATCAAATACCTTATGCAGGTCTCAAATCTCTTAAAACTATTGACAGTCTTTTAACCAAAAAGCAGCGCAAGAAAAAAAATTCTTGTCTTGCAAAGGGTCATGGTATGAAATTGTTGCTTAGCACCCCCCAATTAAAAAAATTACAGCAATCAAGAAAAAAATTGCATGTGGGGGGATTCATATTTACCATCCCTGCCATCTTAGCTGCTCTCGGGGCTGTTGGGAGCTTGGCTGGGGGATCAGCGGCCATAGCAAAAACAGTAATAGATGCCAAGAAAAATAGGGCAGAATTAGATGAGCAGAAGCGCCATAACCTGGCCATGGAGAAACGGGGCAAAGGTGTTAAGAGAGCCATGAATAAGTTTAAAAAAAACAAGAGCCGCTTACAAACCAAGATATTGAAGCTTTAATCAAGCCACTGGGCATCAAACATTTTAGAGGTGTGTACATGTCTGATTCTTTACCAGAACAACCACTCAACAAAGAGTGTGGCATTGTTAATTTGGATGAGTACAAAAATCAGGGCACTCACTGGATCTGTTATCTTAAATATTTAAACAATGAGGCATTTGTATTTGATTCATTTGGGGGTGTTCCACCTGAAAATTTAGTAAAATATCTAAATTCAGCTAATCTTTATTACAATAATGCCCGTGTTCAAAACTTCAAAGATGTTAATTGCGGACATTTGTGTTTATCTGTTCTTAGATACATGTCTCAAATAAATAAACCATCAATTGAAGATTTTCAAAAAGCCTTGTGGTATCTGAAACATCATGGGGGTATTCCATTTCACCAGCCAAAATTCAATATTGAAACTCAAATTGCATGATGACATAGTGTATCCCAAAACAATAGCTCTCAGGGCATTTTATGGCATGTACCTGATCCCTAATATTACACACCACAACAACACAATTGCAGTAGGGGATGAAAAAATTGTCATCACTCCAGGGCAATATAATCTGTCCACTCTAAATGCTCAATTACCCAGAGGTATAGTGTTAAGTCAAAATTCTGTCACTCACAGAGTAGAAATTGTATCTGCTACAGAAACAGTGGATCTGGGCACCATAGGAGAGCTGTTAGGATTTGAGAACAACACAAAACTTGAACCGGGCATCAAACACACTGCTATGAATATACCTAAATTCTTAGCCATAGAGACTCTGAATATTCACTGCAATGTAGCTGAGGGTATGATCACCAAATCAAATGGCATAGGCTCTCACAAACAAACAGGCATCATTGCAACATTCAAACCTAATTCTGAATTTATGGAGCCAATAATCTACAATCCATCCCCAACATTATATTTTCCTGTGTGTCATAATAGAATAGATTATATTGAATTAATGGTCACTAATGAAAAAGAAGAATTAGTTGATTTTGCTGGAGCCACAACAACTGCAATCATAGAGATTAATATTTAAATAAAAATACATACAATGGAAAATATTGAGAGTTATGAGCTACAATCATTCCCCCCAAACAGGAGGACATTTGCAAATTTAAATCAACCCAACACAGAAATTGAGGTTGATCTTGATGTAGGGGATGGATTTATACACCCTCACAGAGCAGATCTATACATCAAATTTGATGTTGTAAAGCTCGATGGTACAGATTATCCGGCAAATTCAAATATAAGACTTGTAGACAATTTTGTGCCACATCTATTCTCTGAAATTGAGATCAGAAAGCATGGCGTTGTTATAAACAGAGTGGATTATCCCGGAATTACCTCCACAGCTTTGGCCACATTAAAATTATCCAAAACCGAGGCTTCATACTACAAAATAGGAGGATTCGAGGCTGGTGATAAGATATTATCTAAGAACCACACTGTACTGTTCCCTATGCGCCTATTGCCAGGATTCTTCTCAGATTACAAAGAAATTATGTGGAAGGGTGGGTTAAGAATTACATTTAGAAGAGCTGCAAATGATAACAATGCCTTGATGAGGTACAGTGCAATAAACTCTACAGGGGAAGCTCTGCCTGATACCCTACCTGATGCAGGCAAATGCATTATTCAGACTATGGAGTTAAGAATCCCTGTTGTTGAGTATGAGGCCAGTTATGCTCTTAAATACAAAGCAGATATAATAAAAAATCCACAGATTCCTCTGCAATTTTATACATATCAATGTGTACAAAAGCCCGCATCTGGTTCTTATTATGAATTTGATGCTACAAATTCATTCTCCAGTATTCAATATGACATGCCTGATTTTGTAGTGGTGCTGTTTCAGACTGGGAGACACAACAATCAGGAAAAAAATTCAAGTAAATTTGATAGCTGCAACATCAAGAACATATATCTTAAAAATGGCAGAAATGAGGTCTTTCCTAGAGAAAATTATAATTTAGACATGTCCAAGGATGATTTTCTTAAATTATATGAAGCTTTTACGGCATTCAAGAGGGTCACTACTGGCAATATTGAAATGTATTACACACCTGATGAATTCAAAACACAGAGACCCATGTTTGTAATCAATGCTTCAAAAAGAAAACAAGTTGTGGTGAATGACAGAACAAATATTAAAATTATCTGTGAATTCCATGAGGCATTACCTGATGACACCATATGTAGTGTTATTCTCATAGGAGAAAAATCATATGTTTATGATGTAAGAAATGAGAGAGTCACGGAGCAATTCTAGAGGATCTCTGCATATTGCATTGTTTTAATATACAATTTCAACCTGGTATCCAATTGAACTTAAACCAGAATTAAATATGTATGTGTGTGTGTATATGTGTGTGTGTGTGAGTGTCTCACAAGTGGACCGGAAGTAGGCAAACCGGAAGTGGACCGGAAGTAGGCAAACCGGAAGTGGACCGGAAGTGGACCGGAAGTGGACCGGAAGTAGACCGGAAGTGGACCGGAAGTAGACCGGAAGTGGACCGGAAGTAGATATGTGTGTGTGGGTGGGTGTGAGTGGGTGTGGGTGTGTATGTGTGTCGTGGCCTAGTTTTAAGTGTGGCCGAAAAAAATATCAAGAGGAGCATATTTTTGACAGAATTATGGACAACAATCTCACAAAAGTGCCTTTTGTGAGTATAGACACATCAATCCGAGGGGGCTCTTCCTTTCTCATGGAATCCATGAGGGCTTTTTTACAAAAATCTTGGATTAGAGGGGGTGCTACACTTGAGCAAAAAGCTCATATGCTCATGTTAAGCTAGTTTTAAGTATGGCCAAATCTGCTTGAGGAGAGCTCTTCCTTTCCTGAGCTGGTAATACAGTCAATTACACTACTTTCTTCAATTCATGTTAAAAGCGACTTAAAAGCGACGAATTCATTTTATAATTAAAACCCAGCAAAACTTCAATATTTTTTTTTAGGATTGGAACTTACACCAATCGAGTAATACTTGAAGTAGTTCATTTATCCTCGTCATATTGAACATACTTTTATTTTTTACTTCCTTAAAAAAAATCTGTTCCAACATATCAAACTTTCACGAAAATATGTAGACCATGTGACCTACGATTTAAAATAATAGTTTAAAAGCACAATGGAGTATTAAGTTTCGGTATAGCCTATTTGGCAGAAAAATGTTCTAAAACAAAAACGCGAATTTTTGGAAACTTAACACTAACATGTCAAAAAAAGATAATGCCAATTTTTGGTGGCATAATATATCGGTTTCTGTCACGTGAGATTGATTAATTTAAATTTTTTGGGTGCGTCGCCACTTATGGTCATTATGCACCCTTCAGTATATACGGGGAAAATTCCATTATCTAAAACCCTTACCTTAAAATTAAAAAGGGGTATGGAAAATAACTTTCCCAAAATAACTTTCAAGATATCAAACTCTCACGAAGAGGCGTAGGCCATGTGACTTACAATTTAAACTAGTTTAAAAACACCATGAAGGTATAATTTCAGATAATTGCCAGAATATTATATTGCCAAAATTAAAATGTGAATTTTGGAAAAAATAACACCGAATAGTAAAAAATAAAAAAAATACACCAATTTGAAAAAAAAATTAAAAAATCAAGGTCCCTACCGATTAGGTATAAATAAAACATGAATATCAGTTGTAATTTATTGCATTAGTAACAGTGAGTCCTAACCTAATTTTCGACATAATCAATACCGTTGTTCTGGCATTTGTCGTAGCATGGCACTAAATTTTGTATGCACATGGTATATGTGTCTGACAGCAAAGACTGGAACTATCTCTACCGCAGTGTAGCTGTCAAATCTTTGTCCTGCCAGAAACCTCTTCAGTACCTGTTAAAGGAGGTGTTCAACGTATAGTCCTTCCATCTAGATGCAATACTGTATGTGATTCCGCATTGAGTTTCGAATTCTTTCGAACATCCCCGGATCATTTCGGAATTTGTCATTTGTTAAACAAGGAGATGAAAGTCGGTACATGCAAGGCCAGAGCTGTATAGGGAGTGGTCCAAGATCTCTCACCTGAAGTGATGCAAACCATCGTCTGACCATACTATCACTCACGATGTCCGGTCTGCACACCTCACACGATTGCTGGTGGCTCTGTGCCAAATTCTGAGCGTTCAAAAAGCTGATTACTACACGTAGGATACATCGCAGTCGGTGGGATACTGTATGAGAGCTGCAATCTTTAACCTAGAACTGTCCTAAAACGGCTGCATTGCAACTGTACTAGATTACAGCTACATGCCACTTCTTCCTGCCTGCCTGCATGCGTGTGTGTGTCACTCTCTGACCACTAGTGCTGCGTGTAGGCACGGTTCGAGCTTTTTTCAGGACGCCCCTCGTATATGTACTTTCAGAAGCTGATATTAACAGTGTTTTCCTGTTTTAATGTGTGGTTAGCTAAATCAGGTACCTATAAAATGCAATTCTATAAATTCCTTGTGTTAAATTTCTAATACCGACATACCCTTTTCGTCAGCAATAATGGTATAACTGCATGTTGTCAGTTTCACAGTACTACCATTGGATATACTGTACTGAAGCAGAAACCCCATTGATAATGTAAGGAAATATGACACTTTATTTTGTTCCATTCAATTGTTTCACTTATATGCAAGAGTTAAGTTGTTTGCTTTACAGAGAAGAGAGAAGTAGCTTTATGCATTGAAAAATGAGTCTGTACTCATGGTTCTTGCAAGCAGAGTGTTCCAAACCTCAGTGGAAATATCAACACATAATACCGAGAATGTATAAGGAGACTGATAAATTACAAATTGTATTTCTTAATCAATCACTCTTCACTCTTATCTCATTTAGTCGTAACTTTAAAAATAATCAAGCATTTTAAGATAAACTGCGTATGATAGAATTCCGTAATCCTTTCCTAGGTTGTGAATTGTAGTAATTTTCCAAATTCACTATTTTGCTATTTGAATTCAAATCGTAGAGAATAAAGCACTTAAGTAAATTTCGTAGAAGATAATATTGGTACTTAACAAATCTAAACCTGGATCTGTATGAGTTTATTAATTCCATTTGCAAAAACATCGATTTAGTTCAGTTTGTAATTGTCAGGAAAAAATGTAAATTTTGTCCTGGAAAAGTCAGGGAATTTCATTTCTGCTTGTTTGTAGCCACCCTGATAATGCAAAAAGTGTAAAATGTTCCAAATATTTAGAATGCAAAATACATTGACATGTGTAGAATACTTTCTATTTGTAGGGAACTGCTACCTCCCTTTTGCGAGTAGCTTCATCTTACTCTCAAAATGTCTGTGCAGGTTGTTTTAACAGTTGGCAACAAAATATAAAAAGTAAATGAAAAGTATATACAATGAAAATAATTACACAGGCATTTTTATAAGTGAGGCTTTGAGGAAGTCTAGTGAAGTTTTCTGAACTTCGGCAGCCTAAATTGTAACAAATGTGTGTGTGTGTGTCTGTGATATGACATAATAAAATAATTTGAAAAATGTAAAGTCACTAGGTTCATGTTTAGTAGTACTGATTTGCGAAGATGGGGGTGAGTGATGATAAGATGAAATTGATGAAGGGACACTCACAAATATCCATGCCCAAGCCAGGATTCGAACCCAGGGCCCCTGGCTTGGTAGCGCGATGTGTTAACCACTCCGCCACGGAGACCGGCTTTTGTAGTAGTACTTCTTTGCATGAAAGTGGTGATTAAATAGTAAACCCAATTTTAAATGGCAACTACAATAGATATAATTATGTTTGCTATTTACATTTCTAATTCAATATCAATAAAAAATAACACCCATGTACTCTTAATTGATTTCAATGTTTTATGAAAAATGAAAAGGCACGTAAACACATGAAATTTACGGCAAAGTATCATGGAATAATATCTTCGATTTTTACGGCGTATTCAATTCATCTGAAAAATTGTTACAAACCCTGCGCATTCGCTTATTTTACCTCAAGACTCACAGCAATCCCACTTTAAACTGTACCTGCTGCAGCGGATCAGCCCACTTATGTATAAAGTACACTCAAACTTCGGCAAATCTTTGACCAAGCTACACAAGGCTGGTTCCGATTTTTCATATTGAATATTTTGCCATTGTGATTTTTTAACATGGGATCCATTGGTTCCTTTCTCTTAAAAACGTGCAAATTTTCTTGACATTAGAGATTTAGCATCGAGAGGAGAAACTATAGGCTCTTGGGATTTGGATTTTTGGATTTGATTTATTTTATTTTACTTCGCGTTTTGTGCCTCTTGGCTAATTTGCGAAGATGGGGATGAGTGATAAAATTATGAAAATGATAAATGGACACTCACACACAACCATGCCCGAGCGGGATTCGAACCCAGGACCCTTGGCGTCGCAGCGCGATGTGCTAACCACTCAACCACAGGGTCCGGCTATAGGCTCTTGGGACAAGGACAATCTGGTTCCAAAAGGATTATATTTTTTGTGCGAGAAAGTGTCTAAAATTTTTTAAAATTAATCATTTTTATTCCAGAAGTGCAAAAACAATCACTGGAACAGGGAAGGTATAGTGTGTAAAGTTCGAGATTTTCACCCGTCGGAAAATTTCGAAAGCTTCTCATCCTGAAACTTGTCCGGAAATTGTAATTTTTTTCAGTCCCGAAAGGCAGGATTATATAAATCCTGACCAAAAATGTTCGTTCCGCACATCCCTAGTTAAGGCATTCAAAATTATTCTAGTGCCTGCTGTGAAAACGTCCTCTCGTTATTTTTTTAAACATGGCAGTAATTGCTGTAACTTATAGCCCGTAAGCTGTGTGCGAATTAAGCTCTTTGCTTTGGGGAGGATGGTCACTCAGTGCCGTATTTGTTATTTTACTTCCAGGGGGGAAGGAGTGGTTTTTTTTTAGATATGCAAATTTGTATATGTTACCAGTGTTTTCTACTATTTCCTTTCAGTCCTAAGTACATTTGGATGTAATATAGAAACCAGTGTATTTTCATTCTAAGAAAACCCAAACCCATACAACGAGAAAATTGACCAATATCAATTACGTGTTCAACTCAATGTTGGATTATATTTTAATTGTGCTAACCGTATTTGGATATCAACAGTCAATTGTTTGTAAAGTTGTTTGGATGTAAAAATGTATGTTCAGTCATCTTAGAAATGGTTTTGTAAGTTGTGTATTAAATCGTTGTTGTTATGAATCCTATGATGAACCTACTTGTGTGCATAAATTAACTAAATATGAAAAAAAAACATTATTCTTCATCTATGATTGCTAATTCAATAATATCAGACAAAAGGCAAAGAGTTCTGACATGCTATCACACATTTTTCATCTCTAGGCATCCATACCTTCCAAAAATATCATATGAGAACCCATCCCCCGGAGTGGTACCGAGGGCCTAAATTCAGGTCCTGGTATCCCTGATGCTCTTCATTTGCTGACTGTGTACTTTGCTTTGTACAGGGGATATTTTATCTTATCCCTTTAAATTAAGAAGTAATTTATCATAGCCTATACTTTATTAGGTGAACGACACATTACAATTATTGATTTTATTTAACTTTGCTATACTTCCACTTTTGGTTAATCACGAAGATGAGGATGAATTGTAATAAGATGAAGGGGACGACGAGAAAATCACAAACACACATTTGCAGTACACAAAACCACAAAACAAGCTCCACGTAGGATTGTACTGGCTGAGAGTCCCGACGCCAGAATCTCGTAAGTCTCCTAAATGCAGTGGAAGAAAGGCTGACATTTGGATGCCAGACTATAGTATATTGTTTAATTCATGCTACAATTATTGAAAATATGGATTGAAATCCGAATTGCCTCTGAAATTCTTTTTCCCTCCAATCCTCGAAAATCCTTTTCCCTCCGAAATCCGGATAGTAAATTTTTCGAATCCGGATTTCAAATTTTCCGAAATCTTGATTCCAGTTTTTCGTGGTCATCCCTACTCTCAACAAGCGCTCGAGTAGCATTAAAGGATGAAGTGATCCAACAAACGTCAAAACACGGCGAAGTTTTAGAATTGGATACAAAAACACTTCTGAAAGATACCGAATACACGACATCTACAATAGATTAGATGTGGTACACATCCGCTATAAATTGATTAACGATATTTTTAAATGTAGTTATGAGGCTCTAAAGTAACTGAGCTGACTCTATAAATGTTATGTATTTGGTAATGTACATAGTTTACATATTCAGTGTGTGGGAAGTAATTATAGTTTTAGACTTTGCACACACGCGCGTGCGCACACACAAACACACATACATGTGTGTGCATGTGTGTGTATACATGTATGCAGGGATGAGATGTAACTACACATTGAAAATTTGCTGTAGTTTTTGTAATATATAAGCAATCTCAACTAAATTTTCGTATATATACATTATGGAATTGGATTACATATGTGCCAGCTTAGAATTCAATGTAGTAACCCGCGGCATCCACCAGCTTCCTCCAGACGTTGGCTGGGACGACGAGGACCTCACGAATGGTCTGTCAGAAGTCCAGACCTTACTCTCTGTGACTTTTTCCTATGGGGCTGGGCAAAGGAGGAAGCGGACAAAACTCCGCACTGTGGAAAAATTGTACAATTGCTATCACAAACGTCCCGAAGGAATTCATGCAGAAGAAATCCACCCCCCCCCCTTTATCTATGTATATAGGGTGGTTTTATTTTTTTTCGAATTTAATAACGCATAATTGCTAATCTTGTTCCTTTCCCATGAATATGTTTTACTGCAAAAATTCAGCCAAATTGGAAAAAATTTAGAGGTCGCTCAAGTGACATGAGGTATTGCCATAAGGATGTATATATAACGTATAGCTATGGAATACATGGGGCGTTTACAACATTAAATAATTAATCAAGAAATTGTACTATTTGCAATATGAAATGAATTGTTATCACAAAACTACAATTATTTATAACAGAATTGCAATTGATTACAAAAAGAAATTAGATAAATTTAAATATTCAGTCGGTGTTCATTTTAAAATAAACTTCTATAAAATCCAAATCTAAGTGCCCGACGACCTGAATTAGGCTCTCCATTTGACTTTTCCCCCTTGTTAGTGACTCATTAAAGTTGGATATAAGAGCCACTAAACGTTCAACATTATCGTTGACAACCTTCAAGTGACAACGATTGTTTTGACTTCTAAGAATTTGTGCGAGTCAGTCCAGCTCTTCGGTTCATATTGGAACCTGAAATCAACATTAGCTGGTAGCAAACATTAGACTGAATTAATCAAATCGAACAGACCCTTTATTTCTAAGCTTTTACAGTCTGTCAGTTTCATGCATATTGAACTCCAGTTTTCAACACAAGCCTTAAGACAAGTTATCATTTCTGGCTTTTCCTTGGAAGATACCTTCTATCTAACCAGCTCAGCTCCAAATACCCCAAATGGGCCTCCAAATTGTTTCTTGCAGCTTGTGGATATGATACCTGCAAGCTAAATAGAACAAATTTCTTGCAATACATTGTTGCAACAGAATGCTGATATCTCTCATCGTTATGTCTTAGAGGCTGTTGTATCGAAACTCATGCATTCAATGTCATGAAGCACCTCCCAAAAGAGCAGCTAGCTCCTGAATATTATTTTCCTTCTGCATCTCCTGTTCCAGATGGTGCCTTTGCAGCACGTAGTATTTTGTCAACTTGATAACCTGTAACAGGTACGCACTGAAAGTCTATCCACAATTGCTTTCAGATTCGTTTGTTTTGTTCGATCTTTCACCAACGTACTATCCCAGTGCAAGACTAAGGGAAGTTTTTAGGTGTTACAAACTTCCTCACGCACACGTTTTGTCAATGATTTCTTGATGGGCTGCTCGCTTGTGCTTTACTGTTGAAACGTTATAGTTGAATTGTTGTTTTAAGTTTACTTTATGCAAATATATGCTTATCGGGACTGGATCTACAGTATAAAGTGGAATCCGAACCACTATGTGCCTCCACCGGTTATCGAATCCGGGACCCCTTGATTACAAGGCGAGGCCGCTACCACTGCGGTATCGGGGAGGTGGAATGTTATAGTGTTCGGCTGTCAAGATTGTGGCTATTTGCTGTGGCAGTAATAGCTGCTGTGAGCATTGTGAACTTTCTGTCCGAAAGGTCGATAGAATCTAAAATTGGAAGAAATTCAAAGGAACGCTTCAACTCCAGACCTCCCCCCCCCTTTCACTTGTACAAGAAATAAACACTCAAATTTGAAACAACGAACTGAGTTGCAGATGAAGTTCATTAAAATATTTACTTCTACAGGACCTTGTAAATGTCATCTTCACAATCAGTCCCCTACTTTTGCTTTTCATGAAGCGTTGACTCAAGCTGAGGGAATAATGCAATACCGCTGTTGAAATATATATATATATATATATATATATATATATATATATATATAAGTTTCCACATCAAGATTATTTACTCTTCAAATTATAAATTTATTTCTCGATCCCTCTAAGCGGAACACAATGAATATCTATGGAGGTGGAGATTGCATTTTGTACCCCACCCCAATGAAAATGTTCCTGCGCCACTATGTACGTTCATCAGATAAATTTAGTATTTTCCAGATATATTTCTATTTAAATTGAGTCGAGACCGAGACGATAACAAACACAAACGAGAAGGATCTCTCATAACACAGTAGACGAGACGAGGCTGTGAAAAGTCTCGACTCGTTCCATCTCGATGCCATTCCTCGGTGAGCAGCGATGTTTCCTAAAGCAAGGTGCGACTTGTGATTTTATCGGAGGGAGGGATGAATTTAGTGGATTTACTATCCCAATAAGGTTGTTGATGTTTTCCAGAAGTTCTCCAGAAACAGGTTTCCATTAAATTAAATTTTGCATGCAATATTTTTTTTTTACCTTACCTTAAGTATCGTTATAATTGATCATTAATTGTTTAAAATATAATTTGGATATGGAATGGAACACACAGAATCGTTCGAAGTTAAATTCTAAAATCAAACAATAACAAAATTATATAAATCAGATTAGACATCTAAATGGAACTGTTCCTGTGGGTTTTGCCAGTTGCCTTGCCAAGTGCACTGTGATGCTTAAATCCATTCTGTTGCAATTTCTTCTGCATCATCGAAGCAATGCACTGGAGGCCTATTTATTGAAAGGAGAAGCTGGTTTAAAAGTATTGTAACTTCTAAACGACTTCTATGATCAGTTAAGACTGATTCTTGGGAGCGAACTTGCTTTCACATTCATCTGTAGTATTGGTACAATTTCGTTTGGTTAAACAAGGTCTCGAGTGAGGTGGCAACCTTCTTTGAATTTTCTTTGTATGCCCGAAAATATTTTAACTAGTGACGCCGCACATGCTTTTGCTTGACTTAAAGCTCACCTTTTCACATAAAACGAGGGATTGATATGTCACCATAAAACACACGTTGACACTCATCTGAAGGCAATGTATGTAACTATATCCGGAAAGAAATCTAACTCTGAATCGGCTCTTCATATTGTTCACTAAAAATTTGACTAAAAATAATCTTTCGAACGTATATGGTTTTCCTCTAACTACGAATCACTGCCATCACCTTACACAAGGTGAATCAATCGTTTTCAATGTTTCGCTATCCTCATGTTACCTGGTTCGCTGAATACTTTACTAGAACATGTGGGACGCATACTTGACCCTCTTGTTTGTTTTACATTATTTGCACACGTCGAAATTTTTCGGTGGTTTCACGCACGTGGTTGACTTTTGCTTCATTACCAAAGAATGCACTTTTCACGATTTTATTTCAACGAGCACACCATTTAACATAGCGATAACACGCTTCCGTAGTTTATCACGCAGGAGTCCCTACATACGGCGCTCACAAGATAAAACTAGCCGCTCAGCGCTCTTTTACTGTATTTGCAATTTACATTAAATCGACGTCATCTCAACCTCAAAGAACTTCTGTCCCGAACTTTAAGAACCTTTTCAAGCAGACCTCATCTCGAGGAAGTTATCAACTCGGGTCAAACTCCGTCACCTACCGACCTGTTGGGTGAGAATGAGTCAAGGCAATAATTTTAAATACCTTCTGCTCCCCCCAAAATAGGCAATAGTTCGAAGGAGGAGGAGCAATATATGCTACGTGTATCAATTTCAATTACCACTTGTCCGAACATTGTGTTACATTATGTAGTATCAAAATTTGAACAATAAGGTGTTCTACACTAACCTGTCCTATTGATGAGTGGTATTTAGCATTTTTGTGACATTCAGACCTCCATAACTTCTAAAGTATGTGACATTGATGTAAATATATGACCAATATTTTAGTTTTCAAACGTAGATTCGAAATATCTAATCAATCAATATATGCTCAATTTAAGTCTTTCTCACATCTTATGAAAACAGAAAATGATTAGTTTCTTAGCTGTGAAAGTATTTCTTTTCATTGTCGACGTTTAACTACTCATCTTGTGTCTGTCCGTCGCTCCATATAATGATGCAGTTTCACAAACACATAACTAATCCCCAAAATATGTTAGCTCCGGGAGCCGAGAGAACGTTTGCAACTCCGAGAGACTGCTATGTCTTCTTATAGCGATTATAATTTCTCTATTAAGTTAACAATACCAAAATATCTCTCCTCTCTATTTGGTGACATTTGCTAGTTTGCCAATAAAAATATTTTTGTTTCTGTGTTTGTGAAAGATGCCAGATGATGAATAGTGATGCGTTTTCCAAGACTTGCTCTCATCCGGTCGTTTTGTGCCACAAATAGTTCTCCCTTAAAAAGTCCCACCAGGTTAACATCTAGTGGCTGGGTTTGATGAGTTCACTGAGGGGAGAATGTTACTGTAGTTCTTGTCTACTCTTACGGCGATCGCCCTACATGCTGGTAAGAGAAGTGGAGAGGGGGGACATAGCAGCCTGTAGTACAAGGTGCTGTAAGGAGTTCTCCTGCATCGTCGTAACTCTCGGCGCCACCGCTGTTGTCTGGTTCGTCTGCGACATATTCCCCGCTCCCCACTTCCATTGCCAGCATGTAGGTCGCTCGGCGTAAGAGTAGAAAAAACCTATAGAACTATTCCATTATCTTTGGCAAACAGAATAGCGTCAAGAATGCAATGGCTGTCGTGGCTACCTATTAGTAAAACAGTTCGCTACATCCAGCAAGTTTCGTAACATGTTCAAGAGATTATGAAAATAAAGTTCCTTTCATCCATGAACTACCATTTGCAATCGCGTGAAATGAATTAGTTCATATTTTATAATGATCTTACGGAAATTTCGATCACTATTCAAATGTGCACCGAAAGTGCTGTTCAAATATCCCCCTTCCCTTCCTCTCACGCACGGCTATGACAAACAAATCCACGCACCATGGGGAAAAGCTATACCGCGTTTGTTACAAACTGTCCGGTTTCCCGCGCTAGCGATCACTTGACAGTTTCTGTGGCAATGAGAAACTGAGATAAAATCGTCTACTGGGCAGCGTGGAGCGAATGGAAGCCAGAAGAGGTCAGATTTAAGCAGATGCTGTTGCCACGTTGCGATCTAACTCCCATATGTTTTGTTTGTGTCTGCAAGAAGCTTGCTTTGTAAACGTGGTGCTGATAAGTGTGGTGTTGAATTTGTGAATTCTCGTGTATCTTATGCGCAACCTGGCCTCGGAAAGCGCGGGAAACGTGACAGGATCTACCAAACGCGGTATAGTAGATTTACGTTTCACAATAGTAGCACACAAATCTAGCAATATAAGCACATGAGCAATAATATTCCGTAATCAAACGCAACCTCTTGGCCTTCTACGTATCCTTATTACAACTTTTGAAGGGAAGACAGGGTAGGGTGGTTGGTTACTAACTTGGAATTTCTTGATTTCAGGGAATTATACGTGAATTGTTCGCTCCGGGAATCATGCGTGCATTCTGCGCAAACTTTTCTCCGTACACGTGCAAAATTGCAACTTTAATTAATAGAAATCCCATTCGTTGTATACATACGTATAAATGCTCTCAGGCAAGTTTTTCACAGTTTAGATTTTATATTTATCGAGGAAGGAAAATAAAGCTGCGTGGAAAATAAAACAGAATTCTCTTAATCAGTTTACTTTGTTAGTGTTCTTTTCAGAACAATCTACCTGACAGCTGGGAGATTATTGCAAGATAAGATATCTTGAAATCGATTAGGTAAATTTGAGTCGGAAATTATATATTACAATTAACAATTTTTCGTAGATTAGTATGTACCGTAACATTTGTGTCTTGTGTTTGTAGATGTATTTCGAGTCTGCATATGTGAAATAGCATAATTAAATATTTTAAATATGTATACATTTTAACTGAATTAAATTAGAACCTTTCGATACTCTGGAATCACACAGACTCTTCATATTAATACATTTGTATGTGAGTGGTGAGAGGCGGTAATACGTAAGGTTGAAATAGAGAAAGCATATGCTTGTACCCTTGAATTTTTGGAAAGTTTGCCTTGAAAACCGGGAATTATACTTGGATTTTATCATGGTCCTAGAGTGGCCACCCTAGAAGATTAACTTTTCAAGGAAGGGCATCCCCGATTGCACGTCGTTGCCTTGTAATCAAGGAATCCCGGGTTCAATTCCCGCTGGAGGCACATGGCACAGTGGTTCGGATCCCACTTTAAACTATAGGTCCAGTCTCGATTAGCCTTACTGTGCATAAAGTGGACTTAAAACAACAATTCAACTTTGCAATGAGTCAGAAGCACGATATCACCCTACATGTTTAGGAACTAATGTATGGTCCGACTATCGGCTCATGGCGCTGTCATATACTACTACTGCTGTCAATTCCGGACAATTTATTCTCTCGTACAGGATTCTCTTACAAATGTGGCACATTTTCTTTTCCCAAGTATTATTAATAATTGTGGCTTTTCTCGATGCAAGTCCATTGTCTTGTTCGCATTATATAGAGTTTGGTAATTCAATGCTTTCAGAAGATACATACCACAAGATTATTCTTACCTCTTTGTTGTAGTGTGCTCTTCTTCAACTTTGATGCTATAAGTGGACAACGAGATCTGTGTTGAAAAATCGTTATTTGACGTAAGTAGATAAAAACTTCAAATAAACTTTCAGGGAGTGGCAAGTCAATAACTAACAGATAAGGAAATGCGTATTTGCTGAACATCTTACGTGAGAGAAGGGTAGGACATTTGAGACGTTCCTATTTGGGTCCTGGGAGTTCTGACAAAAAGGAAAAAAAAATCCACCACCAGAACAGAGGCGAGTTGTCGATGTAAATAATTGGAAAATTGACTGAAAGCAGGATGTAGATATTTTCGCAGTGGAATGATTCCATTAAATATTGGACTTACCATTTCACATACAACCAAGGGTTGGAAATCCTAGGAACTACAAAACTTGGGAATTAGTATAGGCGTAAGCGCTTGCTCAGCAACATTTTGAAACTATTACAATGTAATCAATTATCAAAAGGAGAATTCTTAATGCCTCATTTTGTAAGAAAAAAATAAAATACTTAGTTTTTATTAACATTTAAGAAGTGTCGAGTATGTAGATAAAGAACATACCTCAGTGATTGTGCCGACCTCTGTGTCAGAGTAGATACCTTATCGCTCTACGAAACCGGGGTCGCGGGTTCGAACCCAAGTCAAGACATGGGCGTTCTTTGTAAATGTGCCATCATCAAATTCATCATATCATCTCACATTCTCCTCTTGGAGATTAGCGAAAAGAGATTAAAGTGAAGTAAAATAAACCAAAATAATCAATCAATCATTGTACTCACGTTAGGGTTCCCAATCTTTTTTTTTTTTTTTTTGTCAAAACAAGATAAACTTTGATGCCACATCATGACTCCTATGAATGTTACCTCAAAACAATTTTATTAAATCAAACAAACAAACTGCTACAAAATTACCGCAGATATTTAAAGCTATAACTAACTCCCTTACACTATCCGTTCTTGATGTATGGATGTAATATTTTTCTTTTCTCAACTTACCTATCCGCACAAGAAACAACAAAGTCCAGTATATCCGTGCCGCAAACCCGTTAAGAACGTACTTTTACATCGCAATACAGAGTCCACGATTACTTGTTCAACAATAATTTTCATATTTGCATAGTGTGCTCTTCTTCAACTTTGATGCTATAAGTGGACAACGAGAACTCAGTGTTGAAAAATCGTTATGCTAGTTGGATAAGCAACACAAACTAATTTTGGAAGTTTCCACTCTGTTCATCATCTTGATCCATCACCGGGCAAGCATTTTATCAAGAGAAAAGCTATTTTCTTCATAATGGAAATCTTCAAACTCTTCCCAATTGTTACAAGAGTAACATTTAAGAGTGCGCCTGCGTCAGTCGTGTCCATCGACGCAAAGTGTGCTAATTGGGAGAGTCCATGGCAAAATAGGGGTGACTGGTACAAGTGGAACGCAGACAGGGAAGCAGGTTCCCTGAAAATACTCTGCTGCTGAAACAATATTGAATTTTCGCCTAATGAGTGATACAAGTTGGAAAAGCAATCGCAAACCGTACAAAAACAGCGAATATATTTAGTTTTCTCTTTGTTAACTTCCAAACCTATCTCTTTAGCAGTTTTGAAAAATATTTTAGCATTATTCTTAATTGTATTCACATCATCCCCCAATAAGTCTACATCATCTGCATATGCTAACAACTGAGTCACACCATTTAATTTTAGTCCTTCTTTAGTTTCTTTTACCTTCCTAACAGCATATTCTAAGGCAAAATTAAAGAGCAATGGAGATAATGCATCTCCTTGTTTTAACCCATCATGAATTGTAAATTTGTCAGGCACATTAATACCCAAACGAATTTTACTTTCTGTTTCACTGGTGCATACTTTTATCATACTAACAAGCTTCTTAGGTATTCCAAACTCTACTAATATATTATATAATTTATCTCTTTTGACCGAATCATATGCTTTTTTGAAATCAATGAATAGCTGATGGACATTTTGATTATATTCCCACTTTTTTTCAACTGTCTGTCACATGAGCAATAATATTCCGTAATCAAACACAACCTCTTGGCCTTCTACGTATCCTTATTACAACTTTTGAAGAGAAGGCAGGGTAGGGTGGTTGGTTACTAACCTGGAATTTCTTGAATTCAGGGAATTATGCGTGAATTGTTCGCTCCGGGAATCATGCGTGCATTCTGCGTGAATTCTTCTCCGTAGACGTGAAAAATTGCAAGTTTAATTAATAAAAATCCCATTCGTTGTATACATAGGTATAAATGCTCTGAGGCAAGTTTTCCTCAGTTTAGATTTTATATTTATCGAGGAAGGAAAATAAACTGCGTGGAAAATAAAACAGAATTCTCTTAATCAGTTTACTTTGTTAGTGTTCTTTTCAGAACAATCTACCTGACAGCCGGGAGATTATTGCAAGATAAGATATCTTGAAATCGATTAGGTAAATTTGAGTCTGAAATTATATATTACAATTAACAATTTTTCGTAGAGTAGGTTGTACCGTAACATTTGTGTCTTGTGTTTGTAGATGTATTTCGAGTCTGCATATGTGAAATAGCATAATTAAATATTTTAAATATATATACCTTTTAACTGAATTGAATTAGAATCTTTCGATACTCTGGAATCACACAGACTCTTCATACTAATACATTTGTATGCGAGTGGTGAGAGGCGGTAATACGTAAGGTTGAAATAGAGAAAACATCTGCTTGTAGCCTTGAATTTTTGGAAAGTTCGCCTTGAAAACCGGGAATTATACTTGAATTTTATCATGGTCCTAGAGTGGCCACCCTAGAAGATTTACTTTTCAGGGAAGCAGGTTCCCTGAAAATACTCTGCTGCTGAAACAATATTGAATTTTCGCCTAATGAGTGATACAAGTTTGAAAAGCAATCGCAAACCGTACAAAAACAGCGAATAAACAAAAGAAACCGAACGCATGGGAACGAAACTCTGATCTGAAACCTCCACCATTGTTTCCTGTGTGCTGCTTCTTCCTTCTCCCCTTTCGGGTGTGAATTCGTCTCCTTCACCTAGTCTCGTCTTCTGCTGTCGGACAATAATATCTGCTCCAGTAGCATTTCACTCTACAACACAAAAAGGGGGCGGGGCACTTTCAAATCAAGATCGTATATACATACTTCTCAGAAATCTACTTGCTGCAAAAGTAGGATCATACCTGACAATCATACTTTTAAAAACGTCGAGAGATGAGAGACAACAGTGACGCCATCTTATTCGGACGTATGGGGCTCGAGCCCACCAAATAATTTGCCTGTAATTATATTTTAGTAAACAAAATGTTTCACCATTATACATTTAGAGAATTCTCACAATTTAATTTCTGAGTGTTATCAAAATATTTCATAATGATTTGTTACGTCTTGTCCTTTATTATTTACACAGGAAAGCAAGGGAGGATAAGGGACTTTAACCATGATGAGGATCGTTAGGCACTAAAAACACTAAAATTAGGCGGCAAAAAGTACCGGGAAATATTAAATAGGCATTGAAACTGACTAAAACTGAAGATTTTTCATACCAGTTATCTTCAAGGTAGGCATATATGAAAAGGAGAAAAGAGCCACTTTAAAACTCGTGTGTTTCTCTCAGATATGGACTGAGAGGATTTTAAAGTAAAATCATATATTTCCTGGCCAAGGAACAAAAAAAAAAAAAATGGCATTTTAGGTCAAATATTCAACCTGCTTATGACATATATACTTGCATTATATTATGAAAAATCTAAGAGTTCAGCCCTTCCATTGTTTCTCATAAGTTGGTGCTCCTGGAAGACTAGTAGGCAAATTATTATGCAGCATTTATCGACATACATGGTAAAGAAGCCTCTTCTCAGAAAAAGTCTGGGTGATGGATGGGTGCGTATTTCAATTCAGCGTGATAAGTTATTAGAAACGCCGACCCAAAAATCGTCCCAACCTGTGTTATTGCTTAATGTAATAAGAACAGCAAATTTAGTGACTATCATGTAGCTGTGAAAATAATTGTCGATCACTGAAATCATCTGTTATTTTTACTTCCTACTGACGTGCAGATACCAAACAGAAACATTTTACGCAATTTGTCGACTCTAAATCTCCTGAAGACTCATATGCATCATAATGACGTTGTTCATGACCTGCTGTTCATTCTTTAGATGGCGAAATGTCATAAATAATACAATCACAATAAAAGTCAAGATGACACCGAAGACAGAAAACAATATAGGCACGTATATAGGGGCAACTGCTGTGATGGTTGAACGAACGGTCGTTGTGTTGTTTCTTCGTGACACTGTTGACATTTGAGACTTCCTTCCTGATTCTTCGCAGGAGTCTTTAAGATATTGAAGAAGCAAGATAATCTCATATTGAGTTTCGTAGAATTGCGAAATCGAACCTAAATGTCTTTGTAACACACAGGCATTAGTAGATATATTCATGTTCCAAGTCCACTTCATAAAACTGTATATGGAACAATCACACAAGAAAGTATTCCCTTGAACAGTCAGCACTTTCAATTTGCCTAACTGATGAACTGCATCAAGATCACCGATTTTCAATTTGTTACCGTCCAAATTTAAAATTATCAAATTATTCACCTTAGAAAAAGTTCCCTTTGACAAAGTTTCAATGCCACATGACCACAAATTCAGTTTCTGCAAAGAGGGTGAGTTCAGAAAAGGTTCATTGTCTGGTATTTGCAGCTCACTGTTCAGCGACAAATCAAGAGATCTCAGAAGTGTGTTTCCAGCGAATGTGTCAATATGAATCCAAGTAATACGATTATTACTAAGAGATAGATGAGTCAAGTTTCCAAGCCTCGAGAACGCAGTGCGTGAGATTGCCTGTATGTTGTTGTATTCCAGCCACACAACCTGTAGATTGTGGAGGCCGACGAAGTCATTGTAAGATAAGTTGGTGATTTTATTGTAAGCACATGATAGAGAGTTGTAATCACCTCGAAGTCCGTATGGAATACTGTATAGGCTTTTTCCACCACAATCTACTGAGTCTTCGTAACATTCACACACTGAACAACTACCTTCAGCTAGTTGAATGAATGTTGCCGTTGTTAAGATGAAACACAAAATGGTGTCCATTCCTTCTTGATGATTGTGTGCAAGTTTTTTATGCCTGCAAGTAAAATAAGACTTTATTTCGAAATAATCTCTGTTAATCTTTCTTCGCAATAAATATGTCAATAAGTACAGAAACTAATAATAGGGAAACTAACTTATCTTCAAGAAATAAACAATAGTGTCTGAGGAGGGACATTGACATTCCATGACAAAGTGCCGCAGGCGCAACCACGAACTTTTTTCTGAGGGGGACAGGTACCGGGATAAACGTACCAATAATAATAATAATAATAATAATTATTATTATTATTATTTGAATAAATTTTAGTAATAATAATGTTAATAATGTTATTATTGTAACATTATTATTATTATTATTGATTTGATTTATTTTACTTCGCTTCTTGTGCCACTTTTGGCTAATTTACGAAGATGGGAATGAGTGATGAAATGATGAAATTGATGAATGGACACTCACAAATATCCATGCCCAAGTCGAAATTCGAACCCGGGACAAACATTATTATTATTATTAGTAGTAGTATCAAAAACGTTATTAGCCTCGTAAATTATGCAAAGAAGGGGGTAGAGGTTGTTGCTAAAGCATTTGTGTTCGAACAAAATATTTGAATTATTTCTTCAACACGTATAATTTCACATTAATAATAGAAAAGAAACACACAAACTATTTTTGAAAGACAGAAAATGCTTGATAAATGCATTCCAAATATTTTTTTTTTACATTAACATGTATAACTTTCATCGATATATGTTTCACACATATGCAACATGGAGCGACGTGGACACTAAATTGTGTAAGCATTCAAAGTATCTTTAATACATATTATGTACAACATATATTATTTAAATACATTACACAACCAATTCATCCATCTCATAATAAACCAACAGCAAAAATTACATAAATTGTGTCTCAAATGTGCACGCTCCCTTTCCTCCAAATAATTGTTCATGCATTTAAAACAAAATCAATTAAGACAAGTCTTATTTCTCTGTCTGGAAATTTACAATGCATTACAGAGAATAACGATACAATGCGAGCGAAGAGAGCAAGACATTTTTTGGACCCATTTATCTTGCAGATTGAAATCAATATTAATTTAATAGGGTACAAATAATTTTACGGGACGCCAATGCATTCTCTCTTTAACAACTTTTGTGCCTCCCCGATGGTGTAGTGGTAACATGGCACAGTGGTTCGGATCCCACTTTAAACTGTATGTCCAGTCCCGATTAGCCTCTCTGTACGTAAAGTGGACTTAAAACCGCAAATCAATCAATCAATCAATTTTATAACTTATTTTCATTTAGATCGTTCGGCGCTCAGGGCCGACTCCCACCGTCCCCTAGCTACAGTTCTGAACTTGATAAGATTAAGAAAACGAGGCATTGCGAGCGAAGCGAGCAAGAAAATTTTGCGAAAAGCATTTTACTTGTATAAAATTTGAAGTTGTGGGCGGTAATTTCCCCCTGCAGGTACACCTGGCCGTCAATGTTTGCCCCCCCCCCTAGAACTCATTTCCATCCAAGGTTGGGGGGGGGCAATCCCCCCTGTGGTTGCGCCACTGCCGCTGAAGCTCTATTTTTAAAAATAAATGCAATGCTGAAATTTTATCTTGTGAGTCAACAATCATTAGGATAGAAATTCAAGTATTATGCATAATTCAGTTAATTGTAGAAGGTATTTTACATATTTTTTGTTTACTAGCTGATTACCCGGCGTTGCCCGGGTATTTATTTATCCCAATCTTCTATTAGACAGGAAAATAATGAATTCTAACTATAGTGTAAAATGAACTTGGAGTTGAATGGCATTGGGAGTGTCACTATTTATCTTAGCGACCCCGAAAACTATGGATTCCACACTAATATCGGTCGTTTTCGATTACTTTTACAGGTCACTCCCTTCTCACCCCACCCCTAGTTGTGCCAGGGGTGTCTTACCCTCACCGTATTTCTTTCCAGATTGTAAGTGATATGTGTACCAAGTTTGGTTGAAATTGCTCCAGGCGTTCGAGAGTTATGCTGGAACACACACACACACACACTCATCCATTTTTATATATATAGAATTTAATTATTTGATTTACTTTTGTATTGTGTCCCACCCGTGTCACCAAACAACAAATAATTTATCCTGTAACTGTTACATTTTCCTTCAAATACAATAAAATATCCAAAGGTCAATTACGCCCTCCCTATGTCTTAATTTATTTCTCATAATTTGAAAATTCACAGAAATTATAATAAGGTTTTTATTAAGTAAAGAGGAAGCGTTTTATCTTCCCACACGTCGCAAAAAATATTCACCTGTAGCTATAAATCTATAAATCTGGGAAAGTGTTCTAAGGGTAGTTAGTTTAATAAACAGTGCTTAGTGTAATAATTTATTGCACAGAAAATTCTAAGAAAAATGTTGCTTAACTGTTCAAATAATAGTTACTTTTGGAGATAGGGAGGAACTAGCGCTCTGCTTGGAATGCTATGTATTTATATATAAATAAATATAATTTTGTGGCAATCAAAGGAGTATGAATAACGTTAAGTTGGATTAGCACATGGTGTACTGAGGGTTGGCCACCCCTTGCTTAAATGACACCCTAAATTTGCTGAGGTTTTAGTTTCCTTACGAAAATGAAGTCAAACAGAGAGACATTGCCGAGAAATTTCCACTTGAGATCACCTACTCTGGGAATCATAATTTTAATTTTCTCTAACACTCAGAATCCCCACTGTTCACACCACATTAGCTCCGAAATAAAGAACAGACTAAATTGTTCTTACCTCTAAGTTATGTGCTTCTTCACACCCCAAGTAGTAGATCAGCAAAGAAAACAAAATATCGAAGATTTTTTTTATAGGCGACTCAAGTGAGATACGGTATCAGATCATCCTTCATAAAACGATAAGCCAATAAATATCACATAAATATATTTTTGTTTTCGCAACCTCTTATTTGTCCTTGGTAAGGGAATGGTGGGGTAGGCGAGAATTTGTACTGGGAGGAATATTAAACCAGAAGGAAATGATTTCTGATATCAGGGGTGAAATCTGAGTGTACATATTTTTTTTTTTCCGAGGAAATGTTTAGGTCATGTTTACGTTATCATAAGAATGAACGTTCACAGAAGAGAGAAAGAAGATGCGATAGAGAATGAGAAAACAAATAATCCAGATAGAGAGCGAGCGGGTGGGGAGTAAACGGAAGATACATAAAAAAGCTAGGGACAGGCATACCAATAAAGAGCGAGAGAGAGTTGAAGAAAAATGAAAAACCCAGGTACAAACACAGAGGAGGAATTAAAGAAAATGGAAGAGAAGTAAAGAAGCGAGCGAAAAAGAATGAAATGAAGAAAAATATAAAGGAGCCAGAGGGAGAGAGAGAAAAGGGAGAGGTAACGAAATAAATGAGAGAGAAAGTAACGGAGGTGCAAGATAAACAGAGTGAGCATGAGAAACGACACACACAGAATGAAGAGAGAGAGAGAGAGAAAGATACAAGGATAAAGAGATGAACGAGACAAAGCGGGAGAGAAAATTAAAAAAAATATAAGCAAGACGGGTTGCTTCATGAAATAATCAATCCTAGTGACGAATCAACAGTGTGTTGCAGCACATTAGAAATATATAGCGGCCACACTTGCTATACGTAGTATAATACAGCATGAAAACATGGCGGACACTTCCCTTGCTCATATCCATTCCATCTTAACATAAAAATTCTTGTTTCGCAGCAGGAAAAGAAGGTTTGCTTTAAGTTCACTTTAGCTTAATTTTTGTTCCAAGGTAGATTATAATTAGAATGTACCTCACAAAAATTTCCCTACCTGCAAAAATTCTCAAGGCTTGTATGTATCTGCAAATTAAACATGCCAAACCTTTCAAAAAAGAATAGATGTAACATGTATACATTTATTTGCTTCCACTAACATAATTAAACAGTCTATGTTTTGCTACATTCAATGTACGTACATTTAAGAAAACAGAAACAAAATTATAGTTTTTCGCCATTGCCCATGTTGCTACTTCCTTCATAACAAAACAATAAAGCATACAACGTACAGTGGGATCCATGAGTATTACCTTGCAAATTGTACATGACCATGTTCGTGCACTTTATTTGACCCAACAAGAGCTTCAAGAATTAAAAGAAAACTCAAAACAAGCTGTTGACAACTTCTGCACTAGCATACATAAAAATCCATCGCTTAAAAACAGATAGGATGGAATAGAAAAATTAATGAAAATAGTCATTGACAATTTGCACGGTAATACTCATGGATCCCACTGTACCTGTAGTAGTTAGAAATGTAAAATACGTCGAAGTGTCGAACCAAAGCTTCAAGACACTAGAAAATTAAAAACATCTGAACGAAGAACAGGCAACGTGAGGGAAGAGATGGTGCAGGTAGCTGGTGAACAGAAAATAATTCTTCAGATTTCATCTTCAATATATTTTGAAGCTGCCTAGATCATCTTCTTCCCTTGCCTTGCTTGTTCTTAAAATCAAGTTTTAATCTTTTAGCCAGTAAGAAAATCCTTAGTGCTTCAGGTCTAATCATAAACTATTTTACGGTTTTAACCATGTTAGCTTGTATTTATAAACATATAACTTGTGCATGTGAAAAACCTAAATAATCACAACAGTGATATACGTTAAGTATGAAAAACTCAATATGCTCACCATTGCAGATATTTATTTTATTATAAAACATAAACGTAACGTTTCAACCTGCTAGCAGTTTCAGATAATATCTATTAATGTTAATACCATAAAGCTGCAAGAAGTATGTAAGATAATACAGTCAGAAAATTCCCATTGCATTTAGATAATTTGTTAGTCAATCGAAACTAATGCTTCAGGTTATCGTGTCGGATGTAGAAAATGTTAAGGACACCTTATCAGTCATCATTTATTGACCTTCCATGGTAAAAATGTTTTAGAAAATACACGAGCCAGAACTACCGGGTAAAGTTAAAGTCCTGATTCGAACGCCACTTGACTTTTAAGGAAAGTCCGAAATATAAGATTCCCTCTGACAACCATGTGACAAGTCCACTTGAGCCCAGTAACCACCCCCCCCCCCTCAAATCTTTCCCACCAATAGCGTCTGTTGTAGGAATGTACAGTACTTGTCAAGTCCACGTGGAGTAAATGAGATGTTGCCAATGCAATTTCTTTAGAGATTTCATAACGTCAGGTTGAGGTTATCATTGCTAGGTTGTGTTATTTTGTTGTGCTACTTTTCTTTTTTTATATACAATGTGGAGACCTTGGGAGTTTAACGTCATCGCAGTTCGTGTTCGATGTCTAAACATTGCAGGTAAAAGTTACAACAGCGCTTCTCAGGAAAAACAGGTGCTGGCTCGAAACCAGATACGCGTCCTGTCGGCTTCCTAACGAGCTATGCCGAAGATACCCAACTGGGGTTCGAATCAGGACTTCAACTATACCACTATGTGTCGCCCCTGTCAACACATGTTTTTTCGAGCACAGAACTATTCAATCTGTATTGTATTAATCTATGTTGGAATCTTTTCTTTAAAAAAGTGTTATTGTTAATGTTACAATGGGTAACGAATTGTTTAACTTAAATCAGGAAAAAATGTTGAAACTATAGAAATACTAAACAACTATGTAGTAACCTTGGTAAATTGTAAACAATGTTATGATATAAAAGAGCTAGATTTTTGTAAGTCTACGGGACATTCTCCTGGTTGCCGAAAGGTTGATGGTTCAGGGGACGTTGGGGAATATCTTGCTTCAATCTTCGGATTGGCTGGTGTACTTGTACTCCACTTTGGCAGATATTCTACAAACCCAACTCTGAATAAGGTGTTCTCTTGCATCATCAAAAGACCAGGGTTATAAACTTCGGTATAACTAATAGGTTTAGGCCTACAAGTTATACCGGGTGAATTGTCTGTTTGGAAAAAGTGTTTGTATAACATCAGAAGTTTAAATAAATCTTCGAGTAAAAGATCTTAATGATCTTTTATTTTAAACCTACGTAGGTGATAATTAAAAATAAATCGTACACCACAGACCTCGCAAGGGCTTGGTCCTACTAACCCTTAGAAGCCTTTGAGAAGTCCGATAAAAGGGTTGTAACTGACTAACATAAAGCCCTAAAGGCAGAAGGTGCGTGTCAACTAGCGTACGCTGGATGTTTTTTATGGTGGGGTCTGGAATTGTAAAGATGGGTATCACATACCTGCTCTCTAGGTAGAGGGGGATAAACTGCAAAATATTTTGGAATTACGGTCATATTAAGTGGAGTCTGCATAATCCACTATTTTTTAGCAGCTGGGGCGACAGGATTGATCATCTAGTGGTGCTGAGGGGGTGCGGAATAAAATTTAGGGGGTGCGATGTTGAAAACAAAGAAAATATGTGCATCAAATGCCAACCATGACATCAAATACCAAACTTTTAGGAAAATATGCCAACGAAACTAAAGACTTGCTTAATTTTTTCTTGCTTTGTCCAAAACAACCACATGTTTTGCAATTTGAAACGAACAAAGCTTGTTAGGGCAGGCTAATGGTACTATGTCTTGCAAACTTGCAAAATACGAACCAATGCTCAACAACAATAATGACGAAAGCTGAAAGGAAGACAATAACTGTTGATCATTGTAGGGACTGCCCCAGTACAGGAAAGTAAATGCGGCTTCTTTTTCAAATTAGGATCAATTGCAGTCAATTGTATACAACAATAACAGCGGTTTCCTTTCAATATCAAACGTTCTACACTCAATATGACGACATGGATTTAATAAGTCATAGAGTAATGTGACAATGAAAGAATTAATTGTTTCTTCAGTTGAGACTTGGCTTCTGAAAAGGGTTGTGCAAGCACCCCTTCGCACACCCTGGCTCCACCCCTGATCTGTAGCCCTATCAGCTATTCCTGCGTACGCCATTGCCGGGTTGGAATCCCTGCATGAGTGTTTGGGAGGGTCTCTTCATCAACTTCAACGTAGCATCACTCATCCTCATCGTCGCAATTAGCCACGAGTAGCAGAAAAATCAAAACGAAAATAGATGACAATCATCTTATAATTATTTTCCAGCTACTTATATATCCATGTTTGCGACTCTTCCTACTGACAGAATGCGAACGTGAGAAAAATACAAAATTGTTATCACTAGTTCGTGGGCTTGACGCTGAAAATCGTGTTGATCTTTTGAAGTTTGATTACGGCAAACTAGTGCGGTGGTTATCTGATTTAAACGAAGAGACTTGATATGGATTGATTGATTGATTATTACAACATTGAAGTAAATTTCAGTCGAGGACACAACCGACATCTGAGTCATAACTGTCGCCATCTTGAAAAGTGTACATCATATTGCATATTTTCCGATTTGATATATCTCGGGAACGGTGGCATCTATCACCGCGAGGATTTCTAAATACAAAACAATAGCCTTTCAATAGTTAAGCTCATCTTTAATTTAAATAAAGCCTTCCAACAAGCGTTTCTAAACCTTACAATGGTATATAACGTGGAACAAATTTTTGATTCGAGAATTATTAACACTGAATTCGCAGTTATTCTTATGAAATGTTATAAAAATGAGTTTTTTTCCTGAAAATAACTATTTCTTATTGTAAAAATCGTTCATCGATTTATTATGAAAGAGTGTTTTTTTACTGTGAAAATCTCGAGTTGATAGATGCCACCGTCCTCGAGATAAATTAAAGAAAAAACTATGCAATATGACGGGTTCTTTTCAAAATGGCAGCCACCATCATGCAAGTGGCAATTGGTTTCATGACTGTCCTTAAATCTTAAAATTATTTATCCTGCCAAGTCTTTTGCTTTTGTTACAAAGTACAACATTTTTTTTCAGTTAGCAACCGGACTAAACATACATCCCTTTGAACAAAAGCGTTGTTAGAAAAAAATGTTCAATATTGTTTATGAGCCATACATTATAATATTTATTCTACAGTACAGTGCAAATTTCATAAGTAGCAAATTATATTACATTAGAGAGAGGAATATTTCTTTCATATATGTGAAATATTTTGGATATATGTGTTATGTGAAAGCTGTATATTATTGAGCATAGTTACGGCCTTTGTCTCCATTGCCAGACTGAGCAAACTGTGGATTGTTGCTGTTGATGTCATCAGAAAATTCACGAACTTCCCTCTCCTCTGCGGCAAGGAGTTCCTGTGGATGTTTCAGGGACAGACCATTGACGTCATTTCTCTGCTGTCTTGATGCAAGCTGATAGCGGATGCATGGTATCACTTGGACAACCTTGTCCGAGTTCTTGCTGAAGAAGTAGAACATCGTGAACAGCACCGCAAGAAGTATCGATCCTGAAAGCACACCAACGAAAAAGCCCCACCCGAAGCTATTCGATGATGTGGTTGGTTGTGAGAAAGAAGTTTTGTTGGTGTTCAAGGATACTGCTTCCACACAAGGGTTCTTAAGGGTTTGGGACCACGATGAACCATTCACGCTAGCTGGTGCTTCACAATGGACGCGTTCACCATCCATATGGAGTGTCTCTGTGTACCATACGTGAAGATCTGTTTGGTTACAATCGCACACCCACGCGTTCTTGGACAGATGGATGGATTTTAGATGGTCGAGGACTTCAACGGTATCCATACTTAATGTCTGCAAGGAGTTGCTGGAAAGATCCAAGGTTTTAAGGTTAGGCACTTTGTGGAAGAAATCTTTTGGGATTTTCTTTAGATGACAGTTCGCAAGGGTGAAATACTCCAAGGAGGAGATGTCTAGAAAGACCTCGTCGATACTCAATGGGTTGTTTTTCAAAGCAAGTCTCTGGAGTTTTTGATTGTACTGGAATGTCCTTGCAGGAAGCCTAGATATTCGATTTCCTCCGAGGTCTAACTCAAGAAGGTTGCTCAAACCTTGAAAGCCTTCGCTCTCAACATTGGTTATTCGATTGTAGGACAGTGAGAGTTGCTGCACTCGATTGTGTTGCACAAAACTGTTGTTTCTGATGCTGGGAATGATCATATCGTGAAAGGAGAGTGTGACATATTCCGGTCGCAGTTCACTTAGAATAACACGTATTTCACCTTGAGCACATTTAGCACTTTCCTTGACACAGTGGCAGGTGTTAGGACACAGAGCTGTTTCGTTGTCCTGTGACGTAGCTTGATGCACTCCGACCACGAGGAGCACCAGTGGGAGGACGATCAGTGGATGTTTGCACCAAGGCATGTTGGTCCAGTTATCTATTCTTCATTCCATTAGGGCATAACGTGAAATAGATACCTGCAAGGAGATTAAGAAGAAAGTTATAAGTGTTTCGTTTCTGAACACAAGAAGCAACTTCCGTACTTTTATATTGAATGGAATAAGTGCTAATAACATTAATCTATATATATATATATATATATACACACACACATGCAAATTCGGTGACCAATCGCGTTAAGCGGTGGACTTTCGATTTCGCCACAACGGGTCCCAGGTTCAAATCCTGATGTGGGCGTTAGTGTTTCTTGTAGGTGTCAATTTTATCTGATCATCACTCACCCATGTCGCGATTAGCCAGAAGTGGCACAAAAATGCAAATATTAGAATTTTATGGTTCTTGATTACCTTTGTTATGCATTTCAACATCATTCATCGTCATCATCATCGTAGTTAATCTAAAGAGGTAGAAGAAAAGCGACGTAAAATAACCATGCATGAACTTATCATGATGTTCTAAAATTGAAGCATGGGCGTAACCTTGGGCTTAATTCAGCAAAGGGGGGGGGGGGACGAAGAATCGAAAAGTTTTCCATCTCACAAGAATAGCGTTCATGATTATGTCCTAATTAACTGTTCCATTTGCGAAATCACAAACATTATTTGTTATTACTTTTCTCTCCTCGGGTCCTTGAAAATTATGGAGGGGAAGTGCCCTCTTGTCCAGCCAAGTTACGCCTATGAAAGAAAGAATAAGAGCAATCTGAATTTGCAACAAACAAGTGCAAAATAGAGCTTTCATTGTTTAGCATTTTCTTTGTGTTTTGTCAGTTCCAACTGTTTTGAAGCCAACAAGACTAGCACGATATCTATTTATTTAGAAACTCTACAGTAGTCACTTACTCATGAATAGACTTTCTATATCTCTAAGATTGATTACCAGCCATAAAGTTGGTTACGTATATAAGGAACTTTCTCATGTGGCGTAGGTCGAAAACCCTTTAAACATTTTCACAGAACATCTACTTAGGTATTCAGGAATGTCGCTTTTCAATTATGACATCCCAAGAATAATTCAACATAAGTTAATTTGTAACTTCGTAAATAAGGTTAAATAATTGTTAATACATTTTAATCCCAATATCCTTAAGAAAGTCAGTGGTATTATCTATTGAATACACATAAAACGACCGCTCTGGAGTACTTTTTCAAATTTAAAGTAGGCTATTCAATGCTAAATTAACGCAAGTTAATTTGTTAATATTGTAACTCCATAATTATTCAGATAGTCAAGAGCCTACAAGTAATGACGTCATGTATACGTGTTCGTTGAACAACTCGGACGAGCCCCCACTTGCATAGTCTTCATCATGGATGTATAGCATAGATTACTAAAAGAAAACCTTGCGCTGGGCGGCCATGTTAAGGTCACACTCACTCTGCTGGAGAAAATGATTTCAAACTCAGTATTGATTGCTAAGATCACATCAGTTTTCGAACTGGTTTGTGAAATATATGCTCGTGAAGCAAATTCGATTCCACATTGCACTTGATAAGAACTTCACGTACTCACTCCTAAACACATTTGCTAACGTAACACCTAAGGTAGATTCTGGAACATTTGTTGTAGGTAAAAAGACAAAGAAATAACTAGTAATACTCACAATTCTTAGTGCTTCTAGCAGTACCATGTTTCAATTACTTGCGAGGAAAATCTGTCGGACGAGATGAAGACGTCACATTATTGAGCGAATAACGCAGTTCTCTATCTCTGCTATCTGGATTGTTAGGCACTTATCTGAAGCCATATTGATTTTAAGTCATCTTATCAGGAGTCGCAATGTATCAGCAAGAACGGTATCTCTATAACCGGACATGTGACTTCTGATTATTGTGTTTTGCAATAATCCATTTTCAGGAATTGTAATTTATCTATTCTTCATTAATACGTCAATTAACTTGGGTTAATGTCAACTCCTTTTAAATATTTTATTTGCAAAGTCTGTACAAATGAAACAAGAGGTTTCCACATGAACTGGGTTTTATGGTGTAGCGATTAACAAATCACGTTCTCAAGCACAGACCTAGGTTCGAATCTCTTGCAGGTTTTGCTTCATTTAGTTCATTATTCGTTTCAAGAACGGGTAGAATATCACATAAATAACTTTGTACAGTGTATATATACAGTATGCATTTAGCCTCTTGCATTATTTGACGCTCAAAGGTATTATTTAGTAAGAACAAGTAATGGAATTCCGAACTTTCTGTGATTGTTCAGGTTTTTTTTTATTATTTGCAAGTCCACTTTATGCACAGAAGGTTAATCGGGACTGGTACTACAGTTTAAAGTGGGATCCAAACTACCTACTATTTGCGGTTTGATTACAAGGCGACGACGTTATCGCATTCGTTGGGCAAATTTCAGTGTATATCATATTGGCAAATTTTGTAATAGAAAAAGGTTCAATGAAATGACGAATTAACTAAATCAGCCTAACCTACTGAGGATTATTTTGCGTTTACTCACACAACTGTCCCCAGGAGGGTAAATGTTTTAAACCAGAGAATATACAAGGAATTAGAGGGGGAAACCGCCCCTTTTCTTCTTCATAAACCACTATGTGTGAAACAATTCTTTTAACAGTGTTCCTTTTATTTCTTTTCAGATGATGACGCCAGCAGGAAACCGAAGGTAAGTTAAAAAAATTGAAATAGGAAAATCTTTTATTTTTCCAGGTTCCTAGCTTCCTTTCAAGATTGAAATTTTCTAATTTATGAGTCTTTGATGTAGTAACTATCAGTGCCTTGGAATCGCTGGCTATTCTAAAGTCTAATTGTGTTTATTTTCTCGACAATAGATGTCTGTATACAAATTATTCCTGAAATTTCGCGAATTTATTGTTTAACGGGGAATTATCCATGTATTCTGGTTGAATGTTTTTCTCCCTTAAAAGAGGCAGCAATGAAAATAGCTGAAACTGCGTCATCCAAATTATTAGTCATAGGAATTGTAGTCTTAGGATTGTAATCTTAAACAGTTATCACTTTTCTACAATGGTGTGTAAATATATTTATTAGATTACAAGTTTATCAATCCATTTGAAACTTTTATTCTAGCATTCTCTCGGAATTGGCAACAAGAAATTTACATTTACACCAAACACGACACCTTAGACATGTAATATTAAAATATTGATGTATAGGCTGAAACTGATTGAAATTCTCTTGCATCTTAGGCTACACCTTCTGCTTCGTCACAGAATCCTAAGATTTTGTTGTGGTATTTTCTTATGCAATAAACTTGACAGCTAGGTACATAAACATCTAACTACTTTACGAAGGTTTTACTAAATGAACATTTGCCACCCAATGAAATCGAAGTTATTTTGTTCTGGGATCTTTTAATCTTATAAAGAATAAGACTATTTTTCGTCGCCTTTGATGCAATCATTTAGTGCTAGGTTACTGTTAAAATCCATATTTGATTATTAAACTAGTTTGAATATACATTATCGAAGGTAGTTTGTCAAATAGGGATGGTCATGAAGTACAAGTACCTAGTATTGAAGAAGTTGAATTTGTAATGAAGAAAATGAGTAATAATAGAGTTCCAGGCGAGGATGAGGTGATAATTGAACTTATCAAACTTGGTGGTAACGCATTGTTGGCAGCAATACATAGATTGATTGTAATGACATGGGAAAATGAAACAATGCCACATAAATGGAAATCTGGAATAATATGCCCAATTTATAAGAAAGGTGATAAATTGATATGCGGAAATTACAGAGGCATCACACTTCTTAGTGTGGTCTATAAGATCTTGTCAGGATTGATCAGTGAGAGAATAAAATGTTACACAGAAGATATACTGGGAGAGTACCAATGTGGATTTCGCCCTGGCAGAAGCACTACTGATCAGATTTTTATAATTAGACAGATGATGGAAAAGTTTTATGAACATGATGTGGATTTGCATTTTTTATTTGTTGACTTCAGGCAGGCTTTTGACAGTGTTAATCGAAATGAACTGTTTAAGATACTTGAAGAGTATAATATTCCCCTCAAAATAATAAGACTAATAAGAATGACTATGAGTGGTACTAAGGCACGAGTGAAAGTTTGTAGTAAACTGAGTGAAGAGTTTAAATTCAATACAGGAGTGAAACAAGGGGATGGCCTTTCGGCAGTATTATTTAATCTAGCATTGCACAAAGTAATGAATGTAGTTGATCAAAAGGGAACCATACTTGGAAAATCCAGTCAAGTATGTGCATATGCAGATGATGTTACAATCATTTCTAGAACAATAAGAACACTTAAGCAAATCTATGAGCAAATGGAAAGAGAAGCAATAAAAATAGGGGTCAATGTAAATGAAAAAAAGACAAAGTATATGAGAATGTCTAACTCTGAAATCAGAAGAGCACCTCAAGATCTGACAATTGGAGATAATAAGTTTGAGGGAGTTCCTTGTTTTAAATATCTGGGGACAATGGTATATAGTGATAATGATATGAGTAAAGTAATAAAGGAAAGAATACAGGCAGGCAATCGTGCATATTTTGCAAATATGCAGTTGTTTAGAAATAGACTGATCGCAAGAAATACAAAGCTTAAAATTTATAAGACACTGGTACGACCAGTTGTCACTTATGGATCAGATAATTGGACTTTGAAACTGTCAGATGAAAATGCCCTCAGAATATTTGAGAGAAGAATATTAAGAAAGATATATGGACCTGTGAGGGAAGATGACGACTGGAGAATAAGATATAATGCAGAGCTAGATGATTTAATAAAAGGCCAAGATATAGTTAGATTTGTCAAAGCCCAGAGAATAAAGTGGTTGGGGCATGTGGAGAGAATGATGGACGATAGGATGCCAAGAAGAATGTTGAAAGAAAAGCTTCACCACGCAAGAAGAAAGGGCAGACCACGACTTCGATGGATAGATGACGTCGCTGCAAACTTGCGGACAATGAAAATTAAAGGATGGAGGAGAAGAATTGATGATAGATTGGAATGGAGGCTGATTGTGGAGGAGGCCAAGGCCCACCAAGGGCTGTAGAGCCCGAAAGAGAGAGAGAGAGTTTGTCAAAATGACAACTTTTAAAAATGCTCGTAAAATGATTTCCATACTTGGAAAAATAGATCCCACTTATTAACTTGAACACTCCTAACGGTTTGCGCAGTGTTAGCGTCGTCGCATTGTAATCAAGGGTTCGATATCCGGTGGAGGCACATAGTGTTTTTGATCCCTCTTTAAACTGTAGGTCCAGTCCCGATTAGCCTATCTGTGCATAAAGTGGATTTAAAACTACAAATTAATCAATGGATCGTACTGTGTCGAAGGAATGAAAGCTTTTTATATACTGCTGGACAAAAAAAGCCGGACACTTGCATTTTTTGTCATAACGCAATGGGTCGATAAAAGCTCTGGTACAAGGGCTAACTAAATGTTGCAGAAACTGAATTAAGTACGAATGCATAAACAAAGTCCGAGCCTATGAATGGTGCATATGGTACTACATGATCTGCCGAACATTCTGTAATATACCTGCGAGCTGTTATTGCAATTCAGATGTCAAATATTAAAGTGTCCGGTTTTCATTGTCCAGCAGTATAGTTTATAATTTTAATGAAATGTGTATAGAGGTACCAAAAACGTTTTTTGGGTTTCAAAAGTGTAAGTGTACAGTGACATGCGCAAATATTCTTCGGCAAATTATCTCTGACTATTTTCATTAATTTTTCTTTTGCACTCTACATGTTTTTGACAATTTGATTTTTACGTATGGTGCAGAGATTTTCAGCAATTGTTTGGCTTTTTCTTCCAATTCTAGAAGCCCTCATTGCGGAAAACAAGGAGAATAAACATTATGATGGACAATTTTCTTGGTAATACTTATGTATCTCATGAATAAATCACATGAAACAATGAGTTGGAATGCACAAATTACAGAAGACAGTTAATTAGTTTATTATATTATTACAAAGAGAAGCGACATTTTATTTCTTCACAATGCTTCCGTTGACTTGGTCCTTCTTCTTTGGAAAGTTCACTCATCTGCTATTTCTAGGGTGAAGAGAAATGCGATTATATAACACAGAAAAAGTACAAGAGGTAACTTATATGCAAGACAATAAACCTCCTTTTCTTCCTCTATTTGATAGAATTGTGCAAAACAGTTAACTGAAGTATATGGAGAAAATTAATAACAATATATTTGCCTCATGTTGCACATACCCCAAAATCTGTAAATTAAGAGAAATTGAATTGTTTCTTCTCATCAGTTTTTATACCTAAGGGTGTTGATCAAGATTTATAGTCAAGTGAAAGTTAGTTTTCGCAACCAAAGAGAAATAGCTTGTAAAAGGGTTGGAAAAATTAATGGCAACATCGCAGTCACGTGACCTGTGGGTGTCGGGTGTACATGATTATGGTAGTCATGCCTGTTTATGTAACAGTGCCAGCTCCCTAAATACATATTTATTGAAGTAGAGCAACGCTTTTGAAAAAAAAAACGTAAAGGAGAGAGAAGCCGTTCAGTACACGGCACGCCCAGATTGACCATTCTTATTCATGATAATCCACCACAGTGCTGTCTTCCATGAATCTCCTGGGAGATAGAACAGCCTGTATACTGTCCCGACTGAGCCATTGACAAGGAAATAAAACCATACCAGCAGTGCTAGAAGTGAATCAGGATGTGGGGGTATGGTATCCCCCAGCTAGCAAAATGTTCGCAAAGTATCCTCCAGTTGTATCTAGGGCTCGGAATTTGAGGAAAAATCATTTTTTCCCTAGTGTCCGAAGATGAGGCCCAACATAATATATGTTCATTTTGGGTCATTGAAGGTCAGAAAAAGGTGGGTTTTATTTGTCCTCTTTTGCTTTTTTCGGCGATTTTTGGCTTATTGGTCCTTTTTTAAGTCTCTTTTTACGTCTTAACGGTTGTTTTTTTTGCAACTTCACCTTCTTTCGACTACGTTTTTACTGCCCATTCTCAATTCGAATCATGATCAGTTCATCACCTCTTAAACATCCTTTCTGTAGTAAAGATATATATATAAAAAAATAAATATATTTGATCCATCCCTGAAGCGAGAGAAAAACATTTTTGGACGACTGAAGCAGGTACGGTACAAGGTCCTTTAACCATAACTTCTCTGGAAGGTCGCGCTGTAAGTGGCCACTTTATCTTGTTTTGAAGCTTTCAGCACGGTGTATACGACCAGACAGCACGCGCCTGCAAAGATCTCAAGTCAGATAAGGATAACTAAAGTTAACTGATGTTATTAATTAATTTGGATCACATTTATACGTCCTTTTTTCCGTTTTTAGGTCTTTTTATAGGTCTTTTTTGGCAATTAATAGGTCTTCAACTTGCGAGCCCTTCCACCATATTAAACCATAGGAGCATCGCCCCTATGGCTCGTCCAAACATCTCCTTAGCTAACATTTTCCACTTCAAAACACCATCAAACAGCAGCACCTAGTTTTAGATCTCATCGCTAGATGTCAGTAGTAGGCGAGGCATGATCGCATGCTCTGTGTTCTTGATAGAAAGTGAAACTGATAAAAAGGCTTTGTTTACATCGCAAACACTAGGGTACGCAGGATTTTATTATCTGGATGCATGGACGTTTGCATGGATTTTTTTCCAGGTGGGCAAAAGAGGTACATTTTCCGCAATAATAGTGTTGTTCCATCAAAAAACATTGCTTAAATTTGAATTTATCATATTCATGCAATAATTAAAACATATTATTGTGGCGGAAATGAAATTATATGCGACAAATATGTAATTTTTGGTTGACTTTCATTTCCCAGGGGGGGACACGGCCTCCCCTTGCCCCCACCTTCCGGACGCCTATGTCTGGAGTAGGAAAAGTGGATATTATTAGCTAAAAGTGGCAGAAACGCGAAGTAAAATAAATCGTCCACTCATTCATTCACATAACTGCATTCTGGGGGGGGGGTGTCCGTATACACAACAAAATTTTGCGTGATTATAATTTTTAACCTTCGTTTTAAAAGTTCTTCAAAGGTTAAAATGGTAATCGGGGGCCATTTTAAGGAACGGGTTCCAACTTTATTTTCCACGAGTTCTTACTGCTTTCTCTCTTTTTCAAAGTTTCGGGGGAGGCTGTAGCCCCATTGTACACCAGTGGTCGCAAGCGTCGTATTCTGGGAAGTTATTTTCGGCTTCCATGCAGTTTTATACATTGTGGAAAAAATCGTTCAAGATTGAAAAAAAAAACAATCATCACTTGCGTCATAACCTCGCGTCCCAGCTCAACCAACTTAAGAATCAAATCAAGTGCAAAAGGATGGCGAGATACATGACACGCCTAAAATTTAGCTAAAAATCAGCCTCACGAATGCCTAAAATTATGCTAAAAACTAGTTACAGATGAACACATTCGCACACAAGGCTGGTCCGTTGCGTTCACAGCAGATTAAATGCTTCCTCCAGCATTTTTATCTGGTGCGTACTTAACGGGCCGGCTCCGTGTGCGCATATCTATTCAACACTACCGTATCATGAAGACACGTAAGGGGTAGAGAAGTAGGGTACCACATATTTACCATATTTGAGTGATATGATCAGCATCATGCACTGGCTGCCTACACACCCTCCCAGGTATCCATTGATGAGAGGAGAAATGGACCCCAGAACCTTCAACTGGGCCTTTTTAACATCCTATACAAAAATTGAAACACTGAATAGTTCAAATCTAGTTCAAGACTTGAAAGATGATACCCCGTATGACTTACTGATGCATCTTTCCTGTTTCCAAGGAACTGTGAAAAGGCTTCCCTCCTTCCAATTGACAACGCACAACATGTCGTCTCCAGAACATGATGTTTTGCTGTTATTTTGGCACAAACCATAAGAACCTGTAACGAAGTTTACATTATTTAATTCAAAATTCCTAAAACTATTCAAAGATTTTTCGTCTACAGGTACTACAGGACCTTGAGGATCTTTACCTTAATCCTCCTCCATTGGTCCATATCCATTTTCCTACTCCAAACAGCATTCTCTTTCCCTGTAAGTCCCATTCCACACAGTTCCACGAGGGACGGCGTTAAGGAACAGATGACCAGGAGGTAGATCTTGATAATTTTGGGCTGGTAGACTGGGTTTTGCAACCTCTATGTCTTCTCTATTCTCATCTTCCTCGTTCCTTCATGTACCCCTTTTATTTTACTCTCTCAGTATTTTTATGTATTTCCTTCTATCTATCATTATGCTCGTGTGAACTTCTTTCACTACATCTCTTGTTCTATTTTTATCCTATTCTTAATTTATTTTCTTCTCCATATTCTTTCTATCACTCCCTCTCTATTTCTTAGCGCTCCCTCTTTCTCTTTTTACCTCTTCTCTATTCAGATTTCCAGAAACAAACACTTGAAATAGCAAGAAAGAACTAAAATTTAGTTATATTAAATTTATATTTTGAATTTGTTGGCATGTCATCCAGCCATCTTGATTTGCGTCTGCCTTGTATTATTGCGCCTTCTGGCCTATAGTAAATGACACCTTTCAGTAAACATTAAAATTATATGTACATATACAATCCTGGTATTAAACACTGTTTACATCAAGTGTTTTATCTTTCAAGTTTGCACATAACCTGCCTGCTGTAAGCAGAGTGTAAATAGCGATGTATCATTTGAGTCATATTTTCTAACATTGTGAATCATATCCAATCGTGATTGGATAGTTTACTTTCCTAATTTTGCACGAATATCTAAATAACAGATTCTCAAGCAGAAACATTCATCTCTTATTTAGATTATGATTATTTTCTTGAATGTTGTTGTGGAGGAGAGACATAGTTACCAATAAATACCGTGAGTGATACAAATAACAATGTTGTTACCTATCATATAAAAGCCCTCAGGTTTGTTATTGGGGATATTGGCTGCGAGAGGTACACTTAGAGCTTGGGGGTAATACTCCGGAGAAACAATGGTAAAACGTAAACAAGAAATGGGGGCTTTCCACTGTGAAATAAGAACACTTTAAACATTAGGTTTTAACACTTCGATGGTCTGGCAGGGTTGTGAGAATAATAGAAAGGGGATAAAGGAACGTTCGTTTACCTCTGGTGTCCTGTAGAATTGATGGTCTCGATGATCCAGTAGACAAGGCACGGTCCTGAAATAAACTTCTTTCAGTAGCGCAAGTCCCGTGGTAACCTTTTACGTAACAATTCGGATAAATCGGAGGCAACGACTGTTCACGCGATAAAATTCTGAGTACAACTGGGTGTGAGAAATTGTCTCTCTACCTATTTACGGTAGATTGAAATTTTCGATCGTTAAAACCGTTGACAAGTCCGCGTCTGCCGTTAACGGTGTTTTTAGCATAAGGCTGAGTTTACTTCATTCTTTTTAGTACTATTTCCTGTAGAATTCGTGTCAGCGGATTTTTCAAGATCCGCTGAAGATTGCTGGTGTTATGTGCTTGTAAAAAGTTCTTTCCCGCGTTTCCACAGGACCGCTTTGGTGGAGTGATTATCGAGTTATGACGCCAGGGGTCCCGGATTCGAGTCACGCCTTCGGCGTGATACCTATGTAGAAATTTTAGCAAAGAATGCAGGCTCGAACAGGACTCGAACCCAGGTATCTGATCGAGCCTGCATTTTTCACTAACATTTCTACATAGTACATCCCCTGTGTGTGCCAAATCGTATGATAGTGTTACCTAACCTAACGCAGTGTAATATATTAATAATAATAACGAACCGTTCTTCATTGGTGTTCTTCTTTAATAGTTACCTAGGATAGTTGATACTTACTTTTTTCACACGTTCCTAAATCCAAGGATGCGAACCTTCCTACTGCCATTTGCTGCCAACAGACTTTGCCTGAAGAACAATCTTCCTTACACACCTTCCTCCTCCTAGTTTCTGAAATAAATAATTGGAGATTGATTTTCAGAAGCATACCCAGGAATTTCCTGAAGGAGTGAGAGGAGGGTTCGAGTACTAAAAATTCCATTTTTGAAATGCAATATCGAATAAGGAAATTATTTACATTGCTCCATTTACTTTTGCATGTAAATTTTTTTGGGCGGAAGATAGTTATTCGTTTTTTGCCGGGAACATGTATGGTTTATTATTTTTATAATATTTTGTTCCTGTTGAAAGGAATATCGCACTACGACGCTAGGGGTCTCGGGTTCGAATCCCGGCATGGGCACAAAAGCGAAGTAAAATAAAGCCAATCAATCAATTATTTTGGGTGAAATATTTTATTTTTTATCACAGACTAGTTTGCGGTATATAATATTTCGCTACTAATGCATTAGAGTAACAGCATGTTAGTTCGAATGTTTATGTTCAAACTAATTTTAAATGTAATTATATACACACACACACACACACACACACACACACACACACACACACACATCATCATCATCATCATCATCATCATCAAACTATTATTCATTGAAATCAAGCACAACGGCAAATGGAAGAACATATCTTATGCATGGGTTGTTACCGCGGTTGCAGCTGGCTACGTATACACATTGTTTAAAACGGCCTCTTTGTGGTGTAGAGGTTCCAATTTTGAAACCATCGACATCGTTTCAGCAAATGACTTACCTTCAATACGTTCACACGACGTGGACACTTTGTAGTAGTCGTTTCGTTCTACAACTTTGCGGCTGCAGAACTTCTCCTCTGGACACTCCACGTCCTCACATGCCTCTCTCACCCCTGTCGAAAATGCAAGAGTTAAATATTTGGTTTAGTTGATTAGTTTTTTCTACCCCAAATTAATCGTCAGGTGGTCAAAGATTCCTGTGAGAAAATGAAACTGAAGGAAACATCGATCCTAGGATTCGAGTCTCTCCGGTACAGTTGTGGATGGCATTATGGACTTTTAATCAAGGTGTCTAGGGTTCTGTTAACGACGGGGACACGCAAAACCTTCAAAATTTCTCTTTAAGCTGTAGTTTGAGTTCTGAGTATAAAGTGGGCTTAAAATAAGCTCCGAAAGCAAACTTGGATTCATCTGAGCGTGCAACTGAAGTTTTGTTATTTTAGTTTTACGAGTAGGAGGAAGAGTTTGTGTCCAGCGAGACACGAGGACCCTAAACCGCTCCTCCCTCACCGAATTTTCCCTGCAGCGAACTGGAGAAAGAGAGGATCTGTGCACTGGGCGGTTGTAGCAGGGGGAGAAAACTTAGAACTACGCTTATGGAAGTATTACTTTTACTTGTTCTCTTGGGAATATCAAACTTCTGATGGCGTAGAAATACACATGAACGGAAAGAGGACACGTTGAAAATTTTATTTGTCGTCGGAGAAGTAGAAAACTGTATTTCATTAGTTGTAACTTGAAGTTGCATTTTTCCTCCATAAGGAAGGCATGAGCTATATACGTATAATATTTTTCAAACATCGTGTCTAACTTAACAATCAACTTGAATAACCGCTTCCACTTGCAACGTGGGGAGAAATTCATACTCCCTTGTGTGCTTGGGTTTCTTCTTAGTGGCCATTCCGACGATATTAAAGTAAGTGAAAACCTGGTGCGAAACTGTCACTCTTCGCCTTAAGTCCAGTTTTATGCACAGATAAGCTAATCGTGACTGGACCTACTGTTTAAAGTGGGATCCGAATCACTATATGCCTCCACTGGGTATCGAACCCGGGACCCGTTCACCTCAAGTACCCGAGGGGGAGTCACACAAGAATCTGGCCGTGTCCATGGATAAAAACCGCATATACGTGGTGATCTCTCGAATAGTCCTAGTAACTTCTCACCCATAAGACAAAAAAATGAATCTGTAGTTTTCATCTTTTCACTTGTCCATGGACGTCCGAGAAGGCAATGGAGGGTCACACTCCTACTGGAAAATAAATGCCAGGCTAAAATTTTATATTTCATGGATATAATTTCATTTCAGTGATAGCAGCGTTCATTTGTATGAGGCACCGACTGATACAAATTAAAGTAGTGTTTCATGAGCTGGTGTCACGTTTTCGTAGCGTCAATATGCCTTGCCTGCTCCTTGGATAAAACTCTGCCTACGTCCTTGTACGTAATCATTGGCGTACCCAGGGGGAGCTCATAGGGCTACAGCCCCTCACGACATTTTGAGAATATCAAATTTTTCAAATGAAAGTAGTAAAGAATTCTGTAGAAACCAAAGTGGTAAATGCAACCCCCTCCTCAAAATAACCCCCGATTACTATATCTGTTTTGAACAACTTTCAAAATGAAGGTTAAAAAATTATAATTACGAATTCAGCTTCGAACGCAGCTATGTGATATTCACCTTTAAAATTCCATCTCCCCCGGAAAGATAATCCTGCGTACACTATACACTGTCCCAGATAACTGTAGAGCAGGGCTGCGCATAGCGGCAGAGGAGGAGGAGGGAAATGGAGTAGCGAAAGCGCAGCGTTGCCAACCTTATGGCCAGACCTTAATCCGTACGCTAGATGCACGGCTTGTCAAAATTTGCACTTGCAGTTTTATCCCTAATATTTCCCTAAGAAATTCTTAATCCAAGCGTACGGACCGGGAGACAAAAATACGGTCCATTTGCCATGTGCGTACGGTATTATCCTTTTCAAAGGTTTGCAACGCTGACAGAAAGGAGGACGAAATCGGGTAACTCCCGTCGCCCATTACACAATCCCGTTTCTCTCACTGTTCATTGGTGGAGCCGTTTCGCGTCACTACTTGCGCTGACACTTCTTCTCGTTCGCGTAGTCTACAGTTAACTGGTACGGAGTTTAGTGTACGTAACTGACATATTTATTTTAGAATAGCCCGACCAGAAGAGTGCATGTAGCTCATATAAAGCGGTCCGTTACTTTTTCACAATTATTGCTCATTTTTCGGTGCAACATTTTTTAAAGAAAAATCAGAAGGAAGCAGACAAACGTAGCTATTTCTAGTTAGGAAAATACTAGTAATTGTACTAGATTAAAACACACAGTTTGCTTACCCTTTCGTATAGATTTATCGCTGAAGGTGTCCTTTTTCGATTCCGCTCTGCAGACATTAGTAGCGGCGATGATGATAAATAAGGCAAGGTAAATTGCGCATCGCGAGTCTCCAGCCATTGGAATTAGAAAGGGTTTCCTACAATGCAAACGTTAGTATGAATATTTAATTAAGGAACCTCTCAATGGTTTAATAAACTTGTAATGAATTTACATAGACACAAAACAAACCAATTCAGAACTTACCAATAGGCTATCACGTAACCGGTTACACGGTGAAATGGACACAAGAAGTCTCCTAGAGAGAACAGTTTTCATACTTCAAGCCCAATTGAACAGTTTCCTGATTGCATGTAAGTGGCCCTTTTTCCACAAATCATTTATGAAGCAGTTGCGTTTTCGAAAAGAACAATGGATTCTGTCAGTATGACATCACTTGAGAACTACTATTGTTTTCGGAATGATGTCGAAAGAAAATCTCGTGTTTCTGGTCAATTTCGAATCTATTGTGTTTTTGTCATAATACCTTGCTAATTGTGTCTTGAACGATGTACTAAGTTTTACAGAGGAGTCTGTAATGTACTACTTACAACAGACAATTTCGAGTAAGTCTTCAACCAGACACAACCACGCACTGTGTGGTCTGCTGATGTTTATAATAAGGATTGTCGGCGGACGACACCAAAGGCAAAAATGTGCTAATATGAGTCCTTTATGACAGTCGATGATCAAGCGGTGTCTGGGCGTGACTAATCATCTTCTGCATCAAACGATGGCTGCTTGTCAGTAATGAGTCGGAAATAATTAAGGTCTTGTTATTACGGAGATTGACAATGTGGAAGCAAGATTAGCGTCAATAAAGTGCTTTGAAGTAGTCAGTGGAAGAGTTCTGTAAAGTTAATGAAAAGTTTATAAGCTTCTTCGCTCAGTCCCATGACTATGTAGGGATATTAATTTTCAGGTCAAGCAATCAATTAGTGTCTTTTAAGCCACGTTCTTTGAATAATAGCTCCGATATTGCTGAATCCTGAAGAATTATGCGTTTTAAAATGCTCTTGGGACATTTATGAGGAATCTATTTTTTGTAAATTTGTCTCTCTTGGCGACCAGAAACTTGTGGCGGTGGTACCATAAGAAAGGAGTTTCTAATCAAATCAATTTCTCGGAAATCAAATCATATCTACATGCTTCTTCTAAAAAACAAAAGACAATTTTGATGCGTCTAACGCAGTCTTAAGTCCGTAAAATGTGTGCGTGTCTTTTTTGTGTGAGTGTGTGTGTAAGATAGTATGCACTATAATCGAGATCCGCGGTGGCGTCTGAAAACGTAATGGGGAAAATTCCGGGATGAAAATAAAATGAAACTGTCAGGATGATGATGACTATGATGGGAAACTTTACCGTTTTCGAATCAAAGTTATCTTGTTTCAGAGTGCACTATACTAGCGCATGTAATATGGAGGTTTGAACCTAGAATTGAACACACCTTCAATTCAATGAATTTGCACAATATATCTTTACTATAATGTTTAAACTCCCATGTTATTTGATAAGAACTTCTTATTTGGATCGCGTTATAACACTGCGAATATGAAAGTACATTTTTATTTATCTATAACAGCCATCCAATGACCCACCCACACCAACTACTGGACAAGAGTTGTATGCTGCTGGCTTTATAAGAATCCTTCATGTTATATTTACAGGCATATATTAGTTGACTCATTGTGCGTAAGTTTGTACCTTATTTTATAATAGTTAAGCTAGAATTGAGCTAGAATTCGTTTAGATTAAAACTTCACAGATATCAAGTCACATTTATGAAATGTAATATTGTAGGGGAGACCGGGGCACATTGTCACAGTAGCAATTCTGAGAAAAGCCTAAAGTAAGAATCACGAACCTTCCGACCTTCTGTAAACAACCGTCTCACTTCGAGTAACGTATCACTCCGCGCTAACTGTTCGTGAATGACGCGACCATCATATGCTGCTCACTCGCAACCTTTAATTTTACGTAAGATGGAAAAACGTATTCTTATTTTAACTGATAATCTACACATTGAAGTATAATAAATTTTCTAGAAGTGATTAAATAGGTGTTCTTGTTCAAGAATGAACATATTTTTCTACGCCAAAAGTTACATTTATCTGACTCTGGGTTAACAGATCCCCCTTCCCCCCCTCCTCTCTCAGTATGACAGCGCCAAAGTTATACGTACAAGAGAGTGAGAGATTCGTTTCAGTAAATTGAAGCCTTTTGGTTTTATTGCTTCTTCTTCCACCAAATTATTGCCCAACATTGTTGACATGTAGAGTATTGTTTTCTCCTTTGTGCAACAGTTTTAGCAGAAGCTAAACAAAGATAAGCCGGGAATAAAAATATATTGTTTATCTTTCTCTCGGTTTCTTGTGCACTAGAAAACAAGCAGACGATAATAAGCACATTATTTACGCACGTCTCATGCAAGTAATGTATTTTCTTACCTTGATTCAGCAGTTGAGGCATTTTCGGCGCTAGACATCATCCTGTCACAGTACGGTCTGTCAAATTTGCTTCCCAAAAAGGAACTCAACGTGGCACAAGAGGCGAGTTAACGTCGACTGCTAAAATTGGGGAGATCGTCATCAATCATCACTATCAACATCTTCCCCAAAGTGGACAGGACGGCTCTTTGATTGAAAGAATACGAAAGCACCTCGCGTTATATTGCGCTTCTCAAAATCGGTGTACTTGTTTATACGAGCAACAACGTGTTTTTTTCGAGGGACTCGCAACTTGACCGGTAGTTTTCCTTTATTTCACCACACCGAAAACACAAAGACGCAGACACACAATTACACTTGGACACCAACTTCACTGCTTGCTCAGGATAGCACCGACACAACGTCACATAAACGTTAAGAACAACCTGCTTCTTGCCACTTTTCAAACGGCTGTATTCAGTGGCGGATTAAGCTTCCTCGCTGCCCCTAGGCACAAACTTAATGTGCGCCCTTCTTAAAAGAAAAGTAGTAACTTATTTGCAGTATTTTTACAGGCTAATATAAAAATTAGTGAACATACTACTGAAATAAAAAACAAAGGATAAAAATCAAGAACAAACAATTCATTTTCTGTATGTGCTATTCCTAAAATGATGTAATGTATTGAGAAATTAAATTCACCACTCACCAGTCATAAATGAAGCCGCTTCCACCTGACTTTGGTTGCTTGTCTTACCTGCTATGAGTCTTGCGATTTAGAAAAATCGTTTTCAGCATTCTGATTAATTCCGCGTCTTAGAAGGATGTCAATTGTAGACTCATTCAGACACCACTCGGCAGGATCGTCACTAACGAAATTTGCACTCTCACTGTCACAATCAGGAACTTCTACGAACTGAGGGGACACTACCTCAGGGGCACTTTCTTCCTCCACTAAACCCACAATATTTTCGACATTTTGCGTTTCACAGAGTTCACTCGATGTAGCCGCTTCCACTTCAATTTTTGAACTGCTTTCGGAAATAACTTGTTCCTTTCGCCTAAAAGACGTGTCCACTGTACCAAGCTTTTTCTGTAAGGTTGCTTCTCTTTCACGCTTTTCGTTTGCAAGCACGCACTAGCAACAAACTGAATGCACCAGCCAGAGAATACAGTAAGACAAAAAAACTAGAGTGCGCTTCAAATCTCCTGCATATGGCTTTAGCCAATAGCAGCGCACTGCAGCGGTGCCATGTCGAAATCTCACACGGAAAAGAGAGAGCGTGGTTGAGCGAAACGCCTTGTCACAGAACTAGGCAACGCCGCACGTCTGTGATTCATTGGTGCTGTTCAGCCGTTCAAGGTCATATGCAGGAGATTTGACGCGCACTTTAGTTGCGGTCCACGCGAAAGCTGCACTCACTCACTCACTTATCAGCAGTGTTTTTTTTTTTAAGACTGGCATTGTTACAGATGCGAGTTTCAAACAATCAGTCTTCTTTCCTGCCTGGCCATTAACAAACGCTTAGTGGAAGATCGAGGGGTATGTATTACAAAAACAAACCAACAAAGGCTGGTCGGCTTGCATTGTCATTGTAAGCGATAAAAGCCACAGCACGAGTTAAAAACAAATTGATTGGCGCCTGAAGGAGGCAGAACAGACGAAACATTTCTTGATAACACATAAATCCAATACATCAAGGTTTCTTTCGTATGAAGCGAAAGTGTTGCAAACCGTTGATTTGAAACATTGGTTTCATAGGTCTAAATTGGCACTGTGTACGTAAGACACTTTTTATTATTCTTGATATTCTGGAAAAAAGATTTGCCGCCCCTAGGCACGTGCCTAGTGGGCCTATTTGGTAATCCGCCACTGGGTGTATTTCCGAAAGACTACTCTGAAAACACGGGAGACCTTCCTGCACGCATGGAAGTCGCCATGTTCGAAACTGGCGCTATTTTCTTACTGTTCACGTGATCGATTGTAATTTATACAATAACCACGTATTATTATTATAGACAAACCTTTAATGAAAATATATTTTAAAATGTATAATGCAATGTAATTTACACATTCTTTTTCCATTAGCTTATTTTCATAGAACGGACTACATGATGCGGAAGAAATCCGTTATTAGGATGTTTGCCAACCTCAATACTTCTCACTAAGTCAAGTACAGAAACGGAAGTGGTATGTCGAATGTCGGCATATGATAGTGTGATTTCACATTGTCAGTGACGAATGACGATCCTCCGGGGATGGGGGAGGGGGTGGGACGCAGGAGTCTATCTATAATCCAGAGATGTTCACCATCCGGATGGTGACATCCTCACACTCCGGAATACTATTGCGGGTGAAGGAGGGCAGGCCGTAGGGTGAGGGAGGTTGATTTAAAATGAACACCTCTCAACAAAGGAGAAGAAAAATGTGACAATATTTAAAAATTCACCCCTAAATATGCATTTTGTTTTATATGTAGCGTACAATAAAATGTGACTGCCTCAAAATATTTCTGTATTCTGCAATCTTCTTTCCCCACTTTTATGCTTCTCTAAGTTGCCGTTTTAGTTTCCCTTGGTGTCTTTGATGCATAATACGGCATTTTTGAACGGGATGATAAGGACATACGAGTGTGTTTTTGGATGAAGTAACTTTAGAGATGTTGAAGTACACTCTGGAAGATACTGGAATGTGTGACATTGAGGTGTAGATCGACACGCACATTTGTCATTAGTTACGAGACGATGAGGGATAGGTGAAATTTGAATTCCAAATTAGTTAGCCGCCCCCGTGACGGAGTGGTTAGCACTTCGCGCTACGACGCCAGGGGTCCCGGGTTCGAATCGTGGCCTGGGCATGGATGTTTGTGAATGCCCATTTATCGATTTCATCATATCATCATCATTCATCCCCATCGCAAATTAGCCATAAGTGGCACAAGAGAGGAAGTAAAATAAAGCAAATCAATCAAACCAAATGAGTTATTTCCATTATTTTTATCTAAATAATAATTATTAATTTAGTCAATCAAATCATATGTATTAGCTTACTTTCATTATCTATAATAATAAATCATAACACTTTCAAACATGAAATAAATTTAATGAAGAGACCCCGGTTTCAAAACGTAATTTATCTCAGTGTGTCACATTCTTCTAGCAGGTTTTTTTTAAGTAAAATATGAGAGAAAATTAATCCTTTGGTACGGAACCGTCTTACTCTTGGGGGATAAGATGTAAATTTTGAATTTGATTTTTTTTAATTTAGCGTTGCTTTTCTTCCACTTTTGGCTAATCTCCCGACGATGAGAATGAGTGATCGTCAGATGAAATTGATGAAGGGACACTCACAAATAACACCCGAGCCGGAACTTCGGTGATGAGTCTGAAAGTCGGCCACCAGGCAAGATGTACATTTTTAACTTTTTTTTTTCACATACATTCAATAACTTTCAACAGGTCATCAGTGATACACTGCTTATTCCGCATCTGTTGACAAATGGAATGTTTTTACACCTTGTAGGCTATGTGGATTATTTTTTTCATAAGTTTGCAACACTGTTAGGGTACACGTGCTTTTGTTTACAGAAGGTCTGAAGTTCTATGATTCTCACTTTAAACGTCAGCGAGGGCTGCTTTATCTTTTACCTACTAGATATCACTTCCAACTATACTCGTTTAGAGGAGTGCGGAAAACATGTGGCTGAGTCAGTTGAGCTTTGTCTGTTTTCAGTGCTTCAGTGTAAATTTTTTGAGTTCTGGAATTTTCCTACTGTGTGTTCGTGAAAGCGTGAGCGGTAAGTATTTTCGTGTGTATTATGTAGGTTAGAAATAGAGCTTCATAATGTGGTACTCTGAATGCGCTTAATCTTATTGCTTGGTACAGATATTTTTAAAAAAGAGGAACTACGACGCGTGGGGCAAGTTGTCACAAATAAGACGGGGCATGTTTTCACTGTGACAATGTGCCCCACTGTGTGTTAGTCATGATACAAGTGGTGTATTCCTCTTTTAATAAGTGGTTCTGTGTAGTTCTATTGCTTCGCAGATGGTGAGAACATACAAGAGAAAGACTGAGAAAAATGCCCCGCCCATGGGAAACCTACTGGCTGCAGCAAGAGCCGTGAAAGGAAACGACAACCCCGTATCAATACGTAAAGCTGCCAAAGAATTTCATGTCCACTACAGAACATTGGCGAGATTTTGTGCACGTGTTACAGATAGTGAACTACAGTCCGGGCAATGCTCATTCACATTGGGTTACTCAACATGTAACAGAGTATTTGCGGAACATGAGGAAGACTTACTAGTATCATAACTAAAACAAGCTTCGGACATATATATAGGAATATTTTTGCAATTTATTAACTCTAAAATCACAAGAAAGTTGAATGCCACTGGCAAATTTTGTGTATTGGAAGTGTAGGCCCTATCTTTTGCAAATGTTCTTACTGAAACAGTTTTCTGTAATCTTTACGTTTGTAGTTTTGATTCATTATCTACTCTGTAAGCTAGTGTTGTTTTCATGAAGTTCTGGTTTACCTACAAAGATTGATGTAACAATATATGTATCTTTTGGGATGAAGAAAATATACAGGCCCACCTACTTTATTTCCTGTTTAACTAGCATAATTTATCTTTTAATTTAATTAGCTTTTAGGTATCTTTTAAATGCTAAGTATTTAGTGCTAGTAACATTTCCAGTCTTTTTCTAGGAGTTGCATTAATAATATATACCTATTTAATGAAACTGCCACTAGAATAGCATGTGACAACTTGCCCCAGATATTGTGACGACTTACCCCGACTTACCCCGCATATGGGGTAAATTGTCACGACTGTATTGATCATAAAGAAGAGTTAATAAGTCCAGTTCAGGATGAGTTACATTGTACAGAGGAACATATGTTGTGCACAAGATAACTAAGTATTTGCATGTAAAAAATTATAATTTTCGGCCTTACGTGAGAGCCACAAAAAAATAAAATGTGAAAATTGTGACAAAGTGCCCCGGGCTCCCCTACATTGCAGTGTACCTTAATCAAGAAATTGGTATAAATATGTCAGTGACCATATAAATGTAAAAATCTTAAACCAGATATTCTACTCTCTCTAGAATACACAACTTATATCATGAAAGTTAAATTAACTTAGGTTCCTACAAGACATTGAGTGGCAGAAAAGCGACGTAAATAACCTAGTTCAATCGATCAAAGGCATTAACTATAAGTTGTCAAAAAGGATAAAGAAAAGGAACATTTTATATATATATATTTTATTCATCAAACACATCACACGATGTTTTGATCATTTACAGAAAGCTTTACACAATCATGCTTTAGATTGGATGCTGAGGAATGAAGACGTCTTATGAATGTAGATACGTGTAGATTGCGATGCTCGTCCTTATTTATTCCTACAAAAGTTAGAACATGTATGTATAAATCACAATTAACGAGAAAAATTAAATTCAATAATCCCTACTTCCTTGGATCTCTGTATTTATGCATCTATTCCCTTGTCTACGGATTTATCTTTATTTATTACAATTTCCAAAACCATTATTCGTGTATTTCTGCCTTAGTCTTGGTTATCAAAAAATATAAATATGCTGACCAAGGCAGTAATTTATTTTATTAAAAACAAACTAAACGTAACGTTTCAACCTTCTAGCAAGGTCTTCATCAGACTCTGTATCAAGTACAAAAGTCTTGTACTTTTGTACTTGATACAGAGTCTGATGAAGACCTTGCTAGAAGGTTGAAACGTTACGTTTAGTTTATGTTTTTAATAAAATAAATTACTGCCTTGGTCAGCATATTTATATTTTTTCATAATAATGGAAACAAGGCTTAATGGTGTTATACTTAGTCTTGGTGTATCTCTTTGTGTCTACGTGAGGATATTGTTTTCTACTTTGGTCAACGGATTTCGACTTCCGTAGATTTTCCTTATCTTCTCGTATGTTCTTGCTTCCCCCCCATTTGTCCGCATTCATGTATGTATATTTAACTCTAATATTCTGTCTCTACTTCATTATATTTGTCTCTACTTCATCATATTTGTATCTACCTCAGTACCTGTTGTATCTCTCCATCAGATCTTTTTCTGTATTTGTACTTGTATTGTTGCTACCTAAGGCAAGTCCCTGATTCTCCAGTTCTGTCGCTGTCTTAGTCTTAACTTGTCTCTTAACTCCGAAGATCTGTCTCTACTTTGTCAGGTCTCCCCGATTGCACAGTTGGAACGTCATCGCCTTGTAATCAAGGGTTCGATACCCGATGGAGGCACTTAGTAGTTCGGATCCCACTTTAAACTGTAGGTCCAGTTCCGATTATCCTTACTGTGCATGAAGTGACTTAAACACTAACTCAATCAATTAATCTACTTTGGCAGATCTATCCTGATATCAGCATACCTCACTCTTTCTCCATGCTTCTTCAGATCTGAATTCCTCTGATAAGTCTCTATCTCTGTACATTCGTCCCTATTGCCTATCCCTACTTTTTCTTTCTGTACGTGTATTTATGTGTATTCAACGGTTCAAATGGTATTTTTGTCATGTCATAGTCAACTATTCAGCAATGGCCTTTTTAAACTAAAAGGAGTGCATTGTGCAAGCTGTTCAGTGGAGACCTACCGAGCAGAGCTCCTGGTTGTAAGTCGTTCCAGGTCCGTCCCTCATCTCCATCGTACTCACGCTGCACATCTTTTTCTTGGCCCTGCAGGTGTTTGTTCCACCGTCTGTGCACAGGCCGAAAGGAGCTGCAAATACAAAAAGAATTCCTGCGATTGTATTGAAACTGAAGGAAATGCAGGAAAATTACAATGATGCATAAAGATGTTTCCTTCGGATATCGGCCAAGTTAAGGTCTGGGAAGGTTTCTCGAGCTTTTCTACGAGGAGAGGCCAAAAAGTTCTTACCCTCACCATGATGTAGATTTGCTAGGGCTCTGAAAATCTACAAATTAATAGGTTGGTCTCGCAATAACAATCGTGTCGATTTATATCATTACACGCACTTTTGACCTGGAGTTAGAGCCACGAGAGTAGAAGACGGAAGCATGTTCGACAAAATTGATTTTCGAGCTGTGATCAACTGCATCTGGAAGGAAAATCTGTACAAAGGATCCATGACGAGTTGGAAGCTCTGCATGGTGAGCAATGTCCACCATATAGCACTGTCAAATGATGGAAGAGAGAATTCAAATGTGGGCACAAAAGTGTACAGGATGACCCAAAATTAGGGCAACCATTCACAGCCACAAAGCCAAGCATGGTGGCACAAGTTGAGCAGATTGTGCTTCAAGATGGACGCGCGACGGTTAATTTCTTAGCTAGTGATGTGAACATTAGTAGGAGGTTAGTGTAAAACATATTGCATACAATCAAGGTGGCTGCGAGATGGGTCCCCAGGTTCACCCTCATCTTCGCAATTAATTAAAAAGTGACAGAAAAGCGAAGTAAATAAAGGTTGTTAAAGGTCCAGAAAATGTAACCGGAACTGATTTTTTTTTTTTTACAGTTTCTGGAACTTTGTCATTAAAGTACATAAATTTGGTAACGGAACTTACTTCCGGATCAATTTAAATACGGCCCAATTTCGAAATTGAAATGAAGCAATACGCAACTTACGTGGCGTTCCAGCCTTGGAAAGCGGGGATCTTGTCAAAGGATGAAGCCCCCCCCCCCCTCCACTTGTAACTTTCGATGGTAGAGACGGCCCTGACCAGGACACTTGACTGAGCGAAGGCTATCTTACACTGCTCGGTTTAAAAATAGACCAGTAGACCTAGCTCTTGCTCCTCTGACGATCCTAGGTAAAAGACCACGTTGTATAACTTTCCCACCTGCTTTTGTCTCCTCTCCTTCACCTCTCCTGACTCCCTGTTAAGGTCCGCGCCATCGCCGCTTCCTGTGTAAACTCTTATTCTACATTTCCCAAGAGCAACTTATTCATAGACCGAGCGGGTCTTGGACCCAATAGACCCAATAGAAACCATTAGAATTTCTGCGTTCCTGGACCTTTAACAACTGTCAAGTAAACTAAACAAAACCAATAAATCCACGACGTTCTTTTTAGAAAGGAAAACTGTTCTTAAGTATGTGCTAAATTAAGTAAAATTCCTTATAAATAGGGACGTAAAGTTTTAGTCTTATTTTCCCCTAAATTTCCATGTTATTTTTCTTACTGCAATTCGGTGTTATTTTTTAGCGTTTTAAGGCAAAATTGGGTGTTGTTAATTTAAGATCTGTTTTATTTTTACATGCATTTTTACTATCCCTTCTTTCCTTAAGATTTTCATATTGTTCTAGTTCTGAAAAATTGAGATAAATTTTAGGTTTAATGACAAAAAATAATATAATGGCTTACCTTGGGGAGAAATTACCAAATTGCTTCCATTTGGAGAACTATTTCATCTCGTCAGCCACTAAATATGAAATGTTTATTGAATGATAACACCTAAATCTTTGAACACAATCATACGCATGACATTTTCCTAGCAAGGAAAGAAAAATCCCTCTACAACTTCAAAATACCATTTTGTGTACAACAGGTACTTCTCCCAGAAAATTTTCCCGTTCCTTAGAAATTTTCCTTCAGGGGAGATCCCCCCCCCCGATTGAATTCTATTTCAGGACGAGGATAAACACTGTCAACCATGTCTGCGCCAAACTGCAATAAATGAAACTTGACAGTCTCCTTTGAATCGAACTATCATCAGCTAGACTACAAATGACAGAAAAGCGCTTCAGGTAGTTTTTCTTTGAACAAAAGAATTGTTATCCTCAGTTTATATCGTATATTTCGCGGCGTTTTCCCCGCTAGAGTGTAAAATTCGGTGTTATTCTGAAAAAAAATGGCAGAATTCGCGTTATTTCGTGATTCCGAAACACCGAAAACTTGCCTCCTTAACCTAACCAAATACATTTTAAACACTTTATTTTGCTTTCCTCAACTTCTCGGTGTTATCGTTAAAACAAAAACTTTACGTCGCTATTTATAAACTTTCGTCCACCACATTTTTATTCATTCTGTATTTATAGCAATGATTGCATGATTTAAGTTAACTTTCTTTAAATTAATTTACATTACCACCATTTAGTAAGTATAATAAGCACTGTACTTACGTGGCACACATTCGTTGTTCTCACAGATTAGGTTTTGTTGTTCACACCTGGTTTCGCATGGTTTTCTGAAAAACAGACTCCCTAGAAATGAAAGAATATAGCACGTTGTCAGTACTACGATCCTTATGTAATGCCTTTACAACTAATTTTCATACCTTCTTATACATGGATTTCGATACGATATGTGAACATGTAGAACCATACAATACAAGCAAATGTGCTTCTGAAATTGAGCCACAAGTACTAGCGATAATTCAAATCTCTATCATTAAGTGCAGTGGATATTGATTCTACCAAATGTCTTTTCACTTTAGAAATACTCTTGAGATTTGTAGTAAATATTTAAAAAATGAATACGTACCAACCTTTCGTTATTGATGAACACATGGCATATATGTATATGGTGTTCCCTCGTCTTAGAACCTTCCTGCCGCAAAAATCGTCATCGAAGCATGTGATGTTGCCACATATCTCTTGCAACCCTGCCAATAGAGAAAAAATGGTAAGTTACTCTGTTCTGACCTTCAGAAATTTTGATACTACTCCATTTTTCAGGGGAGAGGATACCTCCTAATATAAAATTTGCAAATTGTAAATAATGTAATTTGTTTTACAGAGCTAAAGCAACTATAATAATAATAATCGATTTGGCTTATTTTACTTCGCATTTCTGCAACTTTTGGTTAATCGTGAAGAAGAGGATGAGTGATGATATGAAGTTGATGAAGGGGCACTCACAAAGAACATCCATACCCAAGCCGGGATTTGAACCCAGGACCCCTGCCATCGTAATGCGTTGTGCTAACCACTTTGCCACGGAGGTCGGCAGCAATAATAATAATAATAAGGATAACTTGAGGTCTAACTTAGGGGAACAGAATATGAGACTCAGGTTACAGAAGGCTTAATCAAATACCCCTAACGTAAAATTTATTAAACCGCGAATTTGGGGATAGGGGCGACTGCTCTCCCCATCCCCCGCCAAGTTGCGCCTATGGTAACAATAATTGAGCTTCATTATTTACAAAGGTAAATAATCATATAATTGGTGTTTTCTTTCGAAGAAATACACATTGCACCCTTGATAGCAATCACAAACCATCCTCGGTACCTCCATATTCCAGAACCTAGCGTCACCAATGTGGCCCCTTTATACGCGAAGCCCCCAAGTCCCCTTGGAGGCACACGACAAAGTGTACTCACCTTGTCTGGCTTCATCCTCGGTCGTGTAAACTATATTTTGCCCTGACTCATCCAGAAGCGTGACGAAAACAAACAACGGTATATACTTTATCATTACTCCTCAGATGGCCTAAGAAACAACGTTCTTGCTTGCTTCACAGTTGTTTACTAACATAAATCTCACATAAAATTAATTTACTTACCGATAAGGATTATACGAGGCGGAAAAAAATTCCACCCTAAACAAGTGGTTTATTTAGCACGTTACGTGTTTGGGCTAACTGTTTTCAGTATCATAACCATTCTTATACATTCGTATAATCTTGAATAAAACCCAGAAATCTATATATTCTACGACGTCTCAGTGAAATTTATTATTTTTGTGGACAGTTAATATCCATAGTAGGTAAGGAATGTTGCACGTTTAATAAGAATAAAAATGTTTATGTCGAACACAAAAAATCTAACTCGCGAATAAAAATAACTTTAATCACTCTTTTCTTTCTTACTTTTCATTATTTTGTCATTCAAGGTTTCGTACAACTCTCAAAACAATGTCGAAGTTACTTGCGACATGTATAATAATGAAAACTTATGTCGCCAATTCCTATCTAAGATGCTTTAAGAAATTCTTGTAAAAGTTTGTGTCGAATGTATATTATTTTATATTATCCAGTTGATTGAATCCTAAGTATTGACAAGAAGTCGGTGTAAAGTGTAAATCACCAACTCTGAGACCTTCTGTAAACAAACCGTCTCACCGATTCGATGTATCACTCGGCGTCAGCTGATCCATGACCGCAATCATCTGCTGTTACACTCATAGTTCGCCGCACCTATTCATTTTATATAAGAGCCTCTGAATGTGAGAACCCGCTCTCAAAACATCAGACGAATATGCAGCCGCATATATTGTTACTTTCCCGTTCATTCTCTCTTTCATAACCCTTAAAACTGCAGACACTGACACACCACTGCACTGGGATACCAACTTAACCACTTCATTTACTGGTTTCTCAGGATACCACTGACAGAATGTTACATAAATATTGAGTAGAATCTGTTTCTCACCCCTTTTCAAAGGCTGTCCTTGCTGGTGTTTTGAAAACAAGCTCGGAGAACACGGAGACCTTCCCACACGCATAGAACTCGGCATGTTATTTTTCTAAGGACGAGTCAGGCAATGTTACTAAGTAGCACTACTTCCTTGATGTTAACATGATTATTTTTAGAAAATAACCAGTCTTATAAAATATCATTATGTACACAAATCTCTAAGCTCATTGAAAGTTACAATGCATATTCCTACAAAATGATCACACTTATCTTGCCTTACCATGTCAACAACTTATTTTACGAAGTGCACTATATTTGGCGGAACAAAAATCGTTATTAGGATGCTTGTCAAAGTTTCCAACCGCAATAAATTTCTTCTTTTCTTTCCGACCCTATCAACTGTTAGTCGATTTTAGTCATCTTTCTGAGTATTTTGCAAAATATATTAAGTTCACTATGCACTTACTTTTAACAAACAAAACAAAACATATACAGGGTGATTGGTAATTCGACCTATTCCTGGAAGGGGTAATACTAGAGCACATTTGCAACAAATTTGACCCTATGCACCGGGGGTCGGAAATCAATGGGTTTCGAGTTATTGCAGTTTGTAGATTTTCGTGACATATTCCGACTTGTGACCAAAAAACTACTAATTGTAAAAAAACTAGTACACCCTGGACACTTAATCGACACGTTGCTAACAGCTGACGAATGAGTGAGTACTGGGAAAAAATTCATGCCCAAAATTCCCATACCCACAGAAATAAACAGTCGTTGGTGCACACGTCATGAAGAAATTTGGAAATTATCGTTTAAATCGAAGAGGATTACTCAAAAAATTGATAAGACACTTAGCGTAAGAATTACGGAAAAAACTTCCTCGTTTCATAAGCTCTCCAAAAACATACAAATGTTGTCAACTGGCACTCGGGTTGGGGGACATATCTGAATTAAAAGCGGAGCAGATGCGTTGTAGACCTCTTTGTGGAAATTGTCGGTTGTGAGAAATAAAGGAACGAAAATGAGTGAAATAATAATGTTATTTACCATTCACATGATTCCATGTTGTCAGAATTAACTGTTATAAAAACTACAAATCCTGTTAAAATTGCCTCCCCCCGGTTACGTATGCAAGCACGCAGCCTGCGGCGTACTTCAGAGACAGTCACTCGCGTTGACACTTTGTCTCTTATGTATTGGGCGGCTGCCACAATTCTCTCTCTAAACTCTTCTTGAGAATCCACTGGTGTACTGTAGACTAACTCTTTCATGTGACCCCAAACGTAAAAGTCGCATGACGTCAAATCCGGACTCCTCGCCGGCCAGCGGGTCGGGCCGCTTCGACCAATCCATCGCATGGGATAATTGTCGTCCAGCCACTGTCGCACACCCCGAAATAGTGGGCTGGGCAGCCATCATGTTGGTAAATCGTACTCCTTCTTGTGGCGAGCGCCACATCCTCCAGCAACGTCAATTCTTCCCTTAGTTTTCGTAGGTAATGCAGTTTAGGTTTTGTGGCAGAAAGAATGACCCGATCACATAATTGTGGATGATTCATATTTAGTGAGAATTTTTTCTGGAGAGCCTTTTCTTTAGATTTTATGGGGTTATGACCAAAAATGCGCATTATGAAAATTTGTAATACCATCGCGGTTAAATTTGGATTCGTCCGTCCACAGAATTCTTGTCAGATGATGGGGCTCTACAACGCACCTTCTCCGCTCTGTATTCAGATATTTCCCCCAACCCGAGTGCCAGTTGACAACATTTGTATGTTTTTGGAGAGCTTATGAAACGAGGAAGTTTTTTCCGTAATTTTTACGCTAAGTGTCTTATCAATTTTTTGAGTAATCCGGTTTCAAAATGGCGACCAAAACAATTCCGACCCCCTGAAGTTGGTGTTTCAAAGTTAGGAATTACGTACGTAAATAGCAAAACACAAACACCGTACAGAGTACATAAGATCCTCTTTACGAATGGTTTTCTGTCACTCACAATAAGGAATTCGTTGGCGTGTTTAACGGCTGCTTCGCCAACGAAAAAGGTCCTTTTCTAACAATTGATTGCCAAACCATTGTTTGACAAGAGAAATAGGCCTAATTGAAATGATAAGAAAAACGAAAGAGTAATCAGAAACTACTGAACAACGAAAACGAGAAGAATAGGTAAAGCACCCAGTGTGATGCACATTTACGAAATTACAGTAGATGTTCGAAATGTCTATCCTCGGTCTCAATGCATTTCTGCACACGGACACTGAAATAATTCTGTGCTGCAATAACTTCTGCCTCACTAATCTGTCTGCATGCAGCAACTATGCGCTCGATTATGTCGTCCCTCGTTGTAGGGCGATTTTGGTAAACTATTTCTTTCAGTCGTCCTCAGAGGTAATAATCTAAACATATTAAGTCTGGTGACCTAGGAGGCCAGGGCACAGGCCCACCTCTACCTACCCAGCGACCATGAAACATTGCATTCACCTGATTTCTCGCTGTCAGTTCAATATGTGCTGGGCAGCCATCTTGTTGTAGCCACATGTGTGTTCTGATGTGTAAGGGGACGTCTTCGAGAAGACTGGGCAATTGTTCTTGAAGAAATGTGCGGTACACAACACTCGTAAGCCCCGCTTGAAAAAAATGAGGTCCAATTATTCGTCCCCCAAAGATTCCACACTACACATTCACAGACCATCTATATATAACAGTGTGTGTGTGTGTATTATATACACACACACACACACTTTTATATATATGTTATAAAATATCATTATGTACACAAATCTCTAAGCTCATTGAAAGTTACAATGCATATTCCTACAAAATGATCACACTTATCTTGCCTTGCCATGTCACTAACTGTTTGTTATCAATAAATTTACGAACTTTCTTTGTCTTGTTTTGATCATCATCAATATATTTATTGGACTTACAGCAATGCATATGGCTGTTTATGCCAATTATATATTTTATTTACATAAGATACAATTTACATAAAATCTACAAACAAATTTCAAATACACTTCTATCTATATCAAACCTTAGAAATATAACATTACCAAGTTATATCATTTTGTCTAAAAAAATGGAAGTAAAATATATTCAATTCACATGCAAGAAAGAAGCCACATTTATGGAAAATGATTACTGGTGCAAAGAGTTAACCATAAAGGTGAAGCAATAAGTACAAAAGGAAGAGCATTGCGTTTAAAGCGAGACGTCATTTGCGGCAGCGCATCCCATACTACAAATTGGCTGTTGTTTTACCTTACGTAATGAATCCTGTAACAACGCTGGTTTTTCATGTGGATTATTTTACTTCTATGATTTTGCAATGCTTTCTGCATGCACGTGGTTTTGCTTACAGAAGGTCTCAGGGTTGGTTGATTTGAACTTTAGTCAAGGACGCTTGTGGGTTGTAACAATCACATTAACATAGATGTAACCCTCCAAATATTTTCGTCCACTTCTGCTTTCATTGTGTACAATTTCAGTTTGTTCACACATCCCATTAATTAAAAAAACAAAAACATTTCTTCTTTTAAAGTACATCTCTTCATCTTTAAAAGTTATTAGCGGAACCGATATATATGTAAATACATATTTATGTATGAAGCTTATATGGTGTATTATCTTTGCCCATCATGTCATGTAGAGTCGAAAAATTCCGTTTTTATTTTCCATATTCGAACATATATTAGGTTTTTGGATCATATCATATATTTTGGTTATTTTTAATTATTATTTTCATATTTCAGAACATTTATCAACATGTACTCCATATTCGCTCAATTACTACATGTTCACATATTGTGACCGAAAGAGTTGGGTGAATTTCTTGCGAATAACTAATAATTTTACGCCCCAGAACGGTTTGCTTTTGCAATTGTAAAACACTTGAAATTCCTGTTTATTTACAATTGTTGTCAACAAGAGAGAATGAGGACTCAAGCATCAGCTCCACACTTACAACAAAATTGGGTTATTAGTTGTTTTCGAAACAGAAAATGAAAAAAATTTTGTGTTGTTATACAATTAATGTCAATGTAAGTGTACTGTATTTTATGTAGCTCCTGTATGATTGAAAAGGTAATTTTTAATAATTGTATGTGCATGTGTAACTCCATAAGTAGTGGTATTGACTGTATTATAAACTCACGAAAGGAAGAGCACCCCTCAAGCAGGTTTGGCTATACTTAAAACAAGCTCAACATGGCCATATGAGCTTTTTGCTCTAGTGTGGAACCCTGCCTAATCCAAGATTTTTGTAAAAATGCCCTCGGGAATTTTTCAGAAAGGAAGAGCTCCCTCAGATTGATTTGTCTATACTTAAAACTATGGCAAGTTCTCTTATCATCTTATTGTTTATAGTATGTTTTTCTGTCAAAATCCCAGGAATCTTGAATTGATATTTATTGGGTTCTGAGACCCAGTGGAGTGTGGTGCATGGTTTTTATTGCCCTGTAATTGGGAGGCTCGGGTTTGAATCCTGGTAAAATGTGAAGCCTCCCCTGATGGCAAAATGTTAATATTGTTGTCTTGTAATCAGGAGGTTTTTGGGTTTGAGTCCTGATAGATTGAAATATGTGTGGCAAAATAATATCTCCACACGTGAGATTTTGAGAATAATTATTCCTAGTTGATATACAACTCCCAGATCTGAAAACCTGGTAAAAAGTGTTTTACAACAATATATTGTATAAAAACTGAATTTCTCAGTTTCCTTATTTTTTCATGTTTTATAACCACTCGCTCAATACAATAGGAGAAGAGCGGGTAAGCATAATTAATTGCCTCCATGCCTTGCCGGCACGCAAGAGATAAAATCTACACGCTAGAAGGGAGCATTAATGATTTTTCTGTACGATTCACTGAAGGGGCCATTAATCTTTCTGTGCGACAGGGGAAAAAGTGTAACATGTCTGCAACATGTAAAAGTGTAACAAAGATTATTGAGATAAAAATACATATTTTCACACAGTGGCAATGAACTGCCCCCCTTCATGCTGAAAGCAATTCTATTCTGATAATATGAGCCTAGGCAAAGACTTAGAAAATATTATGGCAGTTCAAAATCCAATTTTGTCTGTATTAAGGTCTCAGAACCCAGTAAAATGTGGGCATATTCCATATTGAGAAGTGTTAATATTGTTGCATTGTAATCAGGGGCTTTGGGTTCGAGTCCTGATATAAGATTGAAATATATACAACTGCCCACACATAAGATATTCACTGCTAGCTGATAATACAGTTGAGGTTTGTGTGTTGTATAACAGCATAATAGAAGCAAATATCTTCTAGAATTGCTCTGTGACCCTCTCATTTCTTACATCATAAACATATGATTTTTCACCTATGAGAATAACACTACATATGGTGTCATCGGGTAATGCCTCATGGAATTCACAGATAATTTTAATGTTTGTCCTGTCATTCACCACAACTTGTTTTCTTTTTGAGGTGTTGATTACAAACATGGGTCTCTGTGCTTTGAATTCATCTGGTGTGTAATACATGTCAGTACTGCCAGTAGTGACCCTTTTGAAAGCCGAAAATGCCTCATATAATTTGAGGAAATCATTCTTGGACATGTCTAAATTGTAATTTTCTCTAGGGAATACCTCATTTCTGCCATTTTTAAGATATATGTTCTTGATGTTGCAGTTATCAAATCTACTTGATTTTTTTTCCTGATTATTGTGTCTCCCAGTCTGAAACAGTACTACCACAAAATCAGGCATGTCATATTGAATACTGGAGAATGAATTTGTAGCATCAAACTCATAATATGTGCCAGATGCAGGCTTCTGTACGCATTGATATGTATAAAATTGCAGAGGAACCTGTGGATTTTTTATTATATCAGCTTTGTATTTAAGAGCATAACTGGCCTCATATTCAACAACCGGGATTCTTAGCTCCATAGTCTGAATAATGCATTTGCCTTCATCAGGTAGGGTATTAGGCAGAGCTTCCCCTGTAGAGTTTAATGTACTGTACCTCATCAAAGCATTATTATCATTGGCAGCTCTTCTAAATGTAATTCTTAAACCACCCTTCCACATAATATCTTTGTAATCTGAGAAGAATCCTGGCAACAGGCGCATCGGGAACAGCACTGTGTGGTTTTTAGATAATATCTTATCACCAGCTTCAAATCCGCCTATTTTGTAGTAAGAAGCCTCGGTTTTGTATAATTTTAGTGTGGCCAAAGCTGTGGAGGTAATGCCGGGATAATCCACTCTGTTTATAACAACACCATGCTTTCTGATCTCAATTTCAGAGAATAGATGCGGCACAAAATTATCTACCAATCTTATATTTGAATTTGCCGGATAATCTGTTCCATCGAACTTTACAACATCAAATTTGATGTATAGATCTGCTCTGTGAGGGTGTATAAAGCCATCCCCTACATCAAGATCAACCTCAATCTCTGTGTTGGGTTGATTTAAATTTGCAAATGTCCTCCTGTTTGGGGGGAATGATTGTAGCTCATAACTCTCAATATTTTCCATTGTATGTATTTTTATTTAAATGTTAATCTCTATGATTGCAGTTGTTGTGGCTCCAGCAAAATCAACTAATTCTTCTTTCTCATTAGTGACCATCAACTCAATGTAATCTATTCTATTATGACACACAGGAAAATATAATGTTGGGGATGGATTGTAGATGATTGGCTCCATAAATTCAGAATTAGGTTTAAATGTTGCAATGATGCCAGTTTGTTTGTGAGTGCCTATGCCATTTGATTTGGTGATCATACCCTCGGCCACATTACAGTGAATATTCAGAGTCTCTATGGCTAAGAATTTGGGTATATTAATAGCAGTGTGTTTGATGCCTGCTTCAAGTTTTGTGTTGTTCTCAAATACTAACAGCTCTCCTATAGTATCCAGATCCACTGTTTCTGTAGCAGATACAATCTCTACTCTGTGAGTGACAGAATTTTGACTTAACACTATACCTCTGGGTAATTGAGCATTTAGAGTGGATAGATTATATTGCCCTGGAGTGATGACAATTTTTTGATCCCCTACTGCAATTTTGTTGTTGTGGTGTGTAATATTAGGGATCAAGTACATGCCATAAAATGCTCTGAGAGCTATTGTTTTGGGATACACTATGTCATCATGTAATTTGAGTTTCAATATTGAATTTTGGCTGGTGAGATGGAATACCCCCATGATGTTTCAAATACCACAAGGCTTTTTGAAAATTTTCAATTGATGGTTTATTTATTTGAGACATATATCTAAGAACAGATAAACACAAATGTCCGCAATTAACATCTTTGAAGTTTTGAACACGGGCATTATTGTAATAAAGATTAGGTGATTTTAGATATTTTACTAAATTTTCAGGTGGAACACCTCCAAATGAATCAAACACAAATGCCTCATTTTTTAAATATTTAAGATAACAGATCCAGTGAGTGCCCTGATTTTTGTACTTATCCAAATTAACAATGCCACACTCTTTGTTGAGTGGTTGTTCTGGTAAAGAATCAGACATGTACACACCTCTAAAATTTTTGATGCCCAGTGGCTTGATTAAAGCTTCAATATCTTGGTTTGTAAGCGGCTCTTGTTTTTTTTAAACTTATTCATGGCTCTCTTAACACCTTTGCCTTGTTTCTCCATGGCCAGGTTATGGCGCCTCTGCTCATCTAATTCTGCCCTATTTTTCTTGGCATCTATTACTGTTTTTGCTATGGCAGCTGATCCCCCAGCCAAGCTCCCAACAGCCCCGAGAGCAGCTAAGATGGCAGGGATAGTAAATATAAATCCCCCCACATGTGATTTTTTCCTGGATTGCTGTAATTTTTTTAATTGGGGGGTACTAAGCAACAATTTCATACCATGGCCCTTTGCAAGACAAGAGCTTTTTTTCTTGCGCTGCTTTTTGGTCAAGAGACTGTCAATAGTTTTAAGAGATTTGAGACCTGCATAAGGTATTTGATACATAACACCCTTGGCCTTCATTGTAGGTTTATTATATACATATTCACAACCCCCACCCCAGTTTTTGTTTGGTGCTCATAGCTATGGTGGTTCCCAATGCTGCTATTTTCTCACTCAAAGAAGCATCTTTGCTTACAAATCTACCAAATGCAGCCTCTTCTAATTTCTTGTCTGCAACATGTCTCTTGTCAAGATCAGTATGTGTGTTGTATGCTATGTCATGGTCTCTACAAGCAGCATCTAGGGGATTTACACCAGGATCACCTCTGTTTAATCTATGATCCAATTTTGTGCCTGGACCACAATACTGATAGCCTGGAATGTGTAGTTCAAATGGCAGCTTGTTTATAATGTCATTAACCAGGCCCCGACCCTCAGAAATATTCCAAAATTGGGGGGGTAGAGTATTAATAATTTTTATGAGATATCCAATCCCCTTAGTGTCATTCACTATAAAATTAGATAATTTGGTGCTTATCATGTCCATAATTCCAACCTTCTCATTGTAAAAATTGTGGTTCCCAGCATTTTCCTCCCCAGCTATCACCAATAACCTATCTACAAGTTTCCTGACATCATCAACCCACACAAATTCTTTAGGCAGGGTGTTGTATTGTTTGATTCCACTGCCAGTCTTGATCTGTGACCATATGGGCTTGATTAAATTATTGTATTTTGCCCCACTGCTAGACTTAACCCTTTTTTGTGTGGGATCATTGTTCTGGTATAGAGCATCTGATTTTATTAATATTTCTTTGTAATAATCATAATCTTGATCTGTATAGCTGCCAGGCCTTTTCCTAGTCATCAGTTCCCACAACCCAGGTGTGCCGGGGTACTTAACAAAAGCACCTTTTTCTCCGAGACGAGATTCTGAATAAACAATTATATCATCTCCCATAAATGTTACTCTGAAATTGCCAATTCTATGTATGATGCTACCATCAAGCTCTGTGTCAGCATATAAGCCAAAGACCTCATCTTTGTTGTCTTTAGGTGTGGTTAAATATTTTTGTGCAAGAAGACCCAATTCAATAGGATCCTGAGTAGCTTCAATTCTTCGAGGAGCAATAGGACTAGGTGTATGAATACTGGAAAGTGGGGTGATTGGATAATCTAATATGTTCCTTGCAGCTACAGACACAAGCTCTGTGATCAAATTTTGATTTTGCTCTGTAACAGTTTTGATATTCTTACCTAATTCACTAATAGCATCAATTATGGGCTGTTCTGTTTGTTTGTGTTGTTCATAAATTCCTCGGTTCTCTGATTTCCATCCCTTAAATCTTTTTACAAGATAATCTCTTAACTTAAGATCATCAATGATTGGCCTTTTCATGTTTATTTATTTATATTTCAATGTCTAGAAAATTGTTGATTTTATTTCTGTATTTGCCACTATTGGGTGTTCTTGTCATATCAATTGTGACAAACCCATAACTGTCCTGGTTCCAGCACCTGCTGCAAAATTTAGAAAAGTCATTGTAGCTCAAGTCCCCACCTACATATTCATCATGTATGTGTTTGAGGTTGGTATGATCTTGATGAAACACACATATAAAATTGCTGTTGTCTCGGATCAGCTGCTTCGGTATTTTAGAAAAAGTCTGTGCCAGGTAGAAGCAATCAATGTTTTTGTGCCGGCCCTGTGTAAAGAAATTTCTAACCTTGTTTTGATTATCCAATATAATGTCATCAAACACAACAACAGAATTATCGAGACATTCATGAAGTGGCTTAACATCTGGTTCAAAAGTGGCAATATCCAATCCATCATATAGCTTCATCAGCTGCTGATATTTTAATTGTTCCAAGCTCTTAGAGAAGACATACAAGTGCCTGTTTTTCCAGTCTAACCAGTTGGGTGCTAATAAAAAATTATCAACCATTAGTGTAGTTTTACCACAAGCAGATGGCCCAACAATAAGACACCTAATATTTTCAGGCAGCAAGTTGCCATTTCTCTTATTCTGCTGTTCAGGTTCTGGCAGCCTTTTTATAACATCCCAGGTGCTCATATTATTATTTTGTTTGCATCCATCCAGCTGTGTTCTGGGAGTCCTAGCCATTTGACAAATAACTTGTTGCCTTTTCTGCGGATGATTTTTTCTATGAGATATGTGTCAGGCTGTTTAGTTTTGCTGAGCTCTTGTTCATAGAACCTGCCTTTGAGAATTTCTCCTCTGTGATCCTTTATTATATATGTGTTAAGGGTCCCGGGTTTAACTTGAACCACTGTAAATAATTCAGTACTCCAGTTTCTTGTAAAGCCTCTTTTGAATAAGTGCTTATATTTGCTGATTCTTACTTGATCACCCACCCTGTATTTGGCCTTTCTTGTTGTTGGCTGGTATCTAGGATAATAAACAGTGCTGATCAATTTTTGCTCATCAGATGAAGTTACTTCGGAGGGTTTCATGTTGATGGTGGAATGGACCGAGTTGTTATATTTATGTAGAAGTTCTGGAAGAATATTAATCCATTTATAATTACCTTGGAGTGTAAATTGTTTATACATAAGATTTTTTAAGGTTCTGTTGAATCTCTCTACAATTGAGGCTTTGAGATCACTGTAACTCGAATAATGTTTTATTGCCCGGCTTTTAATAAATTGTTGAAACACTGAATTATAAAATTCTTTGCCATTATCTGTTTGCAAATAGCGCGGTGATCTTCCACTCTGATTGATGATTGTCCTGAAGGCTTCTGTAACACATTTTCCAGTCTTGGATTTGAGTGGCACAGCCCAGGCAAATTTTGAAAATGTATCTATGACAGTGAGTAGATACTTGTAGCCCTTGTTGATTTTGTCTAAATTTTTCAACTGTCCAGTTGCCATTTCAATCAAGTCGCTCTGCCATAAATCATCTATGCCCTTTGTGACTACTGGCAGTCTCTTAAAATTATGCCTGGCTTGTCTGTGTAATTCATCAACAATAATTTCTCTAGACATAATATGAAAACAAGAATATTGCAACTATGGGGTGTTCAGCAGCTGATACTACAGGATTTTCTAAATACAGTTTGTCTCCTATTTGTATATTAAATTCCAGAGAGCCATCATCTTCAGCATAAGATGTCTCTAATGTATTGGGATCTGTAAAATCCTCTAACTCTACACTGGTGATTTTCACTTTGTTCTCAGCATTTGTTATTGATAAGGTGGGGTAGTGGTGTGCCTGTGGTTGAAGCCAATATTTGATCTTGATTGGTCTCAATGTGCCCCCAACAAAAAACTGGTAATAAAATTGTACAGGGGACAGCATATATATTTTGCCACCTGGTGTAAATGGTGAATCATATTCTTTGTTGGGGATACTGTACAATTCAAGAATTACTGAATGTTTTGGATTCTCGATTATGCCTGTTATTTCCTTTTCTGCTGTAAGCAATCTGCTTGTTACAGATTCAAGGTGCTCATTGATGGTCCTAACAACATCATCATGGCCTGGCTTGATCTTTATGTCCACAATAAGTTTCTTGTATTGTTGCACAATTTCTTGAAGCTGGGTGGCAAAAACAGACAGAGCATTTGCTTGATTGGATTCCATGGTTCCTAGCTGTTGCTTGATATTAGCTACAATTTGTTGCAAATTTTCAACAACTGCCAATTTTGAATTTTGAGCAGTAAGATCATGGACCTGTCTTCTGATATCCTCAAACAGGGCATGCAGTTCATTAATATGTTGATTGGTTGGTAGAGTGGCCACTGTCTGAGTGAGATGTTTGATCTCTGCTTGGATATTCTTGATATCTTCTGATTTCAATATCCTATTCACTGCCCTCTTTATATTTTTAAGTTCCTGTGATGTAGGGAGATTTGATACTGTATTTTGCAAAGATTCAAGTGCCAATTTCACATTGTTTAATTCAGAAGCATCAGCCACATTTTGCATGGCATTTTGGAGCAGGGCTATATCTGCCTGAGTGGGTGTTGATTGTTGTAAAATTTCAAGTTTTGTTTGGATATCATCAATCAAATGATGAAAATGAGATAGCTCAGATTCAGTGTTGAGGTTTTCAAGTTTTGTGATTTGGTGCTGGACACTAACAAGAGTATCTACAATACCGGGCAGGTGAGATTCTAGTACATTTGCCAAATCACTTTGCACTGCTGCTATTGTACCTTCAAGATGGGTTATGGTACTTTGAATTTTTCCAAAATCTTCATATGTTTCAAGTTGCAGCTTAATATTTGCTACACTCCGAGTTATTGCACTCAAAGCATCAGAAGATGGCAAATTGTTCATAAAATTTTCAAGTGTCTCAATTTTTTCTTGAACCTCGGCAATGGCATTGTTCAGAGGGTCCAGATTAGGTATTTGGAGTGATTGAATCTGTTCTTTTAGAGTGGAAATGACTAGATCAAAATCTTCTTGTGATTTTATGCTTTTGACAATTGTTTGGAGCTGTGTCTGGACATTATTTATTTGCTCTTCCAATTGCTGTTTCAATTGCTCAGAGTTAGTGGCCTGGGTCTTAAATTTGGCTTGAAGAGCTGCTACAGCTTCTTCTAAACTTTGAAAATTATCCAATGTGGCCAGATCAGTATATTTCTGAAGCAGCACTTTGAGTTCAGAATCAATTTTAAGAAGAGGGTCCATGCATTGTGATTGTAAATTTGTAATTTCTAATTGAAGACTGGCATTGAGTGTGGTTTGTAAAGCTTGTAAATCACTTCTTAATTTCTTGACTCTGACATCAAGCATCAGAATCTCATCACTGTGATCTTCATGTCTTGTATGGCCAAATATATCATTAGGCATTTTTGTTTTAGTGGTTATTTATTATAGAGTATCTGATTCTTAATTCTATAAAAAAGGGTATAAGCTTGTCATATGATCCCGGGACCTCAATATATAAGCAGTCACCAGCAGAAACAGTATATACAGTGCCAGAAACCATGTTTGAGTGCTTAATTCTATAAATATTTCTCCCTATTGAAATCTTGACATTGCCCTCAGGGGTTGTAATAAATTGCAATTGCCCACCTACAGGTAATTGGTAATGATTTAAATTATTGTTAACTATGTACAATATTTTACCTGTTTCATCATCAACATCTGTAAGTATGCTGTTCAGATGAATAATTAACAAGCCACTCAGTTTAGACAACATATCAGAAGAGGGTTGTGGTGTTGGCAGCTCCATAATAGCCTGTTTTTTGAACCCAAATAAGTTCATAGGCATGTTTATTTATTTCAAATCATGCTCTGTAATTGGGCATTGATTCCAATTTTTCAAATCACAATACCCCCAAGGTAGAGTATGTATGCCACATGATAAAATGCATCTCTTGTCATCATGTGGGTCCAGGGCCACTTTTCTTACAATATTTGAAGTCAATAAGTGATCCTCACTCTGAATTCTGGATTCTGATGTTTTGATTAAATTCTGGGATTTGATGCAATTTTTATAATCTTCAAATTCAAGATCTTTGTCTACAGTCACTCTGCCAATGCCCTTGGCCTTTTTGGCAGCAACACCACTACATGTTTTAAAACTGTACACCTTGGCACTTAACCCAGCAAATTCCACAATAACATCACCATGTGTCTCATCTTTTAACTTGCCAGGCACCTTTTTGTTGTGGTGTTGAATCTTTGTATGTTCACTGGTATCAAAGTATTGAAACAATTTAGGCTGGGACATATCTTGATAAACATCTTCTGTTTTAATATCAAGAACAAAACTATCCGTGTCCATGTACATCAGTTTTACACGATCCTTATAAAAAGGCTTCAACTTATCATAATACAATGTTAACATATGTAATTTGGACGATTCCAATATTGCAGCCCCTACATAAATAGGTTTATCAAACTTAATTTTTGTTTTTTTCATGTTGAAAAGTGCCATGTGCTCATCATAAATTCTTCTATAATTGAAGTTGGGCTTTGCAACCAATTTTTTGCTCAGGCTGGGGTCAGTAATTATTTTAACATCGGTATGTTTTCTGACATTTTCAATAGTTTTGCCATACACAGAATTAACCATCAATTTAAACAAGCCCTTATCAAATTGGCTCTTTGCAGATGTTCGAAGCTCCGTGTTTGTATCAATGTATGGTTTCAACCATTCTGAGTGCCTGAACCTCAAAACTTTGCCAACTTTGGTCACTTGAACACCATGTTTCATCAGGAACTGGAGGTTTTTGTAATATGTGACATATCCCTGTTTCGGCTCCAGAGTCATCATGAGCTTCTTCTGTTTAGAGCCAGGTGAGCACTTAACCTCGGGAGTTGGGGGCAGATCAGAAAATTTATTGTGCAAATCTTCAGGAATTGTCAGATCAACCTCTAAGAAGAGGCCATAGTCACTGTCATCAAAATCCTTAAGATCTTCAATATTGAAATCTTCAACCCATTCAAGCCCTGCATATGGCAATTTATCCATCATAGCGTGACATAGAGGCTGTTTGCATCTACATACACTATATAATTTGATGGCCGTGCTGGATCATAATCAGGCATATATTTGTTATTTGCTCTGGCATATCTCTGAGAACATTGCACCATCCCCCCTCTTATACATTCCTCCATAAACAGATACTTATCTTGATCGTGGATCAGATCCAAATGCATTTTAGTGTTCAAAAACGTTGCAGACCATGCTAGGCCCGGGGCACTGAAAAAATACATTGGATCCAGTCTATAATTTTGCATGGAAGATTTTCTGAATGCCTGCAATATATCAGCTAAGAGGGTCACATCAAGTTTCAAATATGCCATGTGATAATCACCAAATGTCTGGCATTTTAAATTGTTCCACATCAACTGAGCATGGTGATAATCTTAATCAGTGATTCCAGATCCTCTGATTTTGCTGTAAAACTCTTCTTGTGGTGGCAGAGAACACTCATCAAATTTAGAAAAATCTGTAACATAGTCATATGGATATACACCCTTCCGCCTAATTAATTTCAGGTCCTGATTTGGAAACAAGGCACGTGTGATTTTGAATTGTTCATCAGATAATTGAGTGGCCAGTGTAGCCAGGCTAGCAGACAGAATTATGTAAGAATCAAGAAATCTTAATTGAATAGGAACACCATTAACTTTAATTATCTTGGTAATAGATATATATTTCTCATCATTTTCAGCTAAAATATTTAAATTCTGCTTGTCAAACCCCTCGTACCTGATCAGATGATGGAAATCATAATTGGATGCTCCATGGCAAAATATGGGGACAAATCTTGGTCTCTTGATCTTAATATTACAGCTATTACACAGGGCCATTAAGAATTTACCATCTGTATGAGAATGGTGTTTCACCTTGATATTTGTATCTGAAAATTCAGAATCACATACCGGGCATTTTTCTGCATTGTTGAAATCTTCAATCTGTTCCTCTGTTAAAGGCAACATAGGCTTTGATTTTAATAAGATATTAGATGCTATGTCACGGCACTCATTTTCTATTCTATGTGCAAATTCTTTGATGGCATTTGGTCCCATGTATAAGTATGGCTCACTAGCTACACCATCCCGTATAACCACATAACAAAAACTGGAAGGTTCATGTAGCTGGTATGGTGTAATTGAAGATTCTTCAGGATCTGGATTGCAGAATGCAAGAGATTTGAGGTTCGATTCAAAATCACAGACAATATATGCGGGGTGTTCCAACAAGGCTTCAAACTTTTTGAATTTGCAATTTTCACTTGGATTAGGCATCACCATATGAACAGGTTTATGGTTCCCACAGTATTTCAGATGCTCAATTAACTTGTTTTTGGCAATTTCTGCATTCTCTTCCCGAACCCCTTTCTCCATTTTTTGACCATAAAATACAGTTAAGCATCTTCTGCACAACTTGAATATTGTATTGGATTTGTCTAGTTGTGTTCTCACTAAAGCTTCAAGATTTTTTATCAGAGTGTAATGATATGTGCCATCCCCTTCAATTAAGAGCAGATCAATCGGAACAGCAGAATCATCATCAAATGTACTGATTCTGAGAGGTTCTATCGGGCAATTGCCAGTGGAACAAATAAATACATTAATAGATAATTGTTTGCCATTGATATGCTTGACCCTTTTTTCAAATTTATCAATATTCTGAACAGACATTGGATATTCCAAACCCTCCATTGCATCGTCAAAAGCATGTTCATGTTGTTTGTAATAACTTATTCTCTGAGGATTCCTTGAAACTGGATACAAAGCAGCTAATATACACCACAAAAAGCATTTCTGGTCGGTATTTTCAATATTGACCACGGCTCTTCTGTTTTTAATATTATCAGGTAATGGCAGATATGTAGATCCTTGTAATGGAGTGAATTCAGAAATATTAACATATAACTTGTGCGGAGAGCCGCATAGGCTCCATCCTGACTCTTTTGCTGCAAATTCAGAGTGCTTGATATTTAATTGATCTATCAAATTGCCTATTATTTTGTCTGAATTTGTATTTGAATATACCGGTGCAGTTTCTGTTATGTGGGGCTGTGTAAATTTTGTACCATTTGGTTTCTTATATTGTGCAAACAATTTGAGGGAGAGCTTATAAGAGCCATTTTGTGCATTAAGAATTGCCTGCAGATCAGAATTTATACTGTTCAAAAAATTCTCAATGCCACATCTTGGCTCTGATACAAACCGATAATCCCTAAGTTGGGCATTAAAACTGCTATGGATGGGTTCATAGCGTGGCTGCTTTGCTGCTCTGGCATTAAGAGGTGCTTCGTGCCTTCTTTTCAGACCAGATGTGGATGGTTGTGTTGATGATTGTGCAGAGCAAGTATTTTTATGTGTATATGTGAAGTATTGCATGCTGTATTTTCTATTGCATTTGGGGCAAATTTTTGTGGGAGTTCTGTATTTGTCTGGGTTACAAATCTTTTGGTGTCTGGCCCAATTAGAGCTAAATATATTTTTATTGCACTGATTACAATATTTTTGATTCGGCATTTTTGCTGTTGTTTATTATATACAATTTCCTGGGTTTCAATTCAAAACTTTATACTGAATAAAAAATATCAGTTGGGTTCAGCTGTGTGCTTTGTGTGTGTGTGTATATGTGTGTAGGTGTGTATGTGTGTATGTGTGTTAATATTTTTGGCTTTGGTATTTATATAAAATTTCCTGGGTTTTAAATCTAATCTCTATGCTTATTATGACAGGTTGTAAAGCCAATAGCTTACAAGTGGAAAAAAAGAATAAATATTCATTCACACTGACCCAGCACAAATACCTGCACAAACATGCAGGACATGGGACAAATATAAGCTTGACTCTAAATATGAGTAGATTACAACAAATATCAGATTTTATATTGTTCAATATGAATATTTAAACCAAACAGGCCTGTAAGTATGAGAAGCACTGTATCAACACATCTGTTCTCCTCAGTCACTCTCACAATACTGGCTGATGCAATACTCGGGAATTTCTGTAAGTACTGGCACTGAGGAGAAACATGCAAAGCAAAAATCAATACTACCGTCTCGGGAATTGTACACACTGACACAGAGGAGAAACATGCAAACATATAATATAAAAAATGAGAGTGTCACGGAGCAATTCTAGAGGGGCTCTGCATATTGCATTGTTTTAATATTAGATAAGCAAATTGAACCTGGTATCCAATTAAACTTAAACCAGAAGTAAATATGTGTGTGTATGTATGGGTTTTTGCTTAATTTCTGGTGTGGCCAAAAATATATCAATTTTTGACAAATTTATGGACAAAAATCTGGCTGATGCAACTTTTGTAAGTATGCGCAAATCAATCTGAGGGAGCTCTTCCTTTCTGAAAAATTCCCGAGGGCATTTTTACAAAAATCTTGGATTAGGCAGGGTTCCACACTAGAGCAAAAAGCTCATATGGCCATGTTGAGCTTGTTTTAAGTATAGCCAAACCTGCTTGAGGGGTGCTCTTCCTTTCGTGAGTTTATAATACAGTCAATACCACTACTTCCATATTTTGGTGAAAATAAGTAAGTATTTACAATTATAGCACATTTTTACTACATATGAATCCGTTCTATGGTTATTAGTTAACAATTGAAAAACGTATAACTCGATGTGCATTTCGTGCTGTACATATAATCTAACATTGTCTGCACGCTTTGCATCACAGTTGAAAATGCTAAACGGTACGTTACACGAAATGCTTCCGTGAAAAGTACTGTCTGCTATAGAAAATGCTGTAAGATTTTTAAAAACATTTATATTAGCTATCAAAAATGTTACAGGAAATGCTTGCTTCTAAAGTGGGCCGTACTCCGTAGATCCACAATTGTTTGTTGCATTGAACAAGTTCTAGCAAAGATCGACCACATTGGTTGGACGCTCCCGTTGTTATTTTTTCATTGTTGGCTGTTTCCTCAGGACACCTTATGTGCCACAAATTTCCTGGTCTGTGGCTGAACGCTACAATTGGTTCGACTTTGGATCTGGCTACCGGAATTCCCGTGTTCTAGTCCTGGTCCTCTATGCGAGTATCGATTCATCAATTTCGTCTAATCATCGCTCATCCTCATCGGCGCGATTGGCTAAAATTTCCAAAAAGCGACGTAAAATAACAGAAATTAAAGGAAATATGTCGCAAAGTGTTTCGCAAACATTCTCAGTACATTAACCAATATTGTGGCAAATTTGAAAAATTTCTGTATATAGAATATTGGTCAATACATTGTGAACGTTTGCAAATGAAATTGCCGACCTCCGTGGCTATCACAGCGCTCTATGACGCCAAGGGTTACGGGTTCCAATCCCTGCCCTGTCTAGGCAAAGGTGTTTTTTGTGATTGTCCCTTCAACAGTTGTATATCACTTATCCTCATTTTCGCGATTAGCCAAAAGTGGCAGAAATGCGAAGTAAGATAAATCAAATCAAAAATATAAACATTTTGCAAAATTTCGGGAAACCAGCGATCTCATCCTTGACTACACCACTGCCTGTGGTACTGAATTCTTTGGAAAGCATGAAATATTCAAAAACCTAATTGCAACTGCTTAATTAAACACTTAAGCCGTAATAAAATGCGTAATTACCCATAATTCACAGATAATCAGCTAGAAGAACTGAATATTGCAGAACTTACGACATACTAAATAAGCTTTATTGATGAGCTGAGTGGCTATGTACAAGTACAGAAGAAAACTCATATCGCTGCATTTGTTGGAGAAGAGAAATGGATTGCATCTTGATACTATCTCCAAACGAATAGACACGTTTCAATATTAAAGGAAATCATAGGACCAGTTTTCAGCTTCCCACTAACTTACCGTGAAACGATTGTGTGACGTAAATGTGAAATTTTAGAGAAAATCAGAAAAAAACATAAACCATTTTGATAGAGCAGAACGAGAGAGGCAATTATAAAAGTTAGTTTTTTAAGCATTTTTTTACGCAACACAAAGAATTTCTCTCCAAAAATAAAATCTTATGTGAATATTAAAAGAAGTTGAGTTTGAACGTCATTACATAGAAAAAAGTGAATTTTAATATTTTCCCCCGTTTTGTTTCTTAGCGATAAATGATCAAGCAGAATATATTAAGAGTATATTCTATGGTTACCAAGGCGACTAAGACTTGTTTTGATTGATTTTATAGTGTGGACACATCAGCACAATGCTATATTCGGAGGATAAGCCGTTTAACTAAAACAAAATTGAGGACAGGCTCCTAATAAGAAAATATAATATGTGCTAGACCTTCCTTACTCATTTTTAAGAACTAAATAATTCATTCATTACTTAACAAGAAATAAAATTATACTGTCTCTGAGGACCAAAATGTCCTTAGCTAAAAGCACAGCCACGAAGTTAGGCGGGTGGCAGAAGTTCGCGCTGTTGCCAAGCCTGAACACAACCCCGTGTGTTCGGAGGGTTGAGAGAATGAAAGATCTCGTTGTACAGTTGGTCTTTGTAATCCATGATACAAACTTACAGAATTTGCTCGAAAGGCAAGGGATGATTCAAAAGTACCCCGGATGAAAGGTCGGACTGACGCTCGAACTAGGAAACGCAGCCCGGTTGACGTTGCCGCACAGTCCGAGGGAACCAGCGACTTTTGTAACGCTCTCGTTTTGCTTTTCCCATATGTGGCACCAGCGAGCCCAGCCGCCTATTTTCATGGCCGTGAGTTTAGATTAAAAGTTGAGGCTGTAAAGATGCACTCAACACACACAAGCACAGGAGAGCACGAGCTCACAAGGGATTATCCTGGCCGTGGGTACAGGCACCAGAGCCTCGTTGGTCTGCAAGAAGCAGTTGCCAGGGTGTGGAAGTGAAGTTGACTTTTGGGTGCCTCACTAGAAGGTCACCTCTTACTGGTGACTATAGGTCTTTTCAGTTCTTACGGCGGGCGCTCTAGAAACTGGCAAGGGAAGTGGGGAACGGGGAAGCGACCAATCCAGCTGCGATACGAAACGCAGCAGCCTGTAGAACAAGGTTCACGTAGTACATATTTCCGCCACGTCGTATCTCTCGGCGCCACCGCTGTTGTCTGGTTGGTCTGCGACGAATTTCCCGTTCCCTCTTCCCTTGCCAGCTTCTAGAGCGCCCGCCGTAAGAACTGAAACGACCTATAGTTTGAAACCAGGTACAGTTCAACCTTAGTGTATGAAAGTAGGCAGATAGGTTCTGACGTCAGCCAAGTGATTAGGGACATCGGAAACTGTAACTCGACTTCACCTTGCAAATGCAAAACTTCTTTATGCATTTTTGTGTTGATGCATTTTTTTTAGGATCCATTCTACTACAATTATATTTTCTCACCCAATGGTTAAATAAAATCTTATATAAATTATTACTCAAATGTATTTGTTATATACAGTATTACAGTCACTTTATTTTCGAATTAAAGATTGTCATCTCGTGTTACGTACTTGGATCCATAAAACTCTTCCACTGGTAGCAGAAACTGCATTCTATCGACTTCCGGTGTACTGTAAAGACAGATTCTGTAGTACATAGTACACGCAAATCCTTTATGTTGTTGTAACATTGCATTTGCTATAAACGTATAAATGATGAAATCATGCTTTTTACAGGTACGTTACTGACTCATATGTACAACGAATATCAGTAGCATGCAATGAAAACATTAGATAAATTATATTCTTTACGTGGTTCATGTACTTGAAGTTAGTTTTGACATCCATAATTTAACAATGAAACATAAAGTAAGTAGCATTTTCAGAAATTTATTTGAAGGGGACATCGGGTGGTGGCGCATAGGGGTGCCCACACGGGGGTTTCATGACGCGCCTGCGTCATGGGAATTTTTGGGGGGGACAACATTTTATACCAATTCTATATATATCTTCACACAAAAATGGGGGGGGGGGTCGTATCGTTTGATTGACTTATTGATTTTTAGTTTTGGTTATTATGTTTAGGTTTTCTACCTACCTGTGGGTGATCGCGGCGATAGGGTTGAAATGAAACACCACCTCTTATGCCTTTAGAATCGGTTTGGTTGGAGGGGAGGGGTGTGGTATTCGCATTAATACAAGGTTAGTCGAGCAGACAAACTGTGCCGAATAAGGCAGTGAGCCTAAAGTATCTAAAGTAAACATACTCTATGTGATCAGAAGTATCCGGACACCCACTTGAAAATAAGATACAAGTTTGGGCAACCCTCCATCGGGAACACTGGCAGTCAATACGATGTTGGCCCACCCATAGCCTTGATGACAGCATTCACTCTCACAGGCATACTTTCAATCAGGTGCCAGAAGGTTTCCTGAGGAATGGCAGCCCATTCCTCGCAGAGCGCCAAAATGAGAAGAGGTATTGATGTGGATCGGTGTGGTCTAGTACGAAGTCGGCATTCCAAAACATCCCAGATATGTTCTATGGGATTCAAATCAGGACTCTACGCAGGCCAGTCCATTAGCGGGATGTTGTTGTCATCAAAGCACTCCCTCACAAGCCCTACAGTATGGACGGATGCTCGGTCGTGTTTAAACATACAATGGTCATACCCGAATTGGTCTTCGACGGTAGGCAGCATGAAAGCTGTTAAAATGTCAACGTAAGCTTGTGGCGTGGCATTGCCATGTAAAGCAACAAGGGGGCCAAGCCCCCTCCAGGTGAACATGACCACACTGTAATCCCACCACCTCCGAATTTCACTGTCGGCACTATACAGGCTGGTAGATGTCGTTCACCAGGCATTTGCCAAACGCACACCTTACCATCGGATTGCCACAATGTGTACTGTGATTCATCACTCCACACAACGGTTTTCCACTGTTCTATGTTCCAGTTTCGACGCTTCTTGCACCACACGAATCAGCGTTTGGCATTTGTCTGTGTGATGTTTCACTTATGGGCAGCTGCTCGGCCATGGAAACCAAGTTGCAGAACCTTGCGCCAAACAGTAATGGTGCTTGGAGTAGATCCTGATGCAGTTCGGAATTCCTGTGTGATGGTGGCGATGGATGATTGACGATAATGCTGTACGAGCCTCTTCAGCACTCGATGGTCTCTGGAGGTCAACATCGGATGTTGGCCTGCACGCTTTTGGGTTGTACACATCCCTTCACTATAACATCGGAAACAGTGGACAGAGGGATGTTTAGGAGGGTGGAAATCTCACACACAGACTTCCTACGCAAGTGGCACCCAACCATCTGACCATGTTGAAAGTCTGTGAGTTCCTCAGACCATCCCATACTGCTGTCTCACACTTTCTGCAGACTACTGAGTTCGCTGACTGTGTGTTCCACACGGTAGATGGCAGTAATGTGTCGCCCTCTATGATAAACACACGTTTAGCGGTGCGTCCGGATACTTTTGATCACATAGAGTATATTCCTAAAATATGTCTGTATTCTACAGTGACGCAACCACAGGGGGATCAGAGAGGACAAACATTGACGGCCAAGGGCACCTGAAGTGGGGGCACAGAGTAGCAATTGCCCCTTCGATATCTGCTTTTCTCGTTTTCGTCAAGTTCAGAGCTGTAGCTAGGGGCGGCGGGAGTCGGCCATGGGCGCCGAATGATCTAAATGAAAAAAAAGTTGTAAAAGAGAGAATGCCATGGTGGCGTTCAGTGAAATTATTTGCGCCCTATTAAATCAGTATTGTTTTCAATTGCAAAAAATTGGATCTAAAGGTTTTCTTGCTCGCTTCGCTCGCAGTCAACTTCATTTCTATAATGTAATGTACGTATTTCAATAATGTGTTGTATATTTGTAATGAATAAGCTATGAATATGTACACAATTTAGTGTTAGCTTGTTGCATATGTATTTTCTTATTTTATGTCGCTCCATATTGCATATGTGTAAAACATATGTTGTACATGAAAGTTACACATGTATCTTCGGAATGCATTTATCATTCATTTTCTGCAATTCAAATATACAGTTTGTGTGCTTGATTTCCATTATTAGGTAATGTGAAATTGAAGGGGGTTGAAAAAAGATTTCAAATCGTTTATTTCAAACAAATGCTTTAGCACAGACTTCTATCCTCTTTTTGAGCAATTTATGAGGATAATAACGTCTTTCATACTGCTACTGGTAGTAGTAGTAATAATAATAAAGCCATTATTAATGTTGTTGTTATTCTTATTGCTACGTTGATCCTGCTACTTCCCCCCCCCCCCCAGACAAAAATTCGTGGTTGCACCTCTGGTATTATATTTTTCCGCAAATTTTGTCTGACAAAATTAATTTGAGTAATTAATTCGGCATAACCGGGGGGGAGGCAAATTTTCTACCTTCTTGGTGGGGGGGAGTGCGTCATGGGCCTTTGGCTGGATGGGCACCCCTGGTGGCACATAAAACACTTTTGTTTCAACATAAAATATTTTCGTACCTACCACAGTCTATCTATGAAAGACAATTTCGTCCGGATAGATGTATCCTCCATGAATTAGATCGTCACGAAAATATACTGGGCTGGGGGCATCCTGAAAAAAATATGAAATGTTTAATGGTAACAGGATTAAGCCTTGTTTTCATGACAGAATAGAAAGCACTACATGTGCTGACCAAGGGAGTGTGTAGTTTAGTAAAAAAGAAGAAAAGAACACTTAACAACGTGACTTTTCAATCCTCTATCATGGTCTTCTTCATACTTGAAAGTAAACAAAATCTAGCGCAAGCTTGTTTCAATATGGCACGGTTGAAACCAGTGTTGGCAGAATCTGAGGGAACAATTTCCATTTTCAAGTGCAAAATTTCCCTTTTTGGACCAATTTTTCCCTTCACCCAAAGAAATCATGGAATAATAATAATAATGGCAATAAAAATAGTTAGTGGTAGTAGTGGTGGTGGTGGTAGTAGTAGTAGTAGCAACATTTAATTTGGTCCATGTTCGTGCGAGGAAAAATGTTAAATTAATCACATACATGTCAGTCTCATCGCTTCTTGGCCAGATGCCCCAGGTTTGAATCCTGGTCAGGCATTCATTAATCGTTTATCCTCATCATTGCTATTATCCAAAGATGCAGAAAAGAGTACAATAAACAAGATAGAAATACAAATAGATATAGGCTTATATTGAAAGCAGTAGAAATAACAAGGAACAGAAAAAAAGAGTGAATATGAATCTGGAAATTAACATAATCAGTATCGAGTCTGATGCCTTCAAATTTCCCTGAAATTGTGGTAATTCTTTGTTTTCCCTTTTCGTTCAAAATTCCCTGCAAAAGGGAAATTTCTCTTCATGCGGCAAACACGGGTTGAAGCGCGAGTTAGAGATTTTTTTTTCACATTTGATCCGCACAGAACCCTAGATGGGCATTTGACAAACAATGTGTTTGTTCTTAATCTATATTGTACTATTGTTATGAATTCTGATTGTTTGTAGTTTGAACAAATTGAAATTGAAACGTTGTGCACAATTTATATGTTAATGGAACACTATAATTGGATAAATAATTACTAAATACTGTAAAACCTGCATCGTACCGAACATACTTCTTCCTTGAAATCAAGAATTTGCAACAGTCTCGTTTGCATGGTTATCACATGGCAGGATTTTCCCATTCCAACACACGTACTTGGACCACCAGCTGTGCACAACCAAAATGGCGCTGAAAATAAATCACACAAATCATTGTTTCACTGATTAATTATAATTATTAATTAATTAATCATAATCCATTGTTAATATTCTACAACATTTATTTCGCCGGTGTCACGGATTTGCGTAAGTGATTTTGGAGTATACAACCTTAGAAAATTCGGTGAATTTTGCGTGCTTTATAAATGCCGGTTTAGAGTAATATTTACACTTTGTTATCTTTTATACTGAAAAAAATGCTGATGTTAGAGATACATAGACAGCGGTCCTAGGATTATTATTTTTATTTTTGTTATGTAGTGTGGCTTTTCTGCCACTTTTGGTTAATCGCGACGTTGAGGATGCTCACAAATAACAGGGCATTCTTGGGATTCGAACCCGGCACCCCTGGCACACTGTGCCACGGAGGTCAGCGTAGCGGTCCAAGGAGTTCCGCAGTACATTTTGGTTAAAGTTTAACGTTGGTGGTACTCCTTTAAATGGTCGTAATCGACGCCATTTTAACCATAATTTTTTGTGGACCTTCTAGGACAACTGCCTGCGTCTAACATATTTTTTCTGCCTACATGAAAGTATTCCAAAACTAACACGAAGCTTACGTGGTTGGCATTCTCCGTTCACACAAATGTCAGTAGATCCAGTACATCCTTCCTTGCACAAAGAATCGGGCGCTACAAAAGAAGTATCATAATTGAGACATTAAATGATTCATAGGTGTCACATATACAGAGCGTCCTAAAATAGTGTTTACACTCTTTTAACGTTAATAGCAGCAAGTATGATTTTTGCGGGGGTGCCATATACCTTAAAGTGATATGTTCAAAATGACCAAAACAGCCCCAATGGCTATATTGAGTGTGCAAAACAAACCGATATTTCGACAAACAGCAGATATGATTTCCACGGGAAGGGAAGCACAGGTAATCTTAATGGCATATCTTATATCATCCGTGGCTTTGGGGCGTACACATTATTCTTGCAAATGGAAATCTAATGCTTTAATCGAGAGATCTGAGTGGATATTCAACACTGCTTACGTTGCTCGTGTACACTAATGCATACCACATAGAGCCAATCAGACGAGCATGTTCTTGAAATCTGTAGCGCTCTTATTTTCTCTTATCCTAATAGGTTTGCAATGAAGCCATACAATGTTAACCTGAAACAATATTAACGGAATTCCTATTTACAAATAATACTTGATGCTCTATGTAGCGAAAACACGCAATAAACTATTTTTAAGAAAAATGACGTGAATTGTAACAAAGTACATGAACACAGAACGTTATAGTAGCGCGGTAAAATAAACAAAAATTGGGTATTATATTTATATCGTTCGAAAAGAAAATGCAATTATTAAGATATGTGAATGTGGATAGGATTTTCCACTAACGAAAGAAATACCAGTAGCTGATTCGTTTCTCACTTACTTGTGGAGATCGCCGTGCACTCAGCATATACATTAATCTCGTTCCTTTGCACTCTCTCAAGCTTTCTGGAACAGAACATACCAGGTGGACAAACGGTGTTCTTGCATGCATTTACGATGCCTAGGAGAGGAAACGATCATTTAGCTCATTTATCATCAGTTACACAAATCATTCTTTAGAAAATGTACACACTAAAGTAGCAATCTTCCATCTAGGAAAGGGTATTTCTATTTTTAGCAAGCTTCAAACTGTCTTGTAACTTAGACTCTAGCCAAGGTCATGTTTATGATTATTCTCGCTGTAGAATTTAAATTTATTTAGCATTCTTTTCACTTTTTCATCAGGTGTTCATTCCTTAAGAAACCTATTGTAAAGTTTCTTATTGCATGTCCGCACATGCGACACCAAATTACATGTTGCACGTGAAAAACAAAAACAAAAATCATGCTGCCCCAGAAATGACTCAAAGTGTCACGCCTCTCCTATTCGAAACGTTGCACTTCTTTATAAACATTTTAGGTGACATACCACATATATGCGAAAATTTCCTTAGAGAGCTGTCAAGCTCCTGCAACTTCGAAAATCGATATAATGACTATACACGAGTTTTTTTAAAAATAATTTGTGTCTTGTAAAAATCCAAATTATTACTGACTCACTTACTCTATAGCCTTCTGAAACCCGAAGGTTTATGACTGCAGCAATACAAGTCTTCCATTTGTCCCTATACTGAGTAAGATCTATCCACTCTTTTCCATCCCTATCGATTACCTTTACGTCCATCTCAACGTTATCCTTTGGCCTTCCTACAGGTCTCTTACCATCAGGTTTCTCAACAAGAATCCTGTAAACTCTTCTTTCCTCTCGCATTCGTGCCACATAGACTGCCCACCTAAGTCTTCTTGATTTAATCATTCTAATAATATCTGGAGATGAATTCAAATTATGTAGTTATAAATTATGTAAGCTTCTTCTCCACTCGCCTGTCTCATCCCTTTTAAATCCAAATATTTTCCTGAGAATTTTAATTTCCAATACTCTTAATTTATGTTCCTCTTTCAGTGTAAGGGACCGTTTCGCATCCATATAATACTACAGGCAAAATTACTGTTTTGTATATTTTAACTTTTAGTTTCTTAGATATTAACCGAGAAAATAACAGTATATGAAGAGAAAAGTAACACGTATTTCCTGAATTAAGCCTACTTTTTATTTCCACGTATGAAGTCAATCAATTTATTCTTACCGAAGGCCAGATTTAGCATATTGGTAAGAATTTATTGAAAGTTAATATTTTTATCTCATGAAATTGAGCGACATAATACGTGATTTAGAGACACTGACGGGATAACGTTGAGATGGACCCAAAGAAAATTTGTAAGGATAGGGACAGATCGAAAGCTTGTGTCGCTGCACCATAAACCTTGAGATCCTGTGCGTGTGCCAAGCAGACTTCTTCATGCGTAAAAGTGCTCCGTAAAAATCGACAAAATATGTAGTAATTAGTGAGTGTTAGTGTAAGTGAGGGAGCATGCGGTAGTGTAAGGTGTGCCTTGGGTCGCAGGACACCCCACAATCTGTTGCGGTAAGTACTTTCTCAAACACTGCCAAAATAGTAATCGTGTGCACTCTCTATATATTTCTTATGGAGAATACTGTTGCCCGCAGATGAACGCAAAAGACACCCCCTGCAGCTCACCCAAGGAGTGGTTTGCTTTGCTCACCCCCAAAACGCTCACGTAAGAAGGACCAATCTTGATCTGAAAATAAACTAAAAGTGAATTCACCCTTAAGCAAAATAACTGTTGTGAAACAAACATCCCCATGCTATCCTTACGGAGCCACGTCAGTTAAGCCTAACGGATGTCAGTGGTATAAATAACAACCAGACACAGACAACCCGAACTGAGTTAGCTTTGTTAATAAACATAGTAGTTTTATGAGAAGCCTGATTGACATTCTGAGACCCCCAGAACCGAATTCAATACAGTAGTTCCAGTTTTATTTGACAAATACAACTGCCACAACACGGCGTAATTCTCGGCTAGAGGGGTCTGTGCATTGCCGGGGCGCGACGTCATTCTCACTCACTCAGCTGTTACAAAGGACATTCACATAGCGTGACGTCACTCGAGAGTATGAAATCCATTCCAATACTATACAATACGCGTCAGTTCTCGTAGCACCGGGCAACCTGTGTTTGCGACCGTGCGATTGCAGTTAACGGCCGCTCTCCGTCAATTGGCTTCTTTAATCCAGATTTCATCAGTGCGCGCAACTTGGACTACTCTTGGTGTTCCTCATGGCTCCTACCGGTGGCGCCACACCCAAAAACAAAAATTCTACCCCCAAGCAAAACACTCACTTTGGTTTCGGACAGGCAGGCCCTGTCCGTCATTCCCCCCACCTTCACCTCTGACAAAAAGGAAGCCAGATTCGCCCCTACAACAGCCCCAGGACCACTGGAAAAAGTCATTCAACCCGTCACCTGCAAACCCCTTCAGCCCCTCAGCCACCCCTTCCTCCCAGACACCAGGCACCAACGTTCAGACATCAAACTCCAATACGACTGGCGTATCTTCAATAGACAGTGTTCCCGTTTCTCAGACTATCAAGCTAGAGATGCACAGAAAACTGGTATTAGAAATTACTACCCTCGTCGCTAAAGATAAAAACATATCAGAAGAAAGAAAATCCATCCTCTCAGAACTGATGAGCAAATTAGAACAAGTACATGAAGAAACAGTGTCGGAGAACAAATCACTCAACGCTGTAAATAAAATCCTTCAAGAAAGAAATCACCATGTCCAATCTGCAACCCCTAGAGAAGACGTATTATACTCCCAGGTTGTATCAACAAAAAAACCGACAAACAACAACAAATACAGAAAGCCACATCTATCGTAAAGCACACTGTCTTTATGTCCGACAAAGATAGGAAAATGAGTGCTAAGAAGATACAGGAAATTTTGACCACCACAGTAAATCCAGTGAGGGAAAATATCAAAATCAAAAGCATAAGAACCACAAATCAAATGGTGATAGTGGAAACAGCTTCCAGAGAAGTAGCCGAGAAATTAATTAATAATAAAGATCTTCCTAAACACAACATCAAAGTAGAAAACCCTCGAAAAAAGGATCCACTTCTGATCATATATGACGTTCCGGCCAATAAAGACCCAGAGGAATTTTACACAGAATTTTACAGCCTTAATCTCCAAGAATCAATTCCATATGAAGAATACACAAATGATTTCAATGTGAGATTTGAAACAGGACCCCGTAACAGCAACACAGTACATCTAGTTGTACAAACCACAAGTAAAATTAGAAAAATCCTTCTTCGCACAGAAAATGTATATTTACCGTTCCTATCTCTCTTCATCAAAGATTATATCGTGGTTGCACGTTGCCTGAAATGTGGAGATCTGGGCCACGTAGCAAAATACTGCAAAAACAAACCCTTGTGCACCCATAGCGGGAATGAGAATTATGAACGCCAACACTGTGATAAAAAAAACCAACCGAAAACATGCATTCCATGTAAAAACAGGAACAAAACATGCAATAGTAAAGACAACAAAGACTGCCCAACATACACCCTCATGTGGCAAAGACTAGTGGACAAGACAGACTATGGAGAACACCCCTAAAACAAAAAGGAAAAGAAATCCACCAAGTAGAAGAAAAAGAAACGCTAAATGGCGGCAGCATACCGACTAAAAAAAGCAATCGATTTAGTAAACTCTTCCACGCTAAACCCAGAAGCTCCCCCTTCATGTACCCATATAGCACATACTTCAATCCTCCAACCCTTCTCGACCTCTCTGCTGAACCGTCCAACCCATCGGAGAATATAAAATCCACTACAAACACCCATTCCATCCTCAACGACCCTTTTCCAACTTCTCCTGCCCCAATTGAGGTAATAAAACCCACTCTGACACGAACACCTACATCTGACACATCATCTCACACCCCTCTCACATTCAAGAAAATTGAACTCACTGCAGAAGACACACTTGACTTATATGACACCGATCTCGATACTGACTCGGAACCTCCATCACCTCGCCAGAACATTCATCCCATCCCTCGGATCCGTACCTAATATATAGAAACTTCGAACACAACTTGAAACTTTCACGCCTAGAAGAGAGAGATATTCTCATTACTGCACTGAGACTGCGAGTCAGGAAGAAGCATAGCAAGGGCAAAACTATTACCTTCCCCATACCAGAAGCAGTGGACAGGATAACGTTAAAAACTTACAACCTTCCTACCGACACAGAGGAGCTGCTCTGGCTAACCGAGACAGCTTTCGGACGTCGCGGAGAGCCCCTGGTACTTGACGATGTTTACGCGGACTTTGTAAGGGCACACGGAAGAATGGAGTTCATAGCAACAAACGAATAGCCCCGATGCCACCAATTAGTACGGCACTCATAGATAATAACAAGATACGCGTTGCACAGATCAACACCAGAAGAAGCAAGCTTGCAACACTTGAAACAATCAATTACTGCAAAGAGCAATACATTGACATAATTCTCATGCAAGAACCATACACATCCAAAAACAAAATTCCCTACATACCACTCAACGTTCACACAATTCAGGACCGCAATCAAACCATGGCAGCAATAATTAACCTAAACAGAAATCTAACAATCGCCAAAATAGCACAATTTTGTGACACACACATAAATTGCGCTCAAATATCTTCCGAGCATGGTTCTTGGATCCTAATAAATAGTTATTTTCAATTCAGCCATGACAGAGACCCATATCTGGAAAAAATCGATCTGATCTGCAATGCGTACAAAAACTACAAGATCATAATCACAGCTGACACGAACTCCTCCTCTCCGTGGTGGTACAGCGAAGAAACCGACACCAAGGGGGTAGCCATGGAGGAATTCATTTCTGAGCACAACCTACAAGTCGAAAATCAGCCAGATAATCCCCCTACAGGGGAAGGGCGGGCGCCTCAAGCAACATTGATCTAACACTCACGAATGCAAGAGCCTTGGGCGATGTTCAAAACTGGAAAGTTATAGATCTCGCCACAACAAGCGATCACAACTTAATACTATTCGACTTAATCTACAGGCAACATCAGCTTGAACAGACAGACCAGGAGAACATATTGAACTGGAGAAAAATCGATCATCAAAAATTCCTAGAAAAACTCATTATCCCTGAACAATTGGACCAACAAAAATCACTCAACACGCTTGCAGAGGAACTCTCTGCAAACATCAGACAAGCAATTGAAAATTCAACACCCAGAAATAACCAAAGGAAAATGAAGAGGAAGCCATGGCCAAAGAAACTAACCAACCTTAAGAAACAAATGCAAAACTATATCAAAAATCCATCATCGCACAATACAGAAATGCCAACCTCCAGATTTACCGTGCCAAAAAAAGCAATACGAAACCGAGCTACTAAATTATAAGACACAACAATGGAATATCTTCATCGAAAAACGTCTGGAAATAAATAAATGGGGCACCCCGTATAAAATCGCTACCGGCAAAATAAAAAAAAAAAACGGAAACCATTTCCACCTTAATTAATGACGAGAACAACACGAATATGACAAAGTACTTGGAAGAAACCATCAACTTCTTAATGAAGAATCTCATACCAGACGACAAACCTGAAAACGACAGCGATGAAAATAAGGATACAAGAAAAATCTATCACCAACCATATCCAGAATCACCAATATTACCTTTCACTACCCAGGAAGTAGAAAACGAAATAAGCAGTATGAAAATGAAGAAGTCCCCGAAACCAGACGGAATTCCTGTGGAAATAATACAAGAAATCACCCCAGTACTTACGCCTTACATTACTCAACTATTTAATGAGTGCCTTATTCAGAAGATATTCCCAGAAACCTGGAAGGAAGCAAAGTTAATAATCATCAAGAAACATCCAAATAAAGATGAACCCAGGGTCAATTCATACAGACCAATATGCCTCCACAACGTTTTGGGAAAACTCTTCGAGAACTATCGTCTACAACACAAAACACTCCAAACAAGTACATGGTTGGAATTATGGTGGACATCGCCGGGGCATTTGACAACTTGTGGTGGCCCAGCCTTTTTCAAACACTTAAAAATATGAACTGCCCAGGTATACTCTTCCTACTTCTGAAAAGTTATTTCTCTAACAGAAAAGTTAGCATCAAATATCCGGATCTACAAATGAGTGGATGTTTTTTAACAGACACATAGCCCTGGCAACAACCCAGGCCGAAACAACTATAAACAGTCTAGCCACATTGAGTTCCGCAAACTACAACCTTCCACTATCACACATAAAAACATATCTCATTACCATATATAATGCTATTATTTCTATGGCTCGCCCCTGTGGGCCATGGAAACCAGTAAACAGTACATTAAAAACAGATTGAGATCTTCACAACGCAAAGTGATACTTCGCCTCACGGGAGCATTCAGAACAACCTGAACCCTGGCTCTTCTCATGATTGCGGGCCTACAGCCTATTGAAATCATTATTAAAACTAGAGCATCAAAATATTACTTTAGAAATGGACAAGAGGACGAAATCTATAAACTAATTGGAATACGCCCTGCCACGGTACCAGAAATTTACAACCACTTGTTTAGCGTCTGGCAACAGGAATGGACACAAGCTACGCAAGGAAGGAGACTTCACAGCTTCCTTCCAAACATATAAGAACGACTTTCGATGGACCATTTCCATCCCACGAGAGGTCTCATACATTTCCTAACGGGACACGGTCCCTACGGTCAACACCTAAATAAGCACAACCTCAGACAGACTGATAAATGCCTGAAATGTAAAACCGAGACGGACCCACCGGAACATAAAGCCTTCTTTTGCCAGACATCAAACAAACAAATAGAAGATTTAAAACAACAGCTACCAAACTTCAACACGTACCAGTTAATAAGAAATCCCGAGCACTTTACGTCACTAAACGACTTAACAAACCTGGTGTCGAAAGAGGAACATTCCCTCTTCAAATCCGGCATCACTCACCTCCCCATTCAACCCCTACCTCCGGAATGTAATATACCCCCCAGAAGATCACAAAGAATCCACCTTCGACAAACTCAACAACAGGATATCCCTCCTTAGGACTAAGATCACCAAGAGGATAATGAAGCAGAACCTCCCACAGGAACATCAAGAAGGAGACACTAATACACAAGACAGTGATACGCCAAAACGGAAAAAGGTTACGCCTCCCCGGAGAAAGGCAAAGGATAACACTGCAAGGAATCGACCCAGGAACCAACCGAATTTAACCAAGATTTTTCTTTTTCGTTTCTTTCTTAAACTGTAATCTTACACCCCCTTCTTTATTCTCGTTACTAAACACACTGCAAACTTCTCTCACTGATTCTTGACAATTCTCTATATTTCCACTACCGAACGTACTAATGTACCCGATACTTCCCAGGAAATCCCTCCCTACTTCTTTCCTTCCTGATGATGTCCCGGGTACCAACCGTCGTACCGATGTTCATCCCAGTCCGACCAACTCTTGCTGGTCTCCCGCAAGTCTCCTTGCATCAGGTACCACTCGTTCTTTCATATCTCTTCTTACTATTAATACGTACATCTCAAAGCCAATAATACTCTCACTATCTCAAACATAACATACTAGAACATAGACCCTGCTTAACATTCATAGAATCGTGTTAATGTCTATTCCTTATCTCATCCATCAACACTAATGCACACGACACACAATAAAACTTATCCTAAGAAAACATTACCCACCCAATTACACACTTATGTAATTTCGTATCTGTGATCATAAATAATATTAATGTTAAACACTAACACTTATTTACTTCCTACTATTTCTAACCTTTATCTTAATCTTCTTACCTTGTAGAATGATGTGAAACCAACTTTGTTCAGGAAAACCGAACAAATTTGGTTCTTCACACTGGGACATTCTTGCCAATGTCACAGTGAATTATTGTAATTAAAAAAATGGAAATCAAGGATGAATCAAAGAAAAGCGGGGGAATCCGTAAAAAATTCACGGAACCGACGCCCTGGGTTAATTTTCAGGTACCAGGGCATAAGCACATACCTCCGAAAGTAGTTTGACTACTTTTATCCATATACATAAAATAATAATCGTTCTATGTAACCATATCTTGTATACTGTTTAGGAAATAAAATTCTTTAGTCTGTTCAAAAAAAAAAACATAAACCTTCTGGTTTCAGGAGACTAGAGAGTTACTTAGTTGAAACTCTTTTTACCCATCATGGCTTCTCCATCTGTCCTGTACGTTCTCTTGAGCTGCGAAGATGCTTGCACCGCTAGCAGACCCAACATTAATAGACCCTTGCAGACACACATTTCCCTGCAATGCATAAGTGCGATATATTAAGAACATGCTCAGTCAACCTCGCTTATAATGAACCCCGACGGTTCACTAATGTCTGAAGTCCATTAGAGCAGAAATGCTTTCCCTTCACAGAAAATGAGGTTAGAACATTTTAATGTTCACTTTTCAAAATTTTAACTTAACTGATGAGTACAGCTCAGTCGCAGGTTGTCACTTGCCTTGAACACATGTGTCTCATCATCACGTTAGTCACAACCCAACACCCTTGCACACGCTCTCGTTCTTTCCCAGTTCGATTCAGTCGCTCTGCGACATAATACATGTTAGCGTACATGCTGGAATGGAACTCATACTGAAGGAAAGCCGAATCTAAACAAAATTCACGGCTCTTAAACTACTGTACCACTTTCACAACACACACGATTGCGAATTGAATACACACATTTATAGATACTGAATAGCGCATTAAACACTGTTGGTCCAATATCAGAATGAACTCCTGCAGTGTTAGCCTGAGTTCAATTGGTACAAGTGTTTGCACAAATAATAGATCGTGTTAGAGTGCCACACACGTAAATTTGCCGTTGCGTAGAAACGAATTTTCGTTTCGTCTCCCTCTCCCTTAGCATCATGTGTTCTACCCTGCTCGAAAACCTTCGCTATTGTTGCCACATTGTCATTCCATTCCTGGACACACTCGCGCAAACATCATTGAAAACAATTGACTAGCGCTCCAGCTCGCGGTTCCCACCGTTCGGTAGGGACGCTGATGTGGCAATATAGCACGGCGTAGTGGTTGCTTCTTTTATGCAGTGCATGTTCATTGGCTAGCTAGTAACTAGTGTTGCCAACTGTAATAATGAAGCACTATTTCTGTCACGGAAGGGGAAAAGGCAGGTAAAGTGACGGTGAGTTTCGTTGGATTGGAAGCACCATATTTTTATTTTATACTAAGTATTTGACCGGTTTGACGTTGTGTGCGTGTATTGCGTGTGTGTATGTAAAAGTGTGTGTTTGCTAATGAACGTTAAATTCCATAATGCCTCCAGTTCTGTCGAAGTTGAAATCAAAAACCTTGCATAGCCAAGCTCGGGAAATTCTAAGCAACGTGCACGAGTTCATGAAGGAGGAAGCCAGTCATGGTGTTAGCATCCCAATAAAGCATTTTGGCAAGAGAGCAGCGAACAGCAGCAACAAATTGTTCATATTTCATAATTTTGGAATTATTCAAAATAAATAAATTATGTGGCTCCAACATCATTTCAACTCTGGCTCCGGCAAGTGTTCTTGTAGAAATTGCATAGAGGAGGCTGTCATTTTTGCTGCTTAATGCGATGCATATTGTTTTCTGTGTTAAAATTGCCATGCTTTGATGGGTGACCAAGTTCATAGCAGGGCCGGCGGAAGGGGAGGGCGAACCGTCCCATCGCCCAGAGCGGCAAAATTTGAAGAGAAGAAAAAAATAAGCCTATTGAAAACTGTGATCGAGCGAGATATTCTTTTGCGCTGAATAGTATTGAAATAGCATAAGAAGTCTCATTATTTATTTTATATTTTGATGTTTTAGTTAGGAATATATTGATTTTCAATTTTCCGTTGCTGCGTAATGACCGGGGGGGGGGGGGGGGGTCGAAATAGAGCGGCATCTGCCGCCACCTCCCAGGGAGGCAAAATGACTAGCGCCGGCCCTGGTTCATAACAAAAGAAAAAGCCGCGCAGCTTATCGTCTAGTGGCAGTATATGTACTTGTTATTGTTGTGGAAGCCGGCATCCTTTGTAAATGTACAACAAAGGCAACCGACTGTCGCCGATCTCAGAGAGGAAATAATAATACTGCTTCAGGAGGAGTGTTATGGTGCAATTGTAGCGGTTTAACACGTTGGCATGTTATTATCTGCCGTTGCAGTTCCATACCAGTGTATACGGGTTTTGGGAGTGAAAAGTTAGAACGCCACCAGTGCATTAATGCAATGAAAAATAATATATATATTTTTTTATTTTGTTTGAAATCACTCAAATAAGGAATCGTATGAAGAAGTCTTCTTTGCAGCATTTTTGGTAATTTTACTTATGTGTTAGTTCATATTTTGCGAATTTTTAGTAGCTACATACAAAGCCACTTGTTAGTACATATTAATCCTAGTCCTGGTATAATGCATGACGTTTAAAACTCAACGTTAGATAGACCTGAATTCTCTAATTTCATTGTTGTACGTAACAGCTGTGCATCGGCGCACCGCAGCGATTTTTCTATCTGGTCCATTAGCAACACTGCTTCTTTAGTTCTGTCGCGCATTGCACGGCAGAATTATCTGCGCTGGACTCTACGAGGAATTTGATAGGGAATGAAGTTAATCATCCAATTTACATAAGTACCATACTCTTTTGCAAATTACACCGACTTACATATTTCTTTCAGAGTATGAATCTATTGTTGTTTATTAACGGCGATAAGATCTCCATACACTAAATTTGTAGGTTAAAATATTAGAAGGGGCAACTGCCTAGTCATTAACCTTTATGATCGAAATTAGACTAAGAAGGCGAATATAAAAAATAATATGTGCATACCTATGTGTTAATCCTGCCTATGAAGCTACATAGAGAACTATAACAAATCTCTTCTTGGTTGTACCTCATGTACAGCATTAAAATTTAAGAAGTGCAGTTGTAAATACGAACATTTGTTTGCAAAACATAAAAAGGAATCGTATAATAGCGGTTAACCGTCTACAAGGAAAATTCAAGTACTTTTCTACCATTTTTGATAAAGATATGCTTCTGAGGAAACCTTATTATAGTAGGGGATAAAGGAGAGCATTGAGTGTGCTTTTTTTGTCACTACTGAATGGCGGCATACAAAGGGTTATTAAATATAAATCGCGAAATAACAATAGAAGTATACCAGTACCGAAAAGTTACACAGAGACAAAAAATAAATTTCTCAGTATTCTATGTTCTTTACATACCTGGTAAGATGGATTCCAGTCTTAAAATACGTATACACTGAGGATGGCTGAATTCGTGGTGGAGTGGTTAGCATGCTCCTTCATCACATCGTCAATCATCCTTGTCGTATACACCGACTAATGCTGTGCGTTTTGTCATCGCTATGCGCCAGACCTGATTTTTATAAATTACACTGGGGAACAGTGAAATTGCGGCACAGTGTTTGAGAGCTAATTTAGAGCGATTTCATGCTGCTGAATAATAATGTAATAATATATTTCCTTAATTGGCTCTAATTTATGAAATAAATACAACTAAACTAAAATGGCGGAAACATAAGACATACATATAATGAACTTCCAACAACAATTTAATATTTCTTTTTGTGATCACAATCATTATTATTTATATAGGCCTATGATCACAATGTACACAATGAAGTAACAAACTATGTGAAACGTTTTCTATACGATTTCCTGCTGTATTGCTTTTTAGGAAAATCCCTCTGTAAGCTCCAACAGTAGTCGGCCATCATGTGGCGATCCCACCGTCCCTGGTACCTTTCTTCCATTATCCTTACATCCTGATGGAACCTTTGTCCCTGTTCTTCACTAAAATCACAAAAGTTCTCAGGGAATCTGTCAATGTGGCTATGTAGATAATGTATCTTCACACTCATATTAGCTCCCAATTTCTCAACATTTTTCAACATATTTCCAACTATATCGCGGTAGTTTTCTGCTCTGTGATTCCCCAATTGCCTAACAATGCTTCATAAGTTGCCTAGCAACAATTTACAAATAAATAAATAAGTTTCTTAATGGGAATTTCAGCCCATTATCAAATTTTGATATTACCGAGAAAAGCGTGGAGTAATTTTACCTCCTACATTTTCCATGGTGTGTTTATTTTTATAACTGGAGTCAATTCAACTGAACCAATCATACAATTGGCAATCACAGCTGTTTTGTGTGCTGAAACTGTTATTAAACTTTATGCCACAAAATAAAATCTTTTTTTTTGTTCCCCAGTGTTATCTGTTGTTAGCATTTTGTCACATTTTCTCGTGTTCGCTGTCAATCTGTATCGTCGTCGAAGATAAATGATAATGTAACGATTACATTAAGTTGCGTATTCCTATTGATTTATGTGTGAATCGTACACGTTTGTGACTGACATCTTTCGTCTTGTATATTCTTACCTTCCTACCGATTAATCCGCACTTAACAATCCTCATCGCCGCGATTAGCATGAAGTGACAGAAAAGCGACGCTAAATAATAAATGGATGAAGTGAACCAATCTGATTCCCTTGGTGTTCATCGTAAGCGGGATTGACTAAGTATGTAACGTGTGTGTCGTACGTTACATAATATCAGATTATCCACGACAGAACATTGGGTAGATGTTGGCTTTTTTATGTGCGTGTGAGAATAATATTACACATGTTCATATTTATAACGTTTATATTTTCAGTTTCATACATATTAATGTATAATTCCATAAACTGCAACGGTTCCTCATCCAAGTTCTGGGGTACACGTGTCAGGATTCTGCAAGAAAAATATTGTTATGGGTCCTGTATCATATAATAATGGAAAATATATTCTGTTTTGTGTGAAGTTATAACATCCAAATAATATGTTAAAGATATTTAAGCATAATAATACAAGAATATTTTTTGTTTTTTGGCGATATATATTTTGCTCGTTTTCTGTGCATCTATTTTCGACCTAGATAGAATCTTATAACGTTAGAATAGCATCGCGGTGTAATTATTCAAACTCTGTCCCGGTTGTCGCTGGAGCAGACGAACGAAAACAAGTCTCTGCGCAAGTAGTGACACGAAACTGCTCCATCAATGAACATGGGATTGCATGGAGGGGGAAGCGACTGAAGTTACCAGCCTTCCTAGCAACGTGTACTACTTCGCTCTGTCCACTCGTATGCACAACCTTCCTCCAGAGATACCTGAAACAGGATATAATTATTCGTCGGTCGCGTTAGATTCTGATTCGTAACAGTAGAGGGTGGAATTGTAAAAGCAGCAGGAGTGGTTCATTGGAAAGGAAATGCCTTCTCCCGCAGTATTTTTTACCTCAACCCACTCCTACTCTGCTGCTTCCTGGCCTTGAGGTGCAGGCGGGAAGTTCGAACCGCACGGAGCGCTCGCTGGCCTCCACAAGCGCAAAGCGAGATATTGTCTGGCTGCCTTAGGCGAGACCATGGACGGAAATGAGCATGCGCCAACCGGACGTGTTCAGTGGCTAAATAGGGGTGACGGCACTTTGGGCAGGAAGCGGGTTCCTTGAAAATCGTCTGCTATGGAAACTACAATGAAGTTTCAACGTAGTAACATCGCCGCGAAAATACATAGAGAGATGTTTACGAATTATGTAAGGGTTCAGAAAGAAATTAGAGCCATCCATATACTTTATCAGCAAACTGAACATATCAGGAAAGTATTCATCACGTCACATTAGTAGATAACCTTGTTTGTAAACCAGTAGCTTCATTTTAGATCATTCAATGAATTTGATCTCCTTAGTAAATATTACAATTACCACAAAAGTGTACACAGCATTATCAGGATAGTATTTACTAATAATAGTATTATTGTACATAGTATTATAAATATAAATGTAGTAACTGAATGGTTTGTGACATTTTCTAGTACAGGAGGGTGCTTTGTAGAATGTGCAACAAGGGCCAAAACGTTCCAGTTTTCTTTATTCCACTTCGGAACGGTTTCTTGCGAATTGTAAGAGCCATCACAAACCCAACCAGGCAAGCAGTAATAAACACAACAAGCGAAATACCACAGGCTAGTTTGACGAGCTTCTCCCTGCTTCCCTCTCGCGTTTGGAATCGTCCTTTTCAGGTAGTTTAGTCTTCCTTGGCCGGACTGTACTCAAGCCTTCTTGAAAGCAAGTTACTCACCGCACAGTACTGCATATCGTCGCTCATGATACAGACTTTTCCCTTCCTTTCACAGGCACCATCGGAAGGTTGGTTACAAGGCTCTGGAACGAAACACACAGTTGCGATTCAAACAAAGTTGTAGTTGTAATATGACGTCCACTGGCTGTCATCTTACTACGCAGACAAGCTTTCAAAATGTGAGAGTATATCCCTGTCTCGTCCAGGACCCCGACCATACTCCCCGCCGACAATTTTATGTTCAGAGAATTTCTCTGCGGAGATTAACGTGGGTAGATATCTTGATTTTGTTGCACTTTTCAAAATAGCAGATTAACACATTTAGTCAGAAGAATTTGAAATGGTCATCCATTTTTGAATCGGAGCATTCTTTTCCTTCATTTTGGAAAATGAATTCAACTATACTCTATCCCGGGAATCTTTGGAGTAAGGCCGCGCACAAAGAGAAGTTTATTTTTTTTATTAATATCTTGAAATTGAAGTTTTAAATGTATCTGTGGGAAGTTAGTGATCCAGGCGTTCAAACACATTTGATACAAAAGGGAGAAAAGTAACATTCAAAAACGGGACAATTGACGTCCCAGGAGAGATTTTTATGATACACGAGCCATATTACTCAAATAAGGGACTCTCCCCTAAAATCTGGAACGGTTGGCAACCCTGTGCATGAAACTGATTTGATAGTCTATGGAACAAAGTGCCCTCTAAAATAATATGCAACCGAGCTGCCACCAAAAGTAGTGGCAACACTCCTTTTGGTGTTAATGCGGAATTGGCATTGTTTAGCACCATCTTTGGTGCCTTGTTACACCATTTCCTGTCAAACCACACCAAGTATGGAGGTCGTTAACACTCGATTAGGTGTTGTGTTACACCAATTAGGCTGTTACACCACTTTTGATCGCAACTCATTTGCATATATATAGCCTATTTAGTGGCCGCGGTGGCTCAGTCGGTAACTCGTCTCACTACCATGCTAAAGGTCCCGGGTTCGATCCCCGGCCGGTTCAAATCCGGGAACTTTTCTAACGATGGAAGCGGCCCCGGCGCCCACCCAGTGTCGAATAACATGGGTACCTGGGGGAAACCCTGGATCAAGAAAGTGTGGGGCGTTACCCCCACACCCCCTATACGCCTTCATGGTGTCGTGCTAAGCACAGGGGAACACTTTACCTTTTTTTAGCCTATTTAGTGTCGGTGGATGCAGTGTAGAAAGTTTAAGTTTACTAGGTATTATAAAATGAACTAAGAACTTTGCAATCTTTGAATATAAGTTCTGGAGATTCTTTAAAATCTGCAGATAATGTACAGTGCATTAAATATATCTAGAACGAAATGTACAAAATAACCATACTTACGAAGTCTTTGTTCCTTAGTTGCATTTTTATACGCAGCTTCATTTTGCAGAATCAGCAAGCAGGTCATTATGATTAAGCATTTTAACATCTTAGTGGTATCTCTGGAATGATAGTAAGAATGATTTAATTTTTGTTATTTAATGTCACTTTTCTGCCACTTCTGGCTAATCGCGACGATCAGGATTAGTGAAATATGATGAAATTGATGAAGGGGCAATCACAAATAACCCGGTACCCCTGACGTCGTAGCGCGCTGTGCTAACCAACCACTGCGTCACGGAGGTCGGCGATAGCAAAAACAATTATTTTTATCCTTCCCATCCCGTACACATCTTCATGGCAGTATGAAGTGAACAGGCTATAACATTACCTTTCTTTAAAATGTTATTTTGGATTGCTACTTCAATATTTGCACTAGTCATGATTGCAAAAGTAGCGTAGTGTTAATACTTCGTTTTACACTGTTAGAAGTTACCTTACTATTTGTAATATTCTACCGTTGAAATTTAACAGACTGCCTGTCAGTTTTCAAAAACGGAATTCGACCTTTTTTTAAAAAAACTTAAGTTTGCATATTTTAACATGCATAAAGTTACATAAAGATTATAAATTTAAGTCGAGTGTACCATAAGTATATTTCTAAAACTCGGATCATTAACATTAAATATGGCGAACTATGTAATAGCTTTTAATACTTTAAAAACGACCAAAGTAATTTTTAACGGTACTTACATTACAGCAAAAATTGACACAGTTGAATTTCTTATCAAGGCCACGTATGTATCCATTTTTGACAAGTAAGTTTTATGGTACAGTGGGGTCCATGAGTATTACCGTGCAAATTGTCCATGACTATTTTCATTAAAATTTCTCTTACATCCTATATGTTTTTAAGCGATGGATTTTTATGTATGGTGGTGCAGAAGTTGTCAACAGCTTGTTTCGAGTTTTCTTTTAATTCTTGAAGCTCTTATTGGGTCAAATAAAGTGCACGAACATGGTGATGGACAATTTGCAGGGTAATACTCATGGATCCCACTGTACCAGTGCATGGCATGTATTAAGATTTTGTTTTAATATCCTCATGCACATATTTTCGATTTTAGTTTTTTACACGTATTTTTTACTTGGTTTGACTAATTTAGATTTTCATTTGTAGTTAGGCCAACTCCTAAAAAAAATATTGATCTGCGAGGCTAAATTGTAGTATTTACTCTATAAATAAATACCTGCAACTTTTTATCTGTAACTAGATGTCTGTGACTTCCAGAAGAATACATGACATAAGTTAAAGGATAATATGATAGCTTCTCGCCTTTAAAGAAAAAGTAAACATTACAGTGCAACATGGTTATTATTATTATTTTTAAATCATGCTCTCATTATTACAAGTACTTTCAAGTGCAAGCAGGAAATTGTGAATAAAATTATGAATATGCTGGTAAAGAATTTGATACAATATTTACTAATTCGAATCTTTTACATAGCAAATTTCCTGGTGAGACTTGAAAACAAGTAGGCTTTTGCAAAACAGGAATATGGAACTCTTTGGTTGTTTTGTGTTTCTTTAGATTTATTAATGCACGTTGTAATTTCTTTGGTACAATATGTAGAATTATACACTTGAATTCCATTGTATCGAAGGGTATTTGTTTTGAAATAACCACTACTTATATTGTAAATATATTATTGTGTCACATAAATACTTGCCTTGATGTTTGTCGTTAGCTAGCTGGCCGTGGAGAATAATATGTGAATGGTGAAATTCGCTTGTATTCCAAGACTCATAAACGCATTTGTAGACAATTGCGTTCTTACTTTTAAGAAGAATTGGTAGATGTTGCCATTAATAAAAAATAATAAAATGGCAACTTGGAAAGTAATAAAAATGTTCATTGTTTGTGGAATTAATGGCTTATTTCTTCTTAAAATACGTATATTTAGTACTTCGCGCAGAAACATGGAAGGAATCAATTGCTTTCATTGAAGTACTTGGAGCTTTATTTGATTTTGGGCTTAAGCAGATGCTACTTTCGAATGTGTGAGTCCTTTGCCCTCGTGATATTGTCTTGGCCCACCAATCTCCCCTCTCCAATAGGATACGGCTGTGTATGAGAAATTTTCAAAGACCAGTACGTTTTTTAACACGAAGATTGTTTGTAGTCAGGAGAGAGGATAGGAGATAAAGGAAGGTGTTGAGAAAGAAAGAGAAATAAAAAATAAAACACCCTGAGAGAATAAGAAATGATAGAGGGATAGAACTTGAGAGGGAAATTGAAACGAAGAGAAAGATATGTACGAGGGGTGATCAGGAAAGAAATATTACAAGGGTCATTTTGATTGATTGATTTGGTGTTTTAAGTCCACTTTATGCAGAAAGGCTAATCGGGAATGGACCTAAAGTTCAAAGTGGGATCCGAACCACTATGTGTAGTAGTAGAGTCAAGTAAATATATGTGTGTACTGATATCAGCTGTGATGTGTGCTAAGCAGTGATTGTTCAAAATGGCTGAAAATTGGAGAATTAGTCAAGGAAGGAAGGGAGGAAGTGTGGTTTTCCTGTGGGTCAAAATTATTTCGGCGGTCCAGTTTCATAGCGAACTGGTGAAAGTTTATTGTAAAAAAAAAAAAGTAAAAAGTAAAGTGTTCCCCTGTACTTAGCACCACTCCATGAAGACGTATAGGGGGTGTGGGGGTAACGCCCCACACTTTCTTGATCCGGTCGTGAGTGGGGGTGATGTGATCAACACCACGCCCCTGACCGCCTTTACCCCCCAGGGTTTCCCCCAGGTACCCATGTTATTCGACGCTGGGTGGACGCCGGGGCCGATTCCAACGTTAGAAAAGTTCCCGGATTTGAACCGGCCGGGGAATTAACCCGGGGCCTTTAGCATGGTAGTCAGACGCATTACCGACTGAGCCACCGCATTGTGAAGGTGTGATTTCAAGGCAGTATGTATCGATAGGGTGTCGTGCCTTTGCAACTACGCAGTAAGAAGTTCAAAGTGACCCCATCAGCCATAAAAGTTATCTACTGTTTTCTGGGACACTATGGCGTCATACGTCTAACACAGACGTAATGTAAACAATTCTTACATGTTTGCTCCTACAAGCCCAAATATTACACACACACACACACACACATTAATGGAAAGCCTATTATTGAATTAACTTACACTTAATTGTCTTAAATGTATTTTGCTGCTGAACAAATGAGGAGATACATAATATCATCTGGTGGTTTCTGCACCTGATAATGATGGCAATTGGAAGTTTAGCATTTTTGCAAGTTGACATATGTGTTCTCTTAATATACTGTACTAAACTTACTACTGATAAAAAGAACAATATTAGTGAATTTGAGTGATAGTTGATGAATATATAGCGTCCTAGTCTACAATTTTCGCCATGATCGTTTTTTTTCCATACAGTATTTGCACTTTATATCTAATCGCTATAACCTTAATATCAGTTCAGATTATTACTTCTTGAAGTTCTTCATTGTCTCAAAATAATGCACATAATAATACACAGGTAACCAACATTATATTTAAGGTTTGTTGTAGACAGGACCGGGTTAAGGTGGGTGCTATTGATGCTGCAGCATTAGGCCCATTCCTGAAATAGGCCCAGATGAAAACACGAGAATTTTCCGAAAGCTGAGCTGCTTTCTTTTGCCATAGTAACCTGAAAATAAATCTTAGGATGAAATTTGGAGCCCCAATTTCGGACGCCTAGACACAGCGTTACTTATTATACAGCCACTATTATTCTTTGCGCTGTGACTTAACTATAACGTCGTTGTGTTTATTGTTCACCGAAGATTTCAAGCATCAGGCCCAATTTCGTCTTAATCCGATTCTGGTTTTAGATGAGGATATAACTTACAAAATATTTTTAAATTATTTATTTGAAAATATCGTTGAATCTTTGATTAATCTCAAATGTCCATTTTGGCGGTGTAACAGGATGACCTTTTTGGAAGGCGGTCAATTGTTAACGTCTGTTCCACATAATACACTGTGGGGTGATTTTTTTTGTAAGTTAACGAGGCTCTGCCATCTGGTCTCTCAGCCAGTATAATCTGTGGAGCCCTGTTCATGTATTTTTGTGCCTGTCCTTTCATCAATTTCATCTTATCATCATTCATCAACTTAATTTCTTCGCGAGTAGCCAACAGTGGCAGAAGAGCAAAGTAAAATAAATTTAATCACGTATCCATTTTCATTAGTTGTCAGCAGTGGCGTGCAGCCCCCCCAAACAAATTATATTTTGTTGCCATTAGTGCAAAAAATAAATATTTATACTTCCGCTATCTTACTGCGTCACGTTGCGCTGTGTGGAGCTTTCAAATTCACTTGGCGCGCGACAAGCGGTCAACTGGTATATGATGCCGCTTCCCCATCGGGGACTGCCAGTGCATCTCCATGTTAACTCTAACGTGAGCACTGCTTCCGCTTCCCTCCCTGCTAGGCCCTTGTCAATGCTAAAAAACGGACTGCATTCAACGCAACGCAATGTACGGTGGTGCTGGCAAGTGGTAGAAATCGAAAGCTCTCACACTATGACCAGATGGCGGACACCGCGCATAAACATGTGATTACCGAGAGAAACAGTGGCCGCTCATGTAACGCGTCCGTTTCGCTTGTCAGTAATTGCGTGCTAGTTTAAGTTTTCGAAACGATTCAAAGAGTTATTTGTTTCCTGGCAGTAAGTTATACGTATAATCTGGTGTTCTGAATGGTAAATCGTACAAGTAAATATGAATAATTCAATGAAAGACCGCCGCATGGAGTTCATCTTCAAATATAGTTAAGGTAAGGCATTTTTTTTATGAATGCAGTCCTCCTAACAATAAGTAGCATGAGCCGCCACTGGATGTCAGTATTAAATGTTGTGTTTTTACATGGATCCATACACGAGCTACATTATCTTTTGTAAGAAAAGTTTTATCTATTGTACGTAGAGATTTTGATATTAAAACGCAAACGCCAGAACACATAGAAAGGTTTATTTCTCAAGTGCAAGTTAATAGTGTTTATACAAATCGAAGACTTTGTCGAGCATCTTCTATTATGTTACTTCTGTTTTTGCATGCCTGGAAACTAAAAATAAATTGAATAAATAGTTAATCAGCAGTAAAAATACTGACTTTAAATAAACACGTCCTTTCAATGTGATAACTAACTAACTAACTAACTCTCTAGCCTTCTTAATCCCGAAGGTTCATGGCTGCAGCAACACAGGCTTTCCATCTGTCCCTATCCTGAACAAGATCTATATACTATTTTCCATCCCTCCAAATTTTATTTAGATCCATCTCAACATTATTCCTCCATCTTCTCTTAGTCTACCTATACTGCTTTTCCGGATTCTCTGGAGTAGCGACGCGCAGAGGGGAAAGCTTGTGGGCGGGGCCAGACTAGGTGGGGAAGGGTGCGGGATGAAATCAACGAAGTGCTGCGCGTTGTAACGGCCGTAAAGCAAAACGCTTTCTGCTGCCAATTTCTTCTTTTATTCTTAACAATGACCAGTGTATTGTTTTACACAAATAACAAATAATATTGCACGTTTATTTGTCTTTTGATGCTACGAAGAACAGAAAAAAATTAAAGCAAATTTAAACATAAATTTTCAAAAAAAAAATGCAAATAACCACAAACTATGAAACATCATGTATCAAAATGTGTTTTAAAGAAGTCTGAAAAACATGTTTCAAACACTTTGTTTTAAACATTTGTAAAAAAAAAAAACAAAGCCATGTGTTTTAAACTTTTCAAACAAGTTGTTCTCGAACACATTCGACACTATGAGGCGCTCTCCTGAATGCAGAGTTCCCCTAGACTTGCGAGCTGACACGTTTACTACGGAACTACTGGTCCGCGAATGAGCCCCCTCCCGTGGATGCCCCTCCCCTCCGCGCGTTCATTGGACGATGCGCACACCCTTCAACATGCGCACAGAACGCGTTCGCGTTCTCTTACTCCAGAGAATCCGGGAAAGGTATATACTGGTCTCTTATCATTAGGTTTCCCAACAAGAATGCTGTAAACTCTTCTTTCCTCTCTCATTCGTGCCACATGGCCTGCCCACCTAAGTCTTCTTGATTTAATTATTCTAATAATATCTGGACATGAATACAAATTATGTAGTTCTAAATTATGTAATCTTTTCAACTCACCTGTCTCCTCATCCCTTTTAGACCCAAATATTTTCCTAAGGATCTTATTTTCAAATACTCTCAATTTATGTTCCTCTTTCAATGTAAGGGACCAAGTTTAGCATCCATATAATATTACAGGCAAAATTACTGTTTTGTATATTTTAACTTTTAGTTTCTTAGATATTAAATGAGACGACAAAAGTTTATGAAGAGAAAAATAGCATGCATTTTCTGTATTATGTCTGCTTTTTATTTCCTCTTTAATATCATTTTTATTTGTTAGTATTACTCCTAAGTACTTGAATTTGGAAACTGGTTCAAATGAGTTGTTATCAATAATTAGATTTTAATTATTACTTAACACTTGGTTTCGGCCTGTAAGCATATATTTAGTTTTCTCTTTGCTAACTTCCAAACCTATCTCTTTAGCTGCTTTGAAAAATATTTTAGGATTATTCTTAATTGTATTTATATCATCCCCTAATAAGTCTACATCATCTGCATATGCAAACAGCTGAGTCACATCGTTTAAGTTTAGTCCTTCGTTAGTACTTTTACCTTCATAACAGCGTATTCTATGGCAAAATTAAAGAGCAATGGAGATAATGCATCTCCTTGTAAATTTGTCAGACACATTAATACCCACACGAATTTTACTTTGTTTCACTGGTGCATACTTTTATCATATTAACAAGCTTCCTTGGTATTCCAAACTCTACTAATATATTATATAATTTATCTCTTTTGACTGAATCATATGCTTTTTTAAAAATCAATGAATAGCTGTGATATTAGCTCAAACATTTAAAAATCACTCACAATAAATAATGATTTGTTTCAATTAACAAAACATGTTCGGGTAAACGTTTTGGTAACCATAAACAAGAAATTTTATAAACTTGACTAATTTGACAATTTTGAGCAAACATTTTGGCACCTCTAAACAAATTTGCACTATTACCAAAATAATTTGGTTCTGGTGGCCAATCATTTGTTTGTCGCCTATTTAAACAAAGGTTCGACTGGCAGAAACTTTTTTTGGTTATTCCAAACAAATTTCTTACTGTAGGTTTTTTGAATTGGTTGGAAATTAGGTAGTAATTTAAGTCACCGCTTAGAATCCCTCACACTTGTATGTGCTTATATTTTATTCTTTGAACCTTATTGTTAAACAACATAAATGTTGCACAACAAAATACAATATAATAATGCAATTATTTTCTAAAGAAAAACTAAATATTTGTATGTGAGATAACATTACTTGGATACATGTCTGCTTCTGCTAACAAAATTCCGGATTGCAAGTGTCGCTGAGATTAAATGTCAGTAAAATATTACATTATTTCAAACGTACTTTATTTACTAGTTCTACAGTTGAAGAACACAACAAGCACAAACGATGTGGTACTTACCACGCATGTAAGTTTAGCGCTGACAATACTCTTGCGAAACTTATTCTCAACCATTCGACAGGTTTTGCCCAATTCTCTGCATTTCTTCTCTGCCGATTCGGGACAAGTACTGTGGTATTCTGGAATGGAAGAAGCTGGATTAATTATACTCAATTTGAGGGTAAATTGACACAAACAAGCATAGCAAGTGCAATTTCGCTAAGTGATTGTATGTTTTGTCATTGGAGGTAACAGCTGCCTTACCTTTTATTACCCGAAGTGTTTCTGTTTTGTTCTCGTTGAACTTTGGCGAGTGATGGATTTGTGGCCTATTGCCCAGAGCTGTTACGCCTGTTAATTTGGCTGAAAGATAGGAAAATATAATGATAAGCCAGACGATATATAACGTAGAAAGAATTATATTTTAATCAAATTATGTTCTAAACCGTAATTAACTATCTACCTAACAAAAAAGTATCTTTCCTTGATTCTAAATTGATGTGTTGATTATAATCTGTAATTACAGTAATAACTCCCAAGGGAACTCACTATTACTCTTATTTCTAAATTCATTTGTTGAACAGGATTAAAAATTACAAGAAAACTGAATATTTATGTTGATTCTACACATTTTCATAAATGTTTATAAATTTATGTGTTTGACCAGAGTTAAATCGCAAGGAAACTAACTATACTGTAACTCCCAATCATTTTAGATGCCCTCCTTCTACCACTAATTCTAAATAAGGGTACATGAAATCCTAGACCCAACACTCTCGGGTTCGAATCCTGACCGTAGGTGTTCTTTTATGAGTGTCACTTCATCAATGTCATCACATTATTACTCATCCCCATTGCCAAAATAGACAAAATTTTCTCATTGTTTGTTACCAGTTTCAGGACTAATTTACACATCTTATATTTTAGTTACTAAATAAATTTAGTTACGACGGTGTCCGTTCCTCCTTTGAAACTGGTTCTTCCCTTGTACAGATGCTTCGACCTGGTCTTTGGTTGTGTAGATGCATAGTAGAAGCAATGCTAATACTGTGTATATATGATCTGGAAAAAATATGCACAAATTTGTTAATTTTCTTTGATTGGAAATCGTACTATAGAGGAGACCGTCTTGACAACATTAGTTTGGGAACTGAATAAATATGTAATGTTAGATGTGGCATATTTTCGATTACTTTAAGCAATATTTTCACGTACACATTTTTTCACTGTCTCGAATTTTGTTATCATTCAATTAATATTTTTTATGTTTAGGTTATGTTGGTTTAAGATACTAGGTTGATTGATTGATTTGGTGTTTTAAGTCCACTTTATGCACAATAAGGCTAATCGGGACTGGACCTACAGTTTAAAGTGGGATCCGAACCACTATGTGCCTCCACCGGGAGTCGAACTCGGAACCCCTTGATTACAAGGCGACGACGCTACCACTGCGCCATCGGGGATGCCCTTAAGATACTAGGATATATTAGGTTTGGATGTTACAGTTTATGTTAGGGTACGTAGCATTAGGTTTGCTAAGTATCAGATATATACAGATGAAACAGGGACGGTGCAGAAGATGCAATCAACCCCACCCACTTTGGCAGTTTTCTTTCTAATTATCCAAATATCTATCTAACTCTCTAGCATTCTCAAAGCTGAAGGTTTATGGCTGCAGCAACACAAGCCTTCCATCTGTTCCTATCCTGGGCAAGATCAATCCAATCTTAACCGATTTCCTTTAGGTCCATGTTAACGGTATCCCTCAATCTTCGTCTTGGCCTTCCTACAGGTCTCTTACCATCAGGTTTCCCAACAAGAATCCTGTAAACTACTCTTTCCTCTCCCATTCGTGCCACATGGCCTGCCCACCTAAGTCTTCTTGATTTAATTATTCTAATATCTGGACATGAATACAAATTATGTAGTTCTAAATTATGTAACCTTCTCCACTCACCTGTCTCCTCATCCCTTTTAGGTCCAAAGATTTTCCTAAGGATCTTATTTTCAAATACTCTCAATTTATGTTCCTCTTTCAATGTAAGGGACCAAGTTTTACATCCATATAATACTACAGGCAAAATTACTGTTTTGTATATTTTAACTTTTAGTTTCTTAGATATTAAACGAGAAGACAAAAGTTTATGAAGAGAGAAGTAACATGCATTTCCTGAATTAAGCCTACTTTTTATTTCATCTTTAATATAATTTTCATTTGTTAGTATTACTCCTAAGTACTTCCCCACACCCCCTATACACCTTCATGGCGTGGTGCTATGCACAGGGGAGCACTTTACCTTTTTTTTACTTGAATTTGTAAACTTATTCAAATTCAAACGAGTTGTTATCAATAATTAAAGTTTGATTATTAATTAACACTTGGTTTCGGCCTGTAAGCATATATTTAGTTACCCCTTTGCTAACTTCCAAACCTCTCTCTTTAGCTGCTTTTAAAAATATTTTGGCATTTATCATCCCCTAGTTAGTCTACATCATTTGCATATGCTAACAATTAAGTCAGACCATTTAATTTTTTAGTCCTTCATTAGTTTCTTCATTAATTATCTAAAGATAAATTTATATAGTAAATACTTTCCGAGATAAAGACTTTTGTCGGTAACAGCTTGGAGTATTAGACACTGGAACAAACTTATGCACACGTGTTGTGTAATATCCCGGTCAGTATGAGGCCAATAAGAGGACCTCATATTGTTTGCAATAACAACAACAGTATGTTTGAATGTATGCATTCTGTATCATTATTCCTATTTAAAATTCAATCATAAAATTAAGGAACACGAGATTGTCTTACAGCTACACATACATATATGTGTAAATTCTAATTTACATTCCCTGAATAGAAATCTTACACGTTTACATCCCGAGTATTAACTTTATGTAAATGTTAAAAAATAAACATGCAAAACATATACTTACAGTTTCCCATTTTGAAAGTATGCCGATGATGAATATTTGTATATTTCTTATAACCTTGTATTTTAGGACAGAGTACACAACATTCGATTATATAAGGTATTGAAATATGTAGGTTTTGATATGCTTGTTTCAATCATGTTTTCTTTACATGTAGACTGTTTTTTCCATTTCCCTTGTTAACTGCTGCACACACACGCAGAAATCCAAAGGAGATCGAACGCTTTTTTATATCCTGCGATAAAATATTTACATTTCAGTCCCCATTGTTCATTTCTTGTCCTAATCCTTAAACAATCATTCAGATGTTCTCTCAAGATTGGCCGGTTGCTGAATGTTTTATTTAATGCATGTAGGTTGTAGCGAACGCGTAATAAAAATAAATGTTCGGTTGCAGCTTTCGCTCGAACGTAACATTGGTAGATGTTGTGGATTTCTTTAACATTATCTCGCATGGTGACATTTTGTAACAGGGGAAATTAATTTTTTCCAGTATCATTAGGGGGCGTTCCATGTGAATGTGCTCAACGTCAATTTTTAGAATTAAATGAAATGCTCTAACTTACTTGTGAGTGAATAATCTAGACTTGACATTTGCATTTACATTTGCAAGTATTATACATAATTAAGTTAGAAGGTATTTTGCAAATTGTTCGTTTAACTTTTTTATTTACTTGTATTTTCTGTTCATTTCTCCTTAAATGGTTACATTTTCCCTTCAGCTCAACTAGAATATTCAAAGGTCAATGACATTCTCTCTTTGTCTTAAATGATTTAATTTTATCATTTGACAATTCACATAAATTAAAATAAATATTTGATTAACTGAAGAGGCAGTGCAACTCTCAACGTGTGTGACAAAGAACTTCTTGAGAGTTGAGAGTTTCTTGGTAGGGGTTTTCATTGTGAGCATGAACAACCCAACATCATACAGTACTGACGTTACACATTCATTGCCATAAAAAGCCTTCATTCTCTGATGAATGTCAATTGGGGGATACATTTTCTGCAGTTAGAAACTCGGTCACCACACGCAGTTTCAGGTGCACCGACAGAGTATGGTTACATGCTGCCATTTTCCTCGCTCTAGTTCAGCAATCCCTGGTGATAGAAGTTTGAAACTTCGAATGGAGAAGGCGGAAAGTCTGAAGAGTACAATGCATAGTTGCTCAAAATCCAAAATGTATTTACACCGTCACAAGAAAATAGGAGGCATTACTTTTCAGCACGCCCTCGTATTTTAAAGGTAATTATGTTTAATCAACAGTGTTAAGTTTCATATTTCATGAACGGAAACTGTAAGAAAAATATTCCTAAACTATCAGTAGAAAAAAAAATAATATCAAAAATTTAGTCAACGTGTCCCACTGTGACAATGAAATTTCCCTTAGTCGAAACTGTTATTAGGATGGTCACTTTGACCGAAGCTGAATTGTACTTAAAATTGAGTGCACCTTTAGCGGTGAGGCTTTTCATTGGGCGACGCGTGGTCAGAGCATCGAGTCCCATCGCAGCTGTTTTCTGACCTGCGAGACCGAACCTGCTTCTTCTTTTCAAGCAGGAACCTATTGTCCTCGCGATGTTGGGTCTACGCTGACATTTTTTTGGAGCTTCCACTCGGGAGCTAAGTGCAACACATCCTTGGCGGAGTGGTTAGCACTGCATATTACGACGCTAGTGGTTTCGGGTTCTAATTCTGGGCATGGGTGTTCTATGCGACTGTCCCTTCATCAATTTCATCATATCGTCGCGATTAACCAAAAGTGGCACCCTCAGTAAGCAAAGTACTACTACGTTTATTTCCTTCTAGCTTTCTATCATAAAAAAAAACAATAAATAGAGTATGACCATAGTCATAAATAGAGTTGATTGAGTCATCAACATAGGTACAATATTTAAAGGTTAATAATATCGCAAAGGATGGGTTTGTAGTATCTTAAAAAGTTGTCGATAGATGGCACTGATGTCCTTTTAGCAGCAGTACACCACTATTAAAATTGTTCAATTTCGGGAACATTCTCGCTTTATAGCATCCATTTAAGTAATTTGAGAATTCATTACAATGATTTTTATTCTAATATTGAAAGTATTGTTGATTAAATACAAGAATAATAATCAAACAATAGTTCCTAAAACCTAGTATCTTCGCCGAATCCAGCAATGTGCAGATTTATGCAGGACCTGGCCACTCCGGTACTTTGGCTGTTTAAGGGGACATCGAGTGTGACGTCATTGCCCGTTGGCAGTGATTAATGTAACTAATTTTATAAATCCAATGTATATGATTTAATTAATGTAGTCATATTTTGTTGTGTGCGCTCTGCTAAGTTTTGTAGATAAAAGTGCACTGGGTAGAAACTTGTTTTTTCCGTCGCATGTACGCATAATGAAAAGTGCGGGAAAGCGGGGGAGGTGAAGTGGCTGGAATAGCGGGACGATGGATGCGTGATGCGTCTTGTTGATGTAGTTTGCAACGCTAGAAAAGGGCTGTGTTTTAGCGGTTATCATCGCTGTAAGGCAATGTACACTTCGCAACATCTTATTTGACCGCCCTGAAAAATTTTAAAGTCCGGAATTCGTAAATTTGGCAGCATAGCGCTTCAGAACCAACTAAGAGTAGCCAACTTTGCAACATTTCTTCTTCCTAAATGAAAACGCTCGTAATTTTTGTTCATTCTTTCACATTCCATAAATTAAAGATACCTTAAAGCAGTAATAAAATATATGAGTAGACAAAAAAATGTTAAGTGGAAATACGAATGTTGAAAATATTTCAAGATTCTTCGTTCTGAATTTGAAAATAGGAAAATGTATGTGCATTGTGAAACACTGAACAGGTTCTCATCCACCTTGAACAAATTGCGGTCACATTTGAATGCAAGGATGCAAATTTATGATGATTTTATGCGAAATGTTTAGTAAAGATACCTTGCACAACACCAAACGATTCTGCAAAATGTGTCTTTTCCTTGGTTCTTGGCGAAAAATGGTTCGAAACTCCGGCACAATGTTGCTTCAACTGAGATTAACGTGTTTTACTGAGATTTCTGTTAGCAACCTCCTGGAGTAGTTGGTTAGATGACAGCACTTTCATTTTTTTACTGTTTTCGTCAAGATCGAAACATCGTAGGTTCAAATCCCACCCTTTACTTATTATTTTTTCCTTTTTATTTACCGAGTACGAACTGTTCTAATAACGTATTATAATATTATATGATATTACTGTAAATATTTATGCGATGCATGCTCAGTGGCGGCGATTGGGTTTCAAAACTGATGGGGCAAGGTGGGAGAGGGGGGAGGGCAAAGACAGTTTCTTTGCCTTGGTAGATAATGTTTAGCATAGTGCTGGGTCATCTGCCCCTCCACACTCCATAATCGTCGCCACTGTGCATGCCTCAAGTAATGCTTCTACTAATGTTTTTAATCTTTCAGTGATTGGTAGGATTTTAGGAAATACTTTTTCTTTCATTCAGCTGTTATAAGTTAACACATATTAAAACTTACATGTCAACTTTCTGCATCCGGAAATGCTGGACATAAATCGCATAAATATCAACGGAAATATCCAAGAAACGTAGATAAGCATTGTCGTCCAAAGCCATATACTTCCCGAAAAAGATTTTGCAAAGAAGTAGGTTTGAACCCATGACCTTCCATTCCATAAGCAAACGATCCCCCTACACCACGCGGTTCACGTTATTTTATGCACTCGGTTCGGATCCCACTTCAAACTGTAGGTCCAGTCCCGATTAGCCTTACTATGCATAAAGTTGACTTAAAACACCAAATCAACCAATTCATCTCCTTTCAGAGTGGGCCTTCTATGATACTGTAGTCGGCCAGTATCCGAAAATACAGTTCTGCTTCGCGTATACCAGAGAGTAATTGCATTTAATAGTGTGACTAATTTTACTTTAAAACTACAGATTAAAGCGATAATTGTGTCCAGAAAAAGAACCTCAAAGTAGATCTTTACACAAAGTATTTTAATCCATTGCCAAACATTTCAGTTAAGAATAATATTATGCTTTTCCATTGAGCGTATTTTCGATTCATGGTGAATTTGCTAAAAGGACCATGTCAAGAAATCTAAATATGTAAGGTTTACTAGTAAATGCATTTAAAATGCACGAAACATCAGGGGAGGAGAAAAATAAACCTAAAAAATGAGTCAAAATGCAACAAAAACTGTTAAAAATACTGACAAATAAACTAAAAGCCAAAAAAGGCCGAAAAATGCAACAAAAAAATGTAAAATAGAAAGTGTTTTCGGCTCTAACTGAAGGGAGACGGTCATGATATCAGGTTTAGCATTGTTTTTAAGGGTCAGAAAAAAAGTTGATTTTTCATCAACTTCCGGACCCTAAGTAGTAAATATGACCATTGAAAAAGTTGGAGGTAACTTACTTAAAATTTTCTTGCTGAGGGATCGTATCGTCCCATATCTCCACTTCATAATAAAGAAAAACATCAAGTTCATATTTCGAAAATGACTTGGAGTTTTCCACCACGAAAATATGTTTTTCATAGTTTGAAGTTCGTTACTATTATCTTTCAAGGTTTCAATTGTTTTAATTTCACACATATTTTATATTTCATACGTTCCTCTCTCTTTTCATACAGTCTTTGGAAAAAAGCTGAAGTTTCTTGTCAAACGGGGTCTGGTTCAAATTAATAATAATAATAATCCTTTGCGCAACAGCCCATGAAGGGCCTGGGCATACCTACCGACTGCCGGTCTCCCTCCCACACTTTCTCTCGTCACCTCTAAGCGTGGAGATCTTCAACCAGTATTGGAATAGTGGGGGGGGGGGTCAGCCCGACGTATCCCCAGCCGTTATAGTAGGTCTTCTCGACCGGATTACGCTGACTCACTCGGAGCTTCGCAATTTCCTCACGATGGTGGGTTGCCACCGGCCCTATACGTAGGCCGAATAAATTCCGACCAGAGCCGGATTCGAACCTACGCCGTCCCGCCTGGTTCAAATTACTCCCTTTCGATTTCCTGTTTCCACTTTAAACAACCAACAAAATACTTCGTAACTAAACGATTGCTTGTTCAAAACACGGAATTTTTACACAATTTACAAAATATGACAAAACGCCAACATACATGTTCATCATTTTCCCTTTCAGCGTTTCTCGATTTTATCTGAATTCGTTTCCTCATGAAAATTGCCATGAGGAAATTATAGATATGACATTATGTGTGAATTGGTTTCTTCAAACTGGTAGCAAATTTTAACATGAGCTACCTGGAGAAGAGGTAGCGTGCTTGATTCTTACGAGGGAGGTCGAAGGTTCGATTCTCCACCTAAACAGGATTTTTTTCAGGAGTATATCGTTGGGTGTAAAGTTTATCCACCGTGCTAAGAAGTTAACATTGGTCTCTGTATTTCACGAGAGGAAAGGAAATAGTAAGAGAAAGTTATTTCGATGATAGGAGGACGTCACATGCCACGAGGAATGCGCAGAATCAAGTTACATAGAGCTAAGTCTGTAATGGTGGTTTCGAATATTGCAAAGTTAGTGCGGAAAGTTTGTTATATCTGATACTCGTACTTTCTGTTCAAAGAAGACAAACATTTTAGATACAAAGCAGTGACGAATTAACGATCATTATGAGGTTTTGAATTTTTTTGTTTGTCACTCACTATATAAATACTTATTAGTAGTTTCTGATCGAATCGGCCTTCGTCCCAATAACAATTTATTTATGTTAATAAGCGATTTACTATTAGTTTTAGACGCTTGGTAAGATGGTGGTGAGGGGATTGAAAACAGTCATTACGAAGGAACGGCCATAAAATTACAAATCTTAGCAATTTGAACTCATTAAACACTCTCCTACGTTACAGTACTGCACTACATCACTACTTAACATGACTGTATATCTTTTTTTAGTATATCGAAATCAAATAATCAATATTTTAGGTGTCAGTGGAATACATGCATCCTGAATACATGTATGTGATTTGTGAATTAATCATGATGTTTGTGTTAACACAACATATGAACAATAACTAAAAAGAAAAGTTTTAACTTTAAATCCTGGAAATCTCCAACTTCTAAAGGGAAATATGCGCAGAAGGGACGTCCCTCAAGTGTGCATCGGATTCATTTTTTTAAAATATTCTAATATCAACGGTATCTTATCAGCAAACAAAAAAAGAACGAAAAAAAAGAAAGAGGAGAGGGTGGGATTTGAACCCGCGACCTTTCACGCTTGATGAAAAATTACGAAAGCAGCACCTAACCAACAGCTCTACGTTAACTTAATGACGTTATACCCTTAAAAACATGTTGACGTTTATGAAGACTCCCACCTTCCTGTGTTTCAAGCACATTTTCTCGACAAGTCGTGTAAAATATATGTTTTTGAGAACTGTTCGATATTATGCAAGGTATTGTAAATAAAATGTCGCATAAACTCCTCACAAGTTTGCTTCTTTCTGCACAAAGTTGATGGCAATTTCCTCCAGGTGGAGAAAAACTCTATTCAATGTTTCAAACCCCCCAAATTTCAAGTCGAGGAAGCAGAATCGTAAATATCCTTCAAGGTTCTTTTTCCAATTTATTATTTCTGTTTGATTGTGTATTATAATAGCGGTTTATAGTTTCTAAGTTCATGGAAAGTGTTAAATTGAAAACCTATCACCGCAGCGTTTTTCGTCTAGTGGAAGGACCTACTCAAAGTTGGCTACTCTCACCTGGAGCTGAAGTGCAATGTTGCTAAGTTTACGATTTCGGGACTTAGAATTCTTTCGGGGCGGTCAAATAAGATGTTGCGAAGTGTACACTGTGATAATTTATTGTCGGAAGAGATGGTAAGGAAAGTGGTGTAATCTCAGTCACCAATCTTGTCAGTTAAAGTCCAAAAGTGTAAGTGAAATGGACTTCGTGTGCTATGAAGAGAGCCATGCTAAGGTAGGCGTGATAAGTATTTCTTATACAAATAAATTTTTATCCACCACACGCAGGATTTCTTCGGGATAGGATATACGTGCACGATCTTTCAATCGCTTTGGATCTATGCCTGTAATTATGCAAGAAAGTTAGAGTTTCCTGTATTGATATACAACCTACAGGACGATTCTTTTTAGAAAATAGCGACAATGTTGTAATACACTGTTTTGCATTGGTGAATCATTCTAAATAAAATATTGTAACGAAGTACTTAATGTTAAATATTACAATTGTAAAGTTAATGTTCTTGGTTACCATGATCTAGTAATACAAGGCCAGTCAATTAATGGTTGAAGACAGTATGGTGTATGGACGAGTCCATTACATGTTATTTGGTATAAAACTATATGCACCAAAGAAATACTGTAATCGCGTGCGAGTTGTGAAATGCTCTAGGTTAGGTACAAACCTATTCTTTCTTTGAATAAATTTATTTGAATAAATATAACGTGTGGGAAACTTATTTCATTCTTTTCTTGGAAACATAAGAAGGTTAGAGACAAGCACGTAGGTGCATTTTCAGGTCTTATGTAACATCTCACTTGTACTAATGCATAATTTGCCTTTCATCTTGGGGGGGGGGGTTATCGTCGAGCTTGCGGGTATTTGAATTAGTTGTACGAGGGTGGTCTGAAAACTTAACCATAAGGCTGTTTCTTCTTAACATATGAGGTCAACTTTTTTTTTTGTGTTTGACACTGATTTTTTTTAACTTAAGGCTTATATGGAACGAGTTCGCAAGGACAATCGCAATGTTGCGTGACCGTGCGTTGCCTGACGGTGTGTCCAAAGTACCGTGGTGCGAAAATTTTTGAGTCTTGAGTTTTAGTGATTGAGACATTGTAGTGAAAGTGTATGAGGACACATAGGGACGGGGAAGCCTCGTTAGCCTAGTCTCGTCATAACAGAATAAAATTTTATGTAATATATTTTGCGTAACGATTTGAAAGGTTGATACATTTAGTGCAGTTCAAAAGCAGTAAAGTTTTGCATTATATTAAAAAAACATTCGGTTACTCTGCTCAATTTTATTGTATTCTAAGAACATGCTACTTTGTACATCCCGTATTGCAATATTACTGTAAGAAATCTGCGTTAATTAGAATTAAATATATGTGTAAGTAGTTGGTTACACCTTCAAGATATTCAACTTGAAGAAAATTTTACGGAGATCATAGAATTATTCTTTTGTACGAACAGATGTGCATTTTACAGGCGATTGTCATGCCCTTCACCAAATATCTTACTGGTGAAAAGTATATGGTGAAGATTGAAGTCTTCTTCATCAACTTCTATTTCTTCCTCCATTCTTCTTCTTCTTCTGATTCATCCATCTGATGCCCTCTCGCTTGGATTTCGTCTTCACTGCGCGGATCCTCTGGATGCTGCAAATAGGATAAAGTAATTGGATAGTTTGTTAACAAGGATATTGTAACAATTCTCTGAATGTTAGTGACAATGGTCCCACATTAGCATGCGATGTTAATTGGAAATTATCCATTGTCTCGTGCTTTTTAACTATACTTATCCTGACACTTCGTGTCGACAGAGTGCCTCTTCTCTCGTCTTCAGGTGAATGAATTTGTATTTTCCGCTGGTGCGGATCGAACCTTATCACGGGGGTAGGGGGGAGTTTGCATGGAGAAGGTGTTTAGCGCAAAGAATTTGTAGTAAAAACCACTTGTCTGTTGTAGGAGGGAGGAGGTGCTCGCTTGAAACTTACTATTAGAATAAGTATAGTTAAAATCATTAGACAATGGATAATGTCCACATTTAACCTTGCTGTAGATATTGTACTGTTTGAATCTGAATTTTATTCCTCAATATAAACCATATACACGTACTGTACATTGTTATTTGGAGGGTTCAGTACAGTTCAGACAAAAATATAAATACATCATTTCTATAATTACAATTTAAGTTTTCACTAACGTTATAATATTCCTGATTAAATAATAGATCACGGCGCAGTGAACTGTTATTCACAGAATGGTTGTTTTGCGTCACTTTTCTAAGTCTTGGGTTAATTGTGAAGAACAGGATGAATAATGAACTGGATGATACATGAACGCAATGATACATGCATCTTGATCAGGGTTCGAACCTGGGACCTCGTAACGCGTTACGCTGACCACTCCGTTACGGAGGTCAGCCCTGGCTTCGCCCTTTTTTCCGTCTGACTCTTTTAACTGTACAGGTTCGAACCCTGTCAAACCAAAGGAATGAGGTTAGAATTCTGATAAGAGGCCATACTTATCGTTTAAGTATCTACATTGTGTATCTTCTACTGTCTCAAAAGCTAAGGTTACAGTAGTGCTTGAATACTTCTTACCATGCATATTTCTTCAAACATTCCCGTTTGGACTGAGGCTGGGGAGAATCTGAATATCACTTTGTTCAAGCGACACGCCAGCCCCTTCCTCCGACAAGTACTGGGGCCACCGAGGGTGCACAGGGCGAATGGAGCTGCAATTAGAGAGACGAATGAATGCAAGTTATGATTCACCCTAAGTCGGCACCTTGTTGGTAACCACGCGAACTTAAGGTAGTCTTACCACAGGCCGGTACCCAAGGAGTGGGACCATGCCCCTTCGAACTATGAAATATTTTAATGTGAACCTATAAAAGCCTACGAAAATAACATTGAAAATTTGAGATTTTACAAGAATTTCGATTTTGTCCTTGCATAAATGAATGGGTTGTTTGTAGACAGAAGGAAGCTCTAGAAGTATGGAGTCTGCAAATTTGGTAATTTTTAGTTTCATAAGTGGTGGCGATGATGGGGGCACTTGCCCCCCCCCCAAAGTTTCGCCACTTTTACCCCCGCACTATGCTAAACCTTATCTACAAAGTTAAATATACTGTCTTTGCCACCCCAGTTTTGCACTTTGCCATCCCCCCGGTTTTGGAACCCAATCGGCGCCACTGTAACCATTGATACAATAAGAAGACTACATTCACATTTCATACAAAGAAGAGAAGAGGTGACTCACTCCTAAACCTAGTCTATAACAACAACAAATAGTGTAAACTTCCGTTAGAAACATGATAGTGCAGATAAGGAACCTGCACCAGTCACGAGTGTAAAATATTTTTATCGAAATAAAAAGTGCCTCTACAGATAAAACGCAATAAATTAAAACAAATGTCTAGTAGTAAAAAAGGTTGAAGTGAATTTGATGATATAAAAATGTGTCTTAAAATGGCTGTAATATTAGGGTAAGATATATTTCCTTATCTATGTGAACATTAGGATGAGTAATAGCATAACATTGAACATATTTGTTAATTTGTTCTGCAGATGAAATACTTGCTTACTGACTCTAAAAACCCATTTTATCTTCCTATGATATAACTATGTAAACATTCTGATATGAAAAATATTATGTACTTACGTGTCCAACATTGGCCATCCTCTATACCGCATATCATGCCTTTCTTATCACATATTTCACATCGTGGATCTTTCACTTTTGCTGTGAAAACAAACATTCATGTATATTACTATATACACAATATGGAAATCCTCAGTATCTCATTAAGAATTTGATGGAAAAACAAAGCTAATAATAGTAATCAAACTGTAGTTTCGCTACGTAAAAGCTTCTTTTTTTCTATTCTCTTAACATTTTGAAAATTTTTCCTAAGAGTTAAAATTAATTAAATATATTTTAAAGTAAAATTTAGTTGTTTACGGATATCACCCTTTTAAGTATTTAAAACATTGTATAGGTGCATTAAGTTATTGCTAATTTCATATGAAAAAGTAAAATTTCGAGAAACAACATACTAAGATTTAGCCACGGTTGTACTGCGTATCGTACCCAAGGTATTGGGCAAGAAGTATAAAGTCTTAGCATAGCAGGTATCAGAGAAAGGAATGCTGAATAAGTAATCAGGCAAAGGTCGGGTGATTGACTTGGAAGGCGTATGTGGCATGAGTATTGGAATTGTCAGGAGGTGTGATCAGTTGGCGAGAATACGAGAGAGAGTAAGGACTACGGATTGTGAGAGAGAAGCAAAGTGGGGAACGACTATTGGACGATGGTGTGTGACAAGAGACAAGTGATAGTTGAGAGGACAAGCTAGGAACAATCTCCATATATTTGTAAGGCAAGTGATATCCTTTCCTTAACCAATCCACATCGGTTCAGTCATGGAGAGTATAAAACCCATATTCAATCTAAGCTAATTTCTATCGCCATTCCTTTAAAAGGTAACCTCTTGCATTTATCACATTTAGGCCAAGCGAGTGATAACTACCTGAGAGATGAATGAGGAATAGCTACATCACCCAATTAAATCTAGAGGTTCTAGGTTCGATCCCAAACGCAGCATGGGAGTTGCGTTACGTGGTGGAGGCTGCTTAGGGCTTCTCATCCATTTTTTTGCAAATGCGATGCGAAAACACTGCAGTACGTGAAATCCTGCGATTTTCATCATATTTCGGGATGAAAATAGAGCCTTCTAGCTTTTCAAATTACTTACGTGAGATATGGTGCCGGAATTTTCACTTGTTAGCGCTTCACGTTGTGTTAATTATCAATTGTTACCAAAGATCAAGAAAAGAAAGCAAAAGGTAGGCCTAGCAATATGCTACGCGGTAAGGCGCAAATAAATAAGAGTAGAGTTTTAACTAGGTTATTCGGCGATTGGCTTGTGAAAAGATGAGAATTAACATTAGGATGTTGCATAAAGGTTGGTTAAATATTTTAAAGATGTGTTCGGTACTGTCGTCACTCTGTTACGCGATTGTTGAACCTAACTTATCAAATTTTTGGGAGAGTAAACAATTGAATTGCTGATAATGTCCTGTCAAAGCCACGGGGGGATGAGAAAAGAAAACAAGCAACTTAGTGCTAATTTTAAGCTAATCAAGCATTTTTCCTGCGCATAGGCTAATCATAGAATTATGGCGCAATCTAGATTTATCCACCCCGACATTTTCAAAACTATCCAGTTTCAAGGTAACATTCACGAGGATGTATTAAAATTCATTGACAAATTTGAAAGTTTAGCTATTCTTAATGAGTGGAATGACTCAAAGAAAAGGCAAATGCTACCGGCATTTTTGGCTGATTCAGCATTGGAATGGTTCAATACTTGGAGTCGAACTCAGGAAGCACAGGATATAGATTTTGTAACTTTAAAAACTAAAATTGTGGAAGAATTTACGGAACCGGGGCACACTTTTCAATTAGAAGAACAAATCAGATTACGCTTCCATCAGGAAAATGAACCTGTTTCAAAATATGTAAGAGAAAAACAGTTATTGTTATTAAAATTAGATCCTGCCATGGACATTAGTGAGCAAATTAAGCAAATAAGCGGGGGTTTACAACCTAACTTTATGAAAGAAGTTTATAACAGGGAATATGATTCAGTGCATGAAATGTTACGAGACCTGAAACATGTTGAACAATTCAAATATCTCGTGCAAAAACGTAAAATTCTAGAAACTGAATGTGAGACAATGAAAGCTCTGTCATGTTCTGAATCGAGTCGAGCATACATGCCGACTCAGCAAGCTATCACGTTGCAGCGCACGGTCAATGGTCATGTTGACATAAGTTATTCTCAGGCTAATCGGGAGATCGAGGAAAGATTAAATGCACTGCAACAAGACCTTGATCAATTACAGTCGAACGCGGGACTCCAGTCTCATGAGTCAGATTTAGTTTTGCAATTTCAGAATCTTGAGGCTAAAGTAAATGCACTTGCAGAACATCGGAAAAAACATTCATTCACTGAGTCATCATTCTCATATCCAGTTAGAGAATATGAACATAGAGATAGAAACAATAGAAGAACCTATTATCATAATGGTAATCATAGAGCTCAGAATAGAAATACATGGCATAATAAGCACAATGATAATCTCGACACACATTCGCAAAGCTCGCATAGGGGGCGATGCCGCAATGGCGGTAACCCTCGATTTCAGCGTTCGCATTTTTCATCTTCATCGCCGCGAACATTTTTGGAGCAACAACAGGGACGCGAAGATCCAAATAACCATACTAATCAGGTTGTAAATACAAATCACTCTACTTTTCGTAAGAACAGAAGCAATTTTAAACGAGTAAGACCTGCATATGACGGGGACCTAGGTGCAAGGCCTTCTGGAAAAACTCTAACGGTCCCTACTTTTCCTTCTGAAGATCTGATTTACATCAATGTGAAAGTAGATGGGGAAATTCGACAGTTCATCCTGGATAGTGGAAGTCAAATTTCGGTAACTGGAGATAAGAACATACCAGTCAATGCCAAGCGATTTAATATAAATACTGCGATTAGAGGGGTCACTAATAGTCAACTGACGGTTAAGGAAATTGTGTTACTACCATTTTCTATACATAACCAAACATTTGTTCATCCATTTAGAATTGTTAAGGATTTTAATCAAATTACTATATTAGGAAATGATTTCTTGAAGGGACAAAAGGCTAAGTTAGATTTTGAGGAAAATAAGCTTACATTGCATAGATTCGGTACACCTCCTAGAAACCAAATTAAAAATGAGAATAAGAAAGCTTTTGACGTGTCAATCAAAGTTTCCCATTTATTACAGCATGTTTTGCAACCAGAATATGTAGCTGCTAAAAAGATAAAAGTGAAACCCAGGACACATTTGTGCATTCCATTGAAATTGGCTAATTCATATGACAAAGATAGGACACTCTTGGAACCGGACCTACAGTTTCAAGAGAAAACGGGATTGATGGTTGCCAGAGCAATTATTAATCCGGATTCGAATCTCATTTGGATCACAAATCCTTTAAATTATAATGTTACAATTAAGAAAGGCACTATTATCGGGAAAGCTGAAACATGGGATAGGCCAATCATGAGTAACAATAATGATGAGAATAAGGATGAAATTGGTGAACAGGCACAGGTTTTCGCGACGGAAGAGTCAGGGAACGTCAGTGACGCACGGGCGGACCCTAGTCGGTTTGATGTGAATCCGAATTTAGAACCCCAGCAAAAGGAGCAACTTTTGGCTGTTTTAATGAAATATCCACATGTTTTTGCGTGGTCAAAGGATGATATAGGTAGAGCGACGAATTATAAACATAGAATTCAACTAAAAGATGACACAGAATTTCACTTAAAATCCTATCCGATTCCAGTTCACCTTCGTGATGAAATTAAAGATCAGATTGAGACTTTATTAAAGCAAGGTGTTATTTCTCCTACAAAATCACCCTTTAACTCTCCAGTTATCCTTGTAAAGAAGGCAAAGGGGGGTTATAGATTATGCCAGGATTATCGCAGATTGAATGTTTCGTCTGTATTTGACGCTCTGGGTGTGAATAACATCAATGAAATATTATACAATATGGGGGGCAAGAAATACTACTGTACGGCAGACTTGAAGAGCGGATTCTTTAATATTCCTCTCACCGAGGACAGTAAAAAATATACAGCATTTACAATACCAGGAATGTCACAGTATCAAATGAACGTTGTGCCACAGGGCCACGTCAGTTCATCAAGTGCGATGACCCGTTGCATTCACCTTGCTTGCTCAAATTTAGATCCCAATCACTTTGCGCATTATGTGGACGATTTATTTTGCTTCGGAAATACCTTTGAAGAAATGCTCGTAACTCTGGAGAAAATGTTACAATGTTTACAGGCCGCGGGATTGAAGCTTGCAATAGAAAAATGTCACTTCGGATACACTGAGATTATTGCTTTAGGACATAAAATTTCAAAATTTGGCTATCGGATCAATGACAAAATCATTGATTCTATCAAGAAATATAAGACACCGACAACTGTGAAACAAGTTCGCACATTTCTCGGATTAACATCTTATGTCAGGAAGTTTTTAAAATCATATTCCGAGATGGCACTTCCCTTGCAAAAATTGATAGGAAAAAAGAAGAAATTTCTCTGGGGGGAAGAACAGCAAACTGCGTTTGAGAGGTTGAAAGAGGCTTTACTTACAGCTCCTGTATTAATGGCATATGATCCATCCAAAGAAGTAAGGGTATACACGGATGCAAGCAGTAAGGCTATTGGCGCAGTGATTTTACAACCGAATGCGAACGGTGATTTTCAGCCTATTTCCTATTGCAGTAGAGTTTTAAAAGACCATGAAACTCGACTTTCAACCATCGAGCAAGAATTGTTGGCAATCATATACGCATTTAAGTCATTCAGATTCTTTTTACTTGGGAGACATTTCGAATTATTTACCGACAACCAAGCAATCACATTCATTCGCTCCTCAACGCAACTTTCAAACAAATTATTTAGATGGTACACGTTGATGGCCGAGTTCGATTTTACGCCAATTCACTGTAAGACTACACAAAATATGGCGGATGCTATCAGCAGAGAAACAGAACATGATCCACAGGGAGAAGACGAGGAGCTTCCAGAGCCACGTACATTGTTATTGTTAGATGAGACAATTGATGTTGCTATACACCAACGAGAGGATTCTTTTTTTGGAAATATCATTAATATTTTGGAAGGAAAAGAAGACGAGGGGGGCAACAACCCACCCAACCCCTCCCTGCAGAGGCAAGCTTGCTATTATGTTATGGAAAATGGACTTCTTTATAGACAACATAAACTGGGAGCTACGACTAAAAAATTATTATGTATACCGAAGTCACTTCGCAACACTGTTATTGAGACATTACATAGTTTACCAGCTGGAGGAGCGCATTACGGCTTCACTAAAACATACAAAAATGCACTGGATAGGATTTACTTTCCATTTATGAAGAACCATATTCAGAAAATGGTCAAGGAGTGTGTAATTTGTCAGCAGAATAAGAGCATAAAAGGAGCGCCATATGGAGAACTTTTAACGTTCAACTCACAGAAACCATTCGATAGAATCGCTTTAGATTTTAGCGGACCGTATCCACCAAGTGGTTTGCTCCGCCATAAATACATACTAAGTGCAATCGATCATGGTACTCGATTTTTAATTGCTCAATCAGTAGCAGATACTTCAAGTGAGACAGCAGCTAACTTCCTTTTTGAAAATGTAATTCTACGCTTTGGTTGTCCTTCTCGTATAGATACGGACAGAGGTACTTCATTCACAGCAAGTTTATTTAAAGAACTATCGGAGAAATGTGGAATCCATCTTAAATTCGCTCCAGCAGCTAATCACAATTTAATTGGATTATTGGAACGATCACATGCTATTTTACAGGGACTTATGAAAAACTTCGTGAACTCAAAACACACAGACTGGCTTTTATACTTGCAATCGGCAGTGTGGTCGTACAATGTTAATTACCAGGAGAATTTGAAGAACAGTCCATTTTTTCTTCTTCATGGATTTACGCCTAGATTAGTCTGGGAGAGCGGACTACATTTAACGCCCAGTGTGAATGTAAACAACGAGATGAGATTCAAGATTCTCGAAAAAGCACGAGCAGCAGCTTATGAGAGTCTACAGAAACGCCACCGACAAGCAAAAAAGTACTACGATAAACGTCATCAGTCCATTGAATTTACGCCAGGAGAATTGGTTCTAGTATACGATGGTAGTCATCGTGTACACACCGCTAAATGCTTTTCGGGAGTATATAAAGGACCTTGTAAAATTATAGCAAAAGAAAATCCCAATGTTTACAAAGTGGAATATAAGACAAAACGGGGACAGACAGTCGTCGACTCAATTTCGGTCCAGAGATTGAAGAAGTACTACGCTTCGGAACACGGTAGCGGCGATGAGAATGTAAATGGTGATGATGAGACTGAAGAACAGGAACAGTCAGGAGTGAATGAGTGAGAACATACCTTTTACCCTGTACGTAACTTCCTTTTCAGTAATCTGATGCACTAAATAAATTTTACATCTTGCAAATATATTTTTTTAAACTAACAAACACTAAAATTATGTGAAATATTATTGTTTAGCCCTTAAAAATTGCACGGAAGTGTAAAACTAGTTATTACCACACTAAAATCATTAGTTATAACACGTAGACTTCGAGGTTTCATAATAATGAACAACAAGTACAGTAACGCGCAAAAATAATAATTAATATTATTGTATTCACGGATAGTGAACAAAGGGAATGGTGATGAATATAAATTGCGCGCAAGGAATTTTCCTCAGATTTTTGTAGGCCTGCAGAGAACTGATGGAAATAATCTTTTGTGAACTACAAAAGATAAATAGTGTAAGTCAATAATAGACTTTAGTATTTTTTATGAATAAAATGTGTTAAACACATTCGGTAAGGAAAATGAGAATTAAAATTCTCTATGATTTAGCGTGGTTAGTCAAAATAGGGTTTAAACAAGTACACATTTTAATATTTCAATTGTTAAATTTAAGTTAATTACATTTATAATTTTAATAACTAAATAAATGACAGAAATATGAGATTATCAGTTTTATAAGATTTAAATAACGTTAAAATAAAGCTAACAGTTATAATAAGAGCTGAATATGCATACAGCCAGTAAATTTGCCAATTAAACGAGCTACAGATCAATAATAACTAAATAAGAGCGATAATAAGAATTATAATATAGATAATAATAATAACGAAGAGAATAGTGAACATATTGAGTACTTTGATATCGATAAAGCTTAAATAAAATGTATCACATGGAAATAATATAAATATTAAGATTACGTTTAAAATTATACGCATTTTACATTGAGATTTAATTATTTTGTATATCTTTCTTATATAACTTTACATAAAAGCTAGATCTGAAATCTAATACGAAGATTAATCAGTCAATTAAGAGCATAGGAGAAGTTACAGCTACGATCGTGAGTTATCAGCAGCCACTTGTCACATTTTATTAACAATTTAACGACACAGTCATGAGATGAATTACGACAGTCTTAAATAAGTAAAGTATCTTTCATTAAACATGTACATTACTTTGATCCATCTAATTTGGGATACTTCATTCCAAATACGACTCAATTAGTTTATTGAATGTTATAATCAAGTTACTTAGAGTACTTCCTAAATTTTTTCCGCATGGTAGAAATTTCCCATCTTGTAAAATTCCCATTTAAAATTTCCCTCACATGTATTTCATACTTCTCGAAGCGATATCCAAAGTCAATTTCAAATGCCTTCATGGTAAAATGTCTTTCGTCAGCAAAAGGATAAAGTTCAACTCGGATGCAACGGAAATCCTTCCTCTTTAAGCAATGGGGAAACTTGAGTTACATTCAGAAAGACCGAACAACTGAAGAAATATGCAAGTTAGGCATTCTATTCGTTTCTTGCGGCAACGATATCTACCTACATCGGCAGGAGCAAAATTCTCTTTGACATGAAGTAACCAACACGTTGCAAATTAAACAGCAGATATCTCACATTCCACATTAGCCGGGGAACTGAATAAACTGCCGATAGAGCATTCTTTCAACTCAGGCTATCGACTTCAAGGATACAAAAGAACATGCAACCTTATGTCCGTTCAGAACGCTATTTCTTTGTGAGACAACATTTGGAATCTATATTGGAATTAACTTTTCATTTTTATATCATTTAATGTTAGGTGCATATACATATAGTTACACACTACCAATTGTCAACTTTCATTTTTTTTTCTCTCCATATTTTTTTTGTATACACAATTGTATATTATTTTCCTTAAATATTCTTAGGCTGATTGCAATATCATTAGGGGGGAAAGAGTCTATAATGGACAACGAGATTTCGGATTCTTAGAATATTATCTTATGTATTTCAATTTATGTGGACAATATTAGCAAGTGCAAAGGAAATTTTACAATTAATTTTTATTAATGACGATATTTTATCAATATTATACTAACAGAAGGACGATCATTCGACACATTATTTTTTTAGGTAATATTTGAAGTATTTCATTTCATTCAATTGTTATTTATAGATATTTTCAGTCAATTTAAGTATTCATATATTTTCAGAAATCAATTATACGTAATTTAAATTTTGCAGTAGTATACAGTATACACTCACAAAATCTTCAAGAGTATTTACAGCATTACGTTCAATTCATATATAAAGTTCAATTGCTTTTAGTAATTATTAGTAGTTATATTTATTTATTTATTTTTCTCTTTTCAAGATTCTAATTATATTTGGTGTGTAAAGGATGGCATTAATTAGAATTTGGGTAATTTATAGTAAGAGTAAATGTTATGACTGAATCGGTACTCCTTTTCAAATTCCATTTCCTCAAACATAACAACCCTCAACTACAAGATTTTTTCATACTTGTAATATTTACAAGTACTACTTTCTTAAAATAAGGGTGACTTAGAGGCGCCCTTGTCTCAACAAAACCTCTACACATACCGACATATTAAGTTCTCTCACAAACAACATTACACTAACGATCAGGAGGAAATGCCTGTTCGGTATATGATGCAAATTTCCTTTCCAAAACCTACCTGAATTGCCTCACAGATAATTCAAATTTTAACGGTGAAATGAACATTTTAACATATTTGAAACCATGTTAACAGTCCTCAGTTCAGCTTTTTCACAGATGTCAACGTCTAGAGATGGTCACCAGCTAAAACCTTGGAGAAATAAGAAATCAACACGATTTACACCTGAAGGACGCAGAGAAATTATTTTGATCTACGAACATTTTTGATAATTTCTCAAGATTTTTATTTCTGAGATTTTTCTTTTAATTTTTCGACACGTGGAAACAGGAATTACAATTACACCCTTCATCAATTTTAATTACGCAGTTCAGCGAAATCAGTTGATAAGCACCAAATCGTTTAACACGGATCTCCTTCATTCTATTCTAATTAACTCCTACTAAAGTCAAGTAGTAGTGAGACCTGATATTCAACGCTGATAATACATACATCGATTTGAAGGAATATTTACATACAACTAAATACTTCACATTCACAATTCCACGATATGCAGTTCTCTACTATACATTTTTCATCAATGACAATATTTGTAGCTGCAAAGTTAATGCATCAAAGTGAAAAACATTTTTCACGGCCACAAGGAACTAATATATACATATATACGTGGTTTGGTTCAAGAAGAAACTTCATTGCTATACGCAGAGACTATTAAGTGATGATAACAAGAGTAAAATTATGGTATTTTACTTGAACTCTTTATGAGAATCAGGATAACTCAAGGATTATTTTATGGACAAATGTTAGTGCTGTGATTTTATCTATCGAACACTATTATATTCTTATTTTCAAATACATAAATTCATGTACATATATTATTACTCAAGGACAGTTATTGATACAGTGTATATATTTTGATTAACTTCAAATTTTCTAATTAAATATTTACTGTGATACTTGACATATATTATAAATAAAAACAACAGCGATATTTAAATGATACAATAAAGTAAGAGACGGTGAAATTTACATCGATAATATGACATACGTATGTGTGCAAGTGTAACTCGGATGAGTATCACAAACGTTGCTGATTTTGTAAATATTAACTTCAAAATATTTAATAGTGTTGTGCAGTGTCAGTGTTTACAGGATCAATTACATACTACTTCGCTAGTGTCTCTTTGAGACATCAATTTTGACAAGATCCATTCTTGTGGAACAATGCTTTTATAATTTTCTCACGTGGTGTCAGAGTATTGCATGCTTATGCACGGCCTACGTTACGTCATCATGTAGTATTGGAACTTAGGTGTGGAGCGTAAGACTCTCAATGAATACGCGCACGAGCAGATTGACGAGTTAGCATAACAAACTCAAATGTCAGTGTTTACCTTTCATATGCTGACAAGTTTTGTTTATTTATTTTGTTTGTTTATTGGTTATTTTTCTCCATTCTTTTTTTTTTCCTTTTAAAGAACTATATTAATCAAATTACATATTTTTGGTTCTGGTATGTTAATCCAATAATTTTGGGACTATATTTTATAATAATAAAAAAAATCTCTCCATAGAAAGGATCGATATGGAATGCAACTTTAAATCTTTCATATTTAAGTGAAAATCAAAAGATTTTCTTTAGGGGGTAGAGGAGCGTATCGTACCCAAGGTATTGGGCAAGAAGTATAAAGTCTTAGCATAGCAGGTATCAGAGAAAGGAATGCTGAATAAGTAATCAGGCAAAGGTCGGGTGATTGACTTGGAAGGCGTATGTGGCATGAGTATTGGAATTGTCAGGAGGTGTGATCAGTTGGCGAGAATACGAGAGAGAGTAAGGACTACGGATTGTGAGAGAGAAGCAAAGTGGGGAACGACTATTGGACGATGGTGTGTGACAAGAGACAAGTGATAGTTGAGAGGACAAGCTAGGAACAATCTCCATATATTTGTAAGGCAAGTGATATCCTTTCCTTAACCAATCCACATCGGTTCAGTCATGGAGAGTATAAAACCCATATTCAATCTAAGCTAATTTCTATCGCCATTCCTTTAAAAGGTAACCTCTTGCATTTATCACATTTAGGCCAAGCGAGTGATAACTACCTGAGAGATGAATGAGGAATAGCTACATCACCCAATTAAATCTAGAGGTTCTAGGTTCGATCCCAAACGCAGCATGGGAGTTGCGTTACGACTGTTACTGTGGTAGTAAGTTGCAGTTCTAACTACGAACTAAATGCTAGCCAGTACAATTGGTGTAACACTATTCGTCTACTGAGAATATAAATGCTCTATGTCCATTTTTTTTTTCAGGGGAGCCCTTTAAAGTTTGACATGATATATTTATTGAACCTTTGTCAGCATTGTGCTGAAAGTTTGTATCATTGCAAAGGCTGATATGTTGAAGCTTCTCTGAAAGGAAGTGGTTGTTTGGTTAGGTATTTATGCTGTAATTCATTGTTGAAATTTCAGATAGAACAATTGCGCACAACACTAGTCTTGATTTGAGAGTGCCAGTGTTCTATCTATCAGATATAACGCTGCATTCTGGAAACGAGATGGAGATGAAACAATTATAAATTTGTCATTCGGTAGCAAAGTGAAATAAATAATTCATATTTTGGGAAGTCAATCAACTAGTTTGATTCCACTATTATTATAAATTTTTGTCTGTTAACCACAAAAGTAAGAACTGAAGACCATTACTATAGCTAAGCATCTCCCACAAGTGACTGAGGTTAAAATGCAAGTGATTTATCTCACACTCGGATGGTGCTTGTAGCTGGTTGAGGAAATTGGCATAAAGTTTCATTGGCTGTTGGAGTTTGCATTCTTGTGGCTGCTTCCACATTCTACACATGGACCAAAAAGACACTCAATATATCAATATTGGTTGTATGTAGACATCAGATGAAAGCAGAGATGAAACAATTGCATTCTCAATGAACGAATTGTTGTTGATTTCATACTTATGGAATTGTACTTTGAAGAACATTCATTATAGGAACAAGTTTAAGCAAAATCGGACTATAGTCTGTGAGATACGGCCGTTTACAGTTTTCCAATTGAATTCCAATAAAAACATTTGATCTTCATATGTTTAATAATATGTTTGGTAACAATACTTCATAACTTGACACAAATAGATATCTTCACCGGAAGTTAAACTTATTTCCGGTATCCAGAAGCTCTTGAAATATCAAGAGTCTGGCAAAGAGACAATATCTTATCAATCTCTTATTGAGTTAGTATCCAAGGAAACAGGTTGTGATTACACGGAACTAAGATTAAGATGTAGGAGGTGTTAAGTTTATGGAAAAGACTATTTTAAAAAAAGATTGAGATTGTATTTGTGTTGTGTATGGCAATAGTGACATTGTATTGTTGTGAGTGTACATAGTGATAAGGCTTCAATAAATCTTGAGCATAAGGTAAGGCATTATGAATTCATATCTGTCATCATCGCCTATTAGTGCAACCATAATTTAAGGAGAGTCTCAAAACCAAGGAACGGATTTATATGTAAACACATTTATGTATGAAGCTGAAATCAGTTATATTTTGTATTATCTTTGCGCATCATGGCATGTAAACTAGAAAAATTCTGTTTTATTTTCCATATTTGTACATGGCTCATGTTTTACATATTTTAATTATCTTTACATATTATTTCCATATTTCAGAACATTTCTCAGCATATATTCGACATTCGTTCATTAACTAACAGTTGGGCTGAAAAGTTCGTAGGCTGACTCATAGATGGCGTTACTAGAATTAAATCCATGTGATTTTTACTTAGTACTAACCTACAAAAGATACGTGTATAAATTTCACAGCTGCCGGATAATTAGTACGTGAGATATAGCATTGTGAGTGAAGCAGCTTTTGTTATTGTGAAAAAATGAATAAAAAAGAATTTCGTGTGTTAATAAAGCATTGCTTTTTGGCGAAAAAAAATACTGTTGAAGCCAAGGCTTGGCTTGATAAACATTATTCGGACTCTGCACCAGGAAAATCAACCGTGGAGAAGTGGTTTGCTAAATTTAAACGAGGCGAAATGAGCATCGAAGACGATGCACGCAGTGGACGCCCCAAAGAGGCTGTTACCGACGAAAACATCAAAAAAGTCCACAAAATAATTTTAAATGATCGTAAAATGAAGTTGATCGAGATAGCTGAGACTTTAAAAATATCAAAGGAACGTGTTGGACATATTGTGCATGAATATTTGAACATGCGAAAGCTGTGTGCAAAATGGGTGCCGCGCGTGCTCACAATCGATCAAAAGCAACAACGTTTTGATGATTCGGAGCAATGTTTAGCGATATTCAACCGTAATAAAATTGCTTCCCCATTCAACATATTCTCCAGATCTGGCCCCCAGTGACTTTTTCCTGTTTGCAGACTTTAAAAGAATGCTCGCTGGAAAGAAATTTAGCACTGATGAAGAGGTAATCGCCGAAACTGAGGCCTATTTTGAGGCTAAAGAGAAATCGTATTATAAAAATGGCATTGAAAAATTGTATGACCGCTATAATCGTTGTATCGCCCTCGAAGGCAACTATATTGAATAATAAAATCGAATTTTGTCAAAAAATATTTTTTACTATGTTAGCCTACGAACTTTTCAGCCCAACTGTTACATGTCTGCGTGTGACCGACAGCGTTGGGTGAATTTCTTGCGAATAACTGACAAAGTCCGAAGCGACTTTAAACAAACTAAAGTTTGACTTTTTTATACCATCCAATTGCGATAAATACAAGTTTTCTGTCATCTGAACATTAATGTGTTTTTTTTTGTAAAAAAAACTTGAAATTTCTGTTTATTTACAATTGTTGTCAACAATGGAGAATGAGGGCTCAAGCATCGGCTCCTGGTTGTCACAAATCTTATTTTGGAAACGTTAACTCCAGCAGACATTGCGATATTGAACGCAGTTTTAGTCGATGTAGATCCATCTTAAGAGACAACAGAAGGAAATTCACGTTCGAACACTTAAACAAAATTTTGTTATCCATTGTTGTGGAAACAGAAAATGAAAACACATTTGCGTAGTTTCACAATTTATGTCAACGTACTGTATTTTGTGTAGCTCGTGTAGCGTCATATTATAAAAAAAGGTAAATGTTTACAATTTTATTTTCATATTTAACTCCATATTTTGGTGAAAATAATTGAATATGCATTTACATGTTTAACACATTTTTGCTACATATAAATCCATTCCATGCTAATAACCATACCACACAAGTAGACTGGGCACATTACAAGAGCAAACTGAAACTGATTTCAGAAAGGAACGTCACAACCTTCAATGTTTATGTTACAACCGAGGATTGTCTGTGAGTGTACAATGATGTCAATTCGACATTTATGCTAGCAGAGAGGTATTCATTCAGTTACACCAAGTCTTGAATATTTGTACATATTAGAGCATTTTACACCAAACTTCATGTGAACTAATGAAACAAGAATCAGCAAAGGATCATATTATAGGGTGGCCCGAAATACGAACTAAAATACTTTCGATCATCATTTTTTTTCTTGTATAACGTACGTTATCATTGGAAGTAATGGTACTTACCAGCTACATTCTCGCACTTTGTTTTCACCTCATATCTTATGTAAGCGGATGGGGGTAGGCAGGGATTGTAATATCCGCAGGGTCGACCTTGAAAAACCAACAAAAAAAAATCTTGAAACAATATATAATATGTAATCTAATTATTATTATGTGATGTGTACGTACTGTATATAGCAGGAGCGTATTTATCAATTCTTTTCTGTGATGATTTTTGCGCAAATTTTGTATTGTAATCGAAACATTCACAATATGCGAGTAGTTATTGCAAAATAAGAATTACTGAGCAGGGGTGGGTTTGCCACTAGGCTATCATAAGCTGTAGTTTAAGGGGCGCAAGTCCAGAGGGGCGATTAGCCAAAAGTGTCAAACGCGATATAATCAAATGAAAACCATTCTCGTTCATTATTTTGTTATTCACTCTCTTTTTCTCGCATTCACTATCTCATTCATACCCTTTTGCACAGTCACTATCTTTGTCACTCACTCGCTTTCTGACTCTTCAATTCTCTGCCATCATCCCTTTCTCAGTCATTCCGTCTATTCACAATCACACTCTTATTTTATCTCTCTAAAAGAACCAAAATGATAGATAATCTCTCTTATTTATTACTATCCTCTACTTATTATTACTATACATTTCTACTTGCCATCACGTTCCAGATCAATAATATTAATGGTTCTTTTGCAGAATTCATTTTCCTTACAGGTTTTGTTGATACAAGACACAGACATATCTGAAAAATAAACAAGTATATATTCACTTTTAATGAAAATTGTGCTAAATTTATTTCTGTATTAGATCTATTTACATCATATGTTTAAGTGAGATCGAACCTAATTTTGTTTATAATCAAATATTAACTTTCACAACAGACTTTGTATTTTGGAGACCTCAGGTTTACAAATCGAAGGTCGTCCATTCTAATTGAGGGTTTTCCGTGGTTAACTTCTGTCTCTAAATGTCACGGAGTATTTCTCCCATTTTGTTGTAACCTTTGTCTAGTGCCAAATCTAGTAAAATTCTCTGTTAGACAATGACTGTTATACATTACCAGCTCTATCTGAACACAAATTAATATTTAATTGTATCAAAACACTGAAATCGGCTTGTTAATGTAATATTTCAAACTTAGCTCATTAAATCTTGTTGGTTATACTCTTGTTCTTGTTTGTAACTTAACTTTTAATTTTCACTTTTTAAATAGTTATTTTTGTTCAAGGGTAACATAGTTTATGACTATCTTCTATGGGATAACTTTGGTTTCTACGTTTTTATGATTTTCATGGGTATAAAAGTATTGTCGATGCAAATTTTGGTTAAATCCTGTGACAAGCTGCACAGCCTTAATTTCTTCATGGAAAACATGCCAGGATGAATAAAATAAATAAATTTATACTTTAGAACTAAATATCCTTACCCATTCCTGCTTGTTCTTCATTTAAAATCATGTAGGTGTTGGACGTTGCAAAGGCTTGGGTAGCCATGAGGCACAAAGCAAACGTTATCCACATGTTGTGTCCAGCTGAAAAAAGACAGTTTCCCATTTACGCATTGTTTTCTTCGGATGATTACATGAATGAAGATGTACAGTTAACGAAAGAATAACGTATTTCGTAGAACGGACATCACGGAAGGCAAACAACACATGAACAATGTGAACTTTTTGCAAAACAGAAACTTGCTTACTGTTACTTTTACGTGACATTGCTTTATATATGGTCAATGTTGTCGTTTGATGTGCAAGGGAAGAGTCCGGAGCTTGAATTCAAGTTATGTTTGTCCAAAGTTTCTATGTAACTGTCAATTTGTGGAGATGGGAGCTCTGTACATTAAAAGATAAAGAAAGAGCACTGTGATGTTTTATGGCATTAGCCTGTTGCGTTTTCTACACAAAAGAGCTTTTTATGAATGTTCTAATGCGATTTTTGGAATCCAAACAGAATAAATATTCTTGTATTTCTCATACAAAGCTTAAAGTTTGGACAAAATCTTGATTTTATTTCGTCAATATGATGGAGATATGATTTTACAGCAAACTTAATTGTGATTTAGCATCAGTAGTGTTTTTTAATCGTTTGAAATGCCAATGAATACAGTGTGTGTGAAGCGTGCTCCAGGTGTTGATATCTAGAAGTGTTTGGCTATTGTGAGAAGTGCAATTTGTAATGTAGAAACCTTTTGGTATAGGCAATAAATTTTGAAGTGGCATTTCCAGTTACGGCTAGCCATTGTATCAAAAGTCTTGATTGCTAGTCGTCGGTGAGTTGATATTTTCTTCTTTTATATGTTTGCAAGATAATCTTTATTGTTTGATCCTTAACCGGGAATATTATTTAGATTAGCATGTTAGTTTGCACAAGGGACTAGATATCGACAGTACTCGAAGTGTAAATGGCTAGGTTGCGAGGGATGTTTGCTTTAGCTTTGGGGTTTGCTGCGGGATGTTCTGATGCTTTAACATGGGGAGAATGAGAGTGTTGGGGAGATGCCATTCACTTCGAGCCCTGGTTATCAGATAAACATGTTACAGATAACTTATTGTGAACTCTGAGCTAAGGACGGCACCAATGCACCTTGGAAGTCACTATTATTCATCATCAGCCTCATCTCGAGTTTCAAAAGCTTGTATTTTTCTTATATTAGTCTCGTCTTGAATTTGGGAGACCTGTCTTGGCTTTATCGAGAAATTGCAAATATTGTTTTCCTCGTTGCCGCAGATGAAAAGTCTCTATATCCTTGATAATAGATACAAAAAAAAAATATAAGAAGAAAGTTTATCAATGAAAACCAACACCGTAAGTTCTTGCACATCAAGCAAATTAAACTTATCTATTAACACTTAAAACACTCTCCCCTCGTCTGGCATGTCTGAAGTAGCATAGTAAAGTAGTTTTGAATTAGGCGAAGCTTTTTTCATCCATAAACCTTCCATTGTTATAAAGTAGAAGAGGCTCTTGTGTTGCAGTGGCCAGCGTAACGTGCTTCGAAATCAGACACCCCATGTTCGAACTCTGGTTTAGGGATGGATGTATCATCGTGTTTGTATAATATCAGTTCATCAGTCAGCCTCATGGTCGTGATTAACCCAGTTGGCTTCCCGATGGCGTAGTGATAACGTCTTCGCCTTGTAATCATCCTTAATCCGATGCCCGGTGAAGGCATATAGTGGTTCGAATCCCATTTTAAAGTTTAGGTCCAGTCCCGATTAGCCTATCTGTGTAAAAAGTGAACTTAAAGCTCAAAAGCGATTAAGCCAAGAGGTAGAAATGAGACTAAATAGTTATAAAAGAGTATCTTGGTCTCGCCTTGACAAGTCTCGAAGGCCATGTTCTCGCTCTTGTTGCTGTTTCGAGATGTGACCGACGTTTTCTCCACATTTGTGGCCCAGCTTTATAGTAATATTTCTAACAGAGGTAAAACAAACCACAACATAATCACTTACCTCATACGCAACCTACAGCTGCACAAAAATCCACTTCAATACTTGAAAAGCGGCGTCACTAATCAGAGAAATAAAAACTCTGTCTAACACTTAGTTCTCCATGACTGCTTGGGACCTTCGAAATCGAAAATACGTCCATGTAAAACCCATACGATGTTGTTAACTGTCCGCAAAATGCATTCATAATTAATAGTCTAATTTGCACACCGAGAGCTTGAATTAGAATACAAAAGGCCTCATTATTTTCGATTTATGGCCACCATTACTTTGGACACCTATCAGCCACTAGTGCGGTCAATTGCACAGCAATTAAAACACAGTGAAAAAGGCGACACACTAAACAGCCAACAGTTATGGACGTTTCGAAGGGAATCATGCTGATATGCAATCTACAAACTCGATGTTCAAAGGAGACTTTAAATGCAAAATAGATTTTTGATAATTGAAGGTGCAGTTGTTGTCTTGTATCGAATATGTGCTTTGAAATGGTTTCATAAAGATGGAATAGGCGCACAAGTGCAACCATTTTTCTAGCCATAATTAACCCAAAAAGAAGTGTAAATGTTCAATATAAATTGGACAAGCCAAAGCAACGGCTAATGAGAAACACATGCTCATGCCAAAAGTATGCATGTGTATTTTTTGTTTTACCTAACTAGTGGCCGAACTTCTTAAGTGGTCGACTGTATATTTCCCGGGTTCGAGTTCCGACCTCTGCAAGGATGTTCTTTGTGATTGTTCATTCTTCAGTTCATCTGATCATCACTCATCCTTATCGTCGCGATTAGCCAAAGATGGCAGAAAAGTGACGCTAAATAACAAAAATTTAATACCAAACCGCATATTATAAGTTTGTTTGCCTATAATAACAAAGAGATGAATTTACTTTTCAAATTGTAAGTAGCTCATTTTGATCTGAACTTAAATTGTTCCATTAAATCATTAAAAAATGGAGCTTTAATACCGTTTTCGGAAAACAACTATTTTTTCATGTCGATGTAACAGCGACGATGGTTTCCCCTGGCACTTAACTAGGTACTATATTACGGAAGGTACTTTGAAACATTTCGGCATGTTAAAAATTATCATCTCCGACGTTCTGGATGTTTTCTTTGTTTCCTAGAAAGTGCGGGTGGACAAAGCTGACAGACGATGTATGACACACACTTCGGTACATAGCAAGTATTGTATAGATACATGTAATAATTGTAATATACACTGCTTCACAGCGTGCTGCATGAACTAAATAAGTTCTACCCAATACTTTACCTATACCCAGTTCATAGTATCACAAAAATCACTATTTTCAGAACTTGTCATATTAATTTTATTCACTTTTCTTTCCAACTTCTTCGCGAAGCACAGTTGCTTCTTTACAATATGTAATGGTATGTATATATTTTTGTATATTCACACAATAGTTATTGTCGATGTATTGACTAATGAACGAGCTCTGTTCGTGGTTGTTTTGCAAAATGATACATTCTTCGAAGCAACTAAGCAGGAAAGAAAGCTGCTATCCCATCTGTAAGAAAATATAGTTTTTAATTTATGAAGAATTAAAGTGTGAAACGTTTTACAATGGAATAAAAATGTCTTAAGTTGTGAACTAGAGTGTGACCAAGACAATTGGAACATGATCGTTTTAATATATGATTGACTAATATAATTATGTTGTGCACAAGATTACTTTTATTACGCGCCTTCCCAACAATTACAGTATAAATTAACTGAGTTGAAAGGAAACCGCGTATTGTGTGACCAGCTACTAGGAAAATTAGACAATGACTGAACCTCAACGGGGTTCTCGAAGATACAAGTGTTAGCGTACAGATTAGTGAAGTGTTAGCGTGCAGAACAATATATATAATACTTGATTCACAGTTTTGCTGCTGAAAATACTACGTTCGATTTCCAGCAGGAGCATAGGTATTAATTTTCCATTTAATAGTTATTTATTCTCATCGTCCCGATTAACACAAAGAGGTGGGAAATCATTAAATACCAAGGATAGTTAATGAATAAAAAAATCACCAATTGGCTTATTTTTGAGTTTTTGTTTCAAGTCGACTTTATTCACAGAAAGGCGAATCGGGACTGGATCTACAGATTTAAAGTAAGATCCAAACCACTATGTGCCTTCTGGGCTCCTTGATTAAACGGCAACGACGACGTTACAACTACAACACCAGGGAGGCCATTGGCTTATGGTTTATTTTCAAGAAGAATCTGTAACTCAATTGACTTTCCAAATGCGACATTATCCTGCAGTCACGTACTTGTTCGGCGGTCCTACAATCTGCCTTTTGTCATACTAATGAACTAAGGTAACATTAGGAATTAATACTATGTTGTTATTACATGGAGAGAGTAATTTATCAATTAAAAGAAAACTCACGAAGCAGTGTTCCTCGTACATGAAGTGACTGTCGCTCTGGTTGAAGTCCACTATTCTCAGGCGACATGATCTCCCTCTGTTGGGGCAGGTCGCGTCGCCTCCCTTCTCACACAGCCCGTACGGCGCTACAATGACAATAAAACATTTCAGATATCTACGTCATCTGGATATTCTCATTATTCATTGATTTCAGAATGGACGTAGGAGAAGTTGAAACCCTTACCGGGAATTGACTCCCGGTCAGTCCGTATTTAAATTCATCCGGAAAAAGGTTTCTGGACCGTAATTAAATTGATCGGGAAGAAAGGTTCCTGGGACCGAATTGAAATACTTTACAGATAAAAAGGTTATTTACGGTCCAGAACCCATTTACGCTTGCTCATTTGCTCTCCTGCACCGGAATTGAATTTATTTAAAATTCCTGGACCTTTAACAAGCCTGTTGTGCAGGCCAACGAGGCTCTGGCGTCTGGACACACGGCCAGTGTAATATTCTACAGGGATGTGTTTTGTCCTTACAGGAGCATTTTCGGTATCAAAAGTACTCAATAAATCAAACGTGTGCAGTGGCGTGCCCAAAGGGGGAGTTGGTGGGGGTCATAGCCGTCTCTTTGGTTTAGTAATCCTAAAAAAAAAAGCACGTCAAAGGCAGGAAAGATGGTAAAATGAACTACTACTAACAAGTATACGTAAATCCCCCCCCTCCTTTCGAAAAATCTGGGCACACCACTGAACATGTGCTGAGAGCCCCATTACTTCCTCAGATTTTATCCTAGGGAATTTAATTCTCAAGATTGATTGATTTAGTTTATTTTACTTTGCGTTTTGTGCCTCTTGGCTAATTTGCGAAGATGGGGATGAGTGATGAAATGATGGAATTGATGAATGGACATTCACAAACAACCAAGCCCGAGCGGGTCGAACCCCGAACCCTTGGCGTCGCAGCGCGATGTGCTAACCACTCGGCCACAGGGCCCGGCAGTCCTCAAAAGACACGTGTTCATTTTAGCTACGGTAAGGGACTTGGTCCCGTATAATGTGACGAGTAAAAATAGCCCATAATTTTCATTTAAACAATCAATCTATTCGATTGAAATTTAAAATCTTAACTGCGAGTTAATATTAGGGAGCAGAAAAGTAGTCTGCTCCCTTCCCCCCTCGACATACTTGCAAGGGTACAATGTGCCTTGCACCCACAACTACAGCGCCAATTGTGTAGATATTATACCAAACCTTGTCTCCTTACATATCATAGAAGGCGAAATTTTCGTGATATTGTTTCTAATTATAATCTAATTTAATATAATCCATTTTATGTAATATGTTGTACCTTTCTTTTTAATTTAGATGCTATTAATATAGGTTATGGACAGGATACATGTGACGAACTCACCTCTGGGTTCACATACGTATGTTGGTATGCACCTCAAGCCCTCTTCGTTACACTCTGAACAATGTAAGTCGGCATCTTGCGCTGGAAGATAATAATTTAGCACAATGTATTAATTCATTTTGTTTTATACACACTCATTTATTGCTATTAAAATATGTGTACACAAGTGTTTTCAAATTTCAAAAACATAAAAGGCTAAACAAATTGCATTACGTAAGAATAATTTGACATTAGAAATTGAACTGTAAATTAGTTTCTCGTCGCAATGCAGTGGTCTCAAAAATTTAAAGGAAAACTATATTCTCAATTTTTTGCTTATATAACAACATGACAAGAATTAGTTCGTTAGATATTTTTAGGATTACTACAAAACAGCGTATTATTTAGGTAAATTGATGAAACTTAACAAATATGAAGCACGTTGGCTAATATTCATTTTCAAAAATTATATTATTCGTGACGAATTATAGGATATTTTACTTTCTTATTTTTTAATTTCACAAAATAATGTCTGTTTCTGTTCCTAAATTGTGAGTAAATGTTTCAAAACGCATGAATACTCAATATTAAAGTACTTCGGTGCGCTGTGCAGTAGTGGCTAGCCTACCGGATTTGTAGCAAAATCACACGTCTGTCGTGGGTTTGATCCCTGGCACCGGCAATAAGAAAATTGTTCATTTAAAGACGAGAGAAGAGCTGGTCTCTCAAAACCACCCATACAAATATTTCTGGCGACGACCATGGCCCTAACACTGGCAGATTACAGCATATATCAGTGCTTTCTTTCATAGGTGAATTATGTAAGTATTATTGATTATGTGCCAAAATCAGGGTGCTTACAAAGTACACAGTAGTCGTTAATGATGCATTTCTTGTCTGTTTCTTCGCATCTCAGACATTCATCGAATCGAGATCCTGCAAGTAGAAATCATGCACACACACATCAGATTCCTAAAGTTGCTGACCAAGGCAGTTTATTAAAAATTAAAAGCACTTTACACGTTACGTTTCTATCTATATCAGGATCTTCCTCAGATTGAGATTTTAATAAACAGCCTTGGTCAGCAACTTTAATATTTAAGGCTTAATTGCGTTGCCATCAGATACCTTATCAATTTTTGTCAAGTGAATATCATATTTTTTGTTAAATTTATCTTGACCTTGGAAATATTATGTACCGTTGGTTAAAATCCATGTAAAAATGTTATTTTTAAATATTCCCCTAAAGCAGATTTATTATATTTTAAGCAGGCTTTAGATTAGTAAATTTTAAATACCAGTAAGAACAAATAAGTTAGTGATGTACACTTTAGCAAATTATCTGATGTAAAGGTGGTTCTTTTGTCTGGTACGTATTAGAAACAAATCTATATTTATATTTCGCTATCTGTTTACTATAATTTCCTCAAAAATCCGTCCGAAAGAAAAATTATACAAAGTAATTATCACATCAAATGATTCTATTGCAAAATACTTATTTTAAACTTTGTCCTTCAATAAAATGTTGCATTTCTAATATTATAAATTTTGCAAATCTGAATGTATCTACTCAAAACAGTAAATGTTCCTTGTGAATAGGCCTACATGTCTATTAAGGGCACACAAATATGTAGTTGTAACAGTATTATAGTTATATGCAGAATAACAGAAATGAAGTATGTGGAGAATATTAGGAACTTGAAACGAACTTGAAAATAATTTATAAGATTCCAAGAAAACATACTATCAAAATGAATTTAAGAAAGATGAGTTTGGTGCTACATACTTAGCATTAGCTTCTCACATGTCGCCGACATATAGAACGACTGTTCGCCTTCGATTCCTCCGATCCTTTTCATGGCTCGCTTGCAATACTCGTCCTCTGGACACTTCATGTTCTTGCAGACGACTTTTAGACCTGCGAGAGTTCAATATTTAAAAATTCTCGATGCTATGGTTCACCAAACCAAAGTTCTTTGAAAATATATTCCTGCATAGAAAATTTGGAGCAAAGAAAACTTAACATTATGTATCTATTCACTACTGATTTCCATGAAATTTTACTATTTTTCATGGATATACCAAAACAGGAAAGAACCGGGGAGTAGGTGGAGTGGCTGTAAATATTTATTACAATACTCGAGCACAATTGTTCACCAATTTTGTTAACTTATTTGAACATTATCCACCTGAGAAATATAAGTTATTCGCTCCGAAATGTATTTAGGAACTCTTCTAAACACATGTTCTTCAACAATAAATAGATAACAGATTAACCGAGAATGTATCATGAACTTCATGGAATTGACTTGGAGTAAAATGTAAAATTTGAATCTTACACCTAAACACATGGGAAAAGATAAAGTTTTTTTATACCAAACTAATAGTTGGGATAGAAAAAAGTTAATAAGAGTTCTACTCATTGTATGAACCCCTCTGATTAGTTATAGAGAATCATCTTTAGGTATAATATAATCCATATAGTTACATGAAATTATGATATTGTATGAGAACGTTAAACCAGTGATCGCAGACTGAATAGTAAACTCTGAAAACATATCCAAAGCAGATAAATCTCATGTTTATAGCGGTTCATAGCTTTAGTTTATTGTTTGAAAGTTCTTTGAAGTCAATAGATACTCACGTTCTTTTGCCTTATCCTCGTCTAAACAGTTGATGTCAAAATTCAGTCTCGATGCCCAAGCCACCACAGCCAGGGCCAACAGGAAGTAGAGTGTTGGGCAGTTGTAAAGGTGCGTGAAGTCTGAAACTGGGAGATCCACAATTGAGTACCCCGTAGGCTATCCAAAGATAGAGTAATAGCTGCTAAATTACAAATATTAAAGAGAATTTTGCAGAACCATCTAATTTAGTGGTCATCGCAGTCATGGCAGAAGGCGTTCTTTGCTATAGACTAGAAGGCTTATCTTGAGAGGCTTATCTCACCACCCTGTGCGCTGTCGTCTGCGGGCTACCTGATGAGGACTATCCGGGAACTTATCTCTAACTCTTACAGTGACTTCTAGAGGTCGCTATGACCTGAACAACAGATATAAAAGGAGAAAGGAGCTACGCTTTGTTCAGTACGAGCAGAAAGGGTAAGTCAAAGAAGCTTAGTGACTTTGAACGTGGCCTAGTTATCGGAGCAGGAAATCGATCAGAGACATTTCAGTCCTCCTCAGTTTGCCCAAATCAACTGTTAAGTGACGTTATTGTGAAATGGAAACGTGAATGCACAACAAAAACAACGCCACGATCGGGTAGGTTACGTGTAATGATAGAAAGAAACAGCCGTGCGTTGAAGAAAATCTTCAGCCATCGTGTGGTGTGAAAACATCACCCAGGAGTTCCGCAACTGACTCAAGTTGCCAACCGGAAGTGGAGTAAGGAAGCAGTGACAGGGCACCACCCTTCATTGTCTTTTTAACTTCAGTTTTAACCTTTCTAACCCCATGTTTTACACTTTGACTATTCTTACCTTACCTTCTGAAGATGCCACTTCATGTGTCGAAAGCTTGAGTAACTGAAAAAGTAAGTGTGTGCCTAAACTGGACTTCAGCTACTTCACACATCAAGGGCCTCCCCGATGGCGCAATGGTAACGTCGTCGCCTTGTAATCAAAGTGACCCGGGTTCGATACCCGGTGGAAGCACAAGTGATTTGGATCCCATTTTAAACTGTATGTCCAGTCCCGATTAGCTTTCGTGTGCATAAAGTGGACTTAAAACTAAATTAAATATAACGGTATGGAGCATTTATATGTAGGTCTATACCTATTGATATATTATGTGGGTCTCCCCGATGGCGTAACAGTAACGTTGTCTTCGTGTGATCAAGGCATATTGCAAAGTGGTTCGAATACCACTTTAAATATTGTAGGTCTAGTTCCGATTAGCCTATATGAGCATAAAATGCACTTCGATATTGACTTTCATATTATATTCACTCGAAAAGCAAAGAATAACTTCCATTTCATAAATTCAAAAATTTAAAAATCGGAATGCTAGAATGTTATCAAAAAAGTTTGTCTTGAATATACCTAAGTTAACCTATGTACGGACAACGAAGTTAGTAATAAGGTGTGTTTCATACAGTGCATATTGATACACTTGTAGGTTTAATTGTATCGTCTGCAAATATGTTGTATAAAGAAACAAACTGCCGGAGTACTAAGTGAGGCGAGTATACAGTTATGTTAACCTCGAGTAGACACATTTTAAAGTGGGATCCAAACCACTATATCCCTCCAGCGGGTGACGTCACAGCGTCATCGCATCACTATGCCATCAGGTAGGCCCAGAATCTTTTTTCCATATTTCCCTCTGCAGTCTTTCCTTGATTTTATTTCAACAATACTTACACTAAAATTGTTTGCTTCAATCTTTTTCTTGCAGTATATTATCGTCACAGCGTAAAATATACTTACGGAAAAAATACTTTGCGTTTTGTCGAGTCCGCATCTTGCTTGAAGGAAGTTTACAATTGTGTTACTATTTCAGGTACAATGTTTTAGGTTACGACTTTGGTACATGCTGTCACAGTCAATATAATGTCGTTTGTCTTCTTAAGCACATCGAGTGATGTAATTATATAAAAAAATTAAAGAATAAAAGGGAGTTCGTGACTGTCTTTAGTATTAATAATTTGTCGCAAGATTAATGAGGCTTTGATGCTCGTTACAAATTATATTACATCATCACTATACAAGCACAGACTTACTTTCACCTCATCACCTCTCGTGTAACTCGGTCTCCCCGATGACGTAGTGGTAACGTCGTTGCCTTGTAATCAAGGGGTATAAAATATTCTTGCCGAAAACAGCAAGAGTTGATATGAGTTGAAATACAGAAAGATATGAGCTGAAATACAGGAACATATACAATATACTTTTTCTTCTGAAGACATGCAACCCATTAGGTAATTGGTGACGTGAAAGCTTCTGTTTTTCTGCAAATTTTTATTATTTCATTTACAGTTATGTTTGCACATGAATACATGTTTGAAGTTTTTTTCAGTACAAGTTACTTTTTATTTTGCCTCACATGAAGGTATCACTCTTAGAGTTTCAAAAGAAAATTGTTCCATTTTCGGACTGAAAGAGAAAGAAAATCATGTTATTTCATGGAAGAAGAGGGAAATTTTGTTGCATAACGAGCATATAAATGAGTTCTTTTACTGAATGTCGATTTCTACCAACCTTTCTTGTGATAATTAATGTGCTCCCTTTATGGTGAAGAAATAGAGCATAATCGCCATATCCGACAGCAGAGCTATACTCTGATGAAATGTTGATGGGACAAACACAGAGTTACATCCAAGGTTCGAACCTTGGACCTCTGATTTCGTCGGACAATATGCTTACCACACGGTCAAGGAGGCAGGATACTAAAGCAATTTGAGAGGTCATTTGACTCCTATTGTCGTAACACGCTAAGCTAACCACTCAGCTACATGGACTGGCAATTACGATTTCAATCTAAACACCTTACACAGACATTAAAAATCGAAATATTTTCTGCGTGAAGTGTGATTTACTCCTTGATACTCACCCAGGGTATCCTTGGTTGAGCAACGCTATTCTTGCACTTACCACACACCGTTCCTCATAGTACATGTGCTTATCTGTCGTGTTGAACCCTTTCATTACGATCCTGCATGTCATCCCTCGCCCCACACAAGAAGTGGGCCCAGAATCTGTGCACAAGCCATAGTACTCTTCGAGATCTGAAATTAGGGTAAAGATAGTAGTAGGATAGGAGCCAAAGAAAAAAATCTATCTATATATATATAAAAATGGATGTACGTATGTGTGTGTGTGGATATTTGTTTGTTCCGGCATAACTCTCCAACGCCTGGAGCAATTTCAACCAAACTTGGTACACGTATCACTTGCAATCTGAAAAGAATATTTTGGGGTAAGACACCCCTGGCACTCCTAGGGCTGGGGTAGGAAGGGGTGACATGTAAAAATAATCGAGAACCACCGATATTAAATTCCGCACAAACAGACATCCGCGACTCTATGCAATCCGCACAACGATAGTGTTTCTCGGGTTGTCTAACATTCAGGCTGTGTTGCGAATGGAATCCATAGTCTTCGTGACATTCCCAGTGCGGTTCAACTCCATGTTCCTCACCTATCGGCATGGAGGGTGAGAGGGGTTCAAAAATAAAATGCCACAAATGACCTAGATTAGTGTCGAATCCATAGTTTTCGGAGTCGCTAAGCTAATTGGTGACATTCACGATAATATTTAAAATTAGTTACATTTTACACTATAGTTAGAATTCATTATTTTCCCGTCTAATGCAAGATTGGGATAAATAAACACTCGGGCAACGCCTTGTTATCAGCTAGTATATATATATATATATATATATATAAAGAAACTGTTGGTTCAAAATGGGCAGGCGTCTAAAGTTTTCATTTATTCTAATCCAAAAGTAATAATTATTTGAAATTGACATTGGAAATTTGATAAGTAAATTTGATCCTATTAAATCAAGCTGATGGAATCGTACCTGATCTAACTAATAGAGGACGTGGAATCCTATGGCAAATTCCTTTGAATTTATTTAATTTTAGGTAAACATTTAGGAGCAGGAAAATATTAATACTTTGCAATTAGAGTGAAGATATTTTTTCTTGAAATTATGATACACATTTTACACTTTTCTTTTTTGTTAAAAACGTTAAGATCTAAATTTCTGAAATTTTTTAAAGTTATCAAACACAATTTTAAAGCGAGAACTTCCTTTACATAAAGTAAGTTTATTTTAATTTTCTCAGTTGATTGATTGAATTAAAAAATTTGGGTGCGTCAGCACTTAGGCTATTGTGCACCCTTTACATGATACGAGGTCCAGCCCCTTACCTTATATAAAATATAACTAGTAACACAATTGTAATGTCGGGGATTAAAATATTCTAACTTCAGTTAAAATCTGATGCTGTAAAGGGGCACTCCGCACAAAGGAGGACAAAACACAGGACAATACACGCAAACTCCTACGAAGATTATACTGGCCGCGAGTCCAGACGCCAGAGCCTCGTTAGTCTGCAAAATGAAGACCAGAGTGTACTACGTGGAAGTGAGATTGACAATTGGGTGTGCTACGTGGAAGGTTCACCCTTTACACCCCTTAATTTTCTTTGCGGAAGAGACAGGGGATGGATTTTGAATAAAAAGTGATTCTATTTTGATGTAGAATTCTTTCTCATAAATTTTGATAAATTCGAAAAATTGTTTTTTACAGCAGAATTTGTTGAAATAGGTTCTCCCACAGAGCGTTCGTAGAGAAATAATGAAAGAACCTTTTGACATTGATAAAATAATTTTCCACTTAAACATTAAGAACGTTATAGAGGAAAACGAATCCATCCCACTATTGGTGAAATCTTACCATCTGGAGAAAGACACTCCCCCTCCATTTTGCACGTAGCGTCCTTGCAGTTGTCACACACAAACATCTCGCCATCTGGAAATGGAATCGAAGGTTGTCAAATGTAAATCAACACAAGATAATGATTCTTCAATAGACACACAAACCAGATGATGCAAGAAAATGTCTAATATTATACTTGCAGTCAATGAGGTTTCCTTTCATAAGTGCTAATGCTATCCGCTTACTATTTTTTTTACTATTAGAATTCCAATGAGGAAGATGAGTAATGATTTGATTATGTTGGTGAGTAGACACAATGAACACTCATATCCAGACCAGGACTCGAATCCAGGAATTTCAGTCCCGTCCGCAGGAATTTTTCCACGGAAGGGCATATTTTGCCCCTCATAGTGTTGCCCCCTCAAAAACGTTCCTTCAGTTTGTAGTTAACATGTTACTGCAACCCTGTATACCCTTATAATATTTAACAGCAATTATGGACACAGAAATGAAATTATAGGTGTCAAATATATAATTTTAGGTTGGCATTTATTTTCGAGGAATGTGAACATAGCCCCACACCACCCTCTCGAGCCGTCCATAGCGGCAAGATCGAAAATCTACCACCTAACACGCTCGTTCATCGAGCTGACTCGTAATTTATTTATCCATCAATCCTACATAGCTTTTAGGATCTGACTATTAATTACGATTAAACAGCATGAAACTATTTCCTTTCTTCTATCAACTCTATGGACTAGTTAAGGGCCTATCTTTGCACGTATCTTTCAGCAGCTAATGACCTATTACCTGGTTTCATGCAACTTCTGTGGTAGTGGCAGATTTCCTTCGTGTCCTTGTAGCAGTCTTTGCAGTGAGCCAGATCCAATAGTTTCTTGACTGAAAGAAGAGCAGTTTCATGGAATAATAAGCACTACGTCAACTGCATATACAGGTATTACAGTTATAAAAATAATGCTAACTTCAATATTTTGGGGCATTGAAGAACCAGTTACAGTTACTGCACTCACGATCATAATCATATTTTATTAATATGTTGCAATCCAGGGAAAGATACTTCTCTGAAAGTTCAAAGAATTGAACACACACAGATTGTAAAAAGAAGCGAATTCTCTGGAAAAATTAAGATATTTCCAGATTGTCACTCATATGCAGGAAACTAATTCTGGGGAAAATTTAGATATTTCCAGAGCTATGGACACTCATGTGTAAGGGACTAAATTGTGAATAAGATTAAGAGATTTCAACATTTGATGCCTTTCCTGTCTTGGGAAACTATATTATTGTTTCCCTCGCTCAATATAGGAGCGACGTTATTCCTGTAAATGTCTGAACCTTCTCCAGAATGCACTTTGACACGTCCTTTCCCATTGCACTAATATTTATTGTTATTAATTACCTTTCCTCTTGTACAAATGTTTATTGTTCTTTCCTAATTACCTTTCTCGTTGTACAAATGTTTATTGTTATTAATCTTAATCTCTGTTATTCATTTTGTTATTCTTATGGTATTTAATATTTAAACCTATCACTGATAATGTCAGGTTACTGACTGACCTTTATGTACATATCTTACATGACCTGTTGCCATGGGAATTAAGATTGTGTTTTGTCTTGATTTTGGAGTTCGGGCTTTGAGTTTTAGAGAGTGGTCAAGTTGAATTGTAAGAAGCGGTTATGAGTGAAATGGATTTTATGCATATAAGTATTTATTTTGCAAAGAAGTAAAATATACTTCTTTCCTTTGTGAAAACTTGACTGTGATTTTTATTTGACGAACGAAGAGAGATATAACCAAATAGGCTACCCTGAGAGGCATCACGTGAATTCTACGAGTCTTCATGTGATCATTTTTATTGTGTTTTATTTAAATAATGACGTTCCTTTGACTGAAAGAACGTGTCAACTTTCGACCATATGAGTGATGTTAGCTCTGGAAATCGAAATCTTCTCCACAACTCAGGTATGTGTTAACCCTAGAGAAGATCTTCGTCCTTAAGTACCTGTGATTTTTCCTTTAAATCAATAAGGTACTGAACAGCATCGTTTTGATTTTTAGGTGCAATCAGCATTCGAATAAGCGTAAATTTGTGATAGAATGTTTTTGTTATCGTTGTAGTTTACAGTGCACAGAGTTTACATGTGATACTTACAGACATAAAATTGGCTACACCTGGCCTGGGCGTAAAACACGGGGTCGTGGTTTGGGTTAGTTGAGATGACGACACTCTTCAGCTTCCTCATGCAGTACTCGTCGTGGGGACACGCAATGCCCTCACAAATCTGCGCAAGTCCTAGAAAAATGTCATAACTTGTGGCTAATCCTATCACAAAACATGTACGCTACATTTTAACGACTTGGTTTTGTAGCAGTATTGAAGAAAACGCTCAGAAATACATTCGAAATAATATTCAGCTAATCCATTTCTCACGGCTGTAAGGTTTTCCCTCCATTTTTGAACTGTAAAGTTAGTGTGACTTACTTTTCTTTTCCAGTTGTAACATAAACAGAAATAGTACATCAATAATTTCCTACAGCCAAATTCACACGAACAAAAATAAAACCTTGTCGGATAACTTGATGGAAATATGTTGTTACAAAATTTGTGAAATGTCTGCACGTGGATAGCTTGAAATGAAACACTCTGGTCCCTGAATGAACCTTATGCATTGAAGTGGATACTGTGGTACGTTTAAAGAACAACGTGTTTATTTTTGAAAATATTCTTAAATTCAATATTAAAAACAAAAAATCATGTGCCACGGATGTTACGGATGATCTATAAATTTAAGTCCAATATCAAATATACATGCTAAAGGAAAATGTGAAACAATAAACTCCTTGGATCCATACAACATTCAACATATTTTAAAGGCGTTAAACAAAAAATAATCTGGTTAAATAACAAAATTGTTCTTGAAATATTCCCACTTTTCATGGTTTTTCTCTCTTATTAATAAAGAAATTAAAGATTTTCTTTGAAAAAATGGTTTGGTGCCATTGACCTTTACAATTACCTCAATCTGTTTAATAATTACTAATTGTCCACACTTACGCGTGTTAATTTCATCCTTGGTGAAATATTCGTGGCATCTGATGGACACTGCTGTCAATGCCCAGTGCAGAAGAACTCGCAGCAACATTTTCTTTGGCCATGCAGTAGGTGGGATGGTCCCTCTACGTCAGAGAACGGCTTCTGAAGAGTACAATTGGTGTACTGGTACAGCAATCACTAGGCTATGCCTTCTTGAAACAAGACCTGTCGCTTTACATGCAACGTCATCATTGGTAGGCCATTTCTCGCAACGCGATGTGAAGATAACGGTCACAAGATATCGTCAATTGTACAGTAGTTATTATACTTTATTCACTCACATTAGAAAAACTCCGTTAAAACTATACCCTGTCTCGGGGTTCTGTGAAGAAAGGCCGCGAATAACGACAGAGAAGGGGAGAAAGCTAGTGGGCAGTTCAAACTGTTGGTAGCTGCAGCTGTGTTTTCCCCTCAATGCAGTCAAACTCGCACACCATGCGTTCATTGGTAAAGCCCTCTCATGTCCTACTTGCGCAGAGAACTTGTTTTCGTTCGCTTGCTTCAAAGATTCCATGGACAGAGTATATGTCAACAAATACGTGCGACTGTGAGACTGATATCGTTGTCGTGACCTACCAATGATGACGTTAGATGTAAACAAAATTATCTACATCGGCCTTGATATAGGAAGGCATTTACTGCGGCCGCTGGAAGTAGATAAATCATGTTGCAACACGTTCTCGTTGATGAAAGAACATGTCAATTTCGTCACCAGACTGTCAAATGGAGGTGTTTACGAGTGTTAGAGTCGAATTACTTTCGGAACATCTCCAGCGGACTACGCGAGTCTGTCTAACGAGCCTAGTGGGCGTGTAGAGCCTGAGCAGGGGGCTTAGCGATAGGTTCTGCGTTGAGATTACGTCAGCGGCTCGCTTCGTTGATTGGCTGCTTCGAGAGTTGTGACTCGTTCCAAGCTTCAAATGCATTTCAGCCAAAGATGTTTCGGAAATAATATCCCTCTACTACGTACACCTTCCAACAAATTGCATCCCATTTTTTGAAACCAGGCGTTAATGGCTCCCTGGAAGAAGTCCCTGCTCTGAGAACGGTTCCAGTCTGTTCCTCTTCATCCGATGCAAAGTGGTGAGTCTGAAGTAATTTTTACTGACAAATCGAAAGTCACAAAGGCTCAAATCTGGACTGTGAAGGGGTTGTTCAAGCACTTCCCAGCGTAATATGAGTAATTTGGCGGGGGTAAGGGAGAACGTGCCGCCCAAATCCTTCGTGCTAATTAAAATTTACTTCTCTTAACCGTCTGGGGCCTGAGGAGCAAGGTAATGAGTAATTTTTTTATGATTTCGCAAATGTAATCGTTGTTAAGCAAAATTGTCCTGGACCCTACTTTCATTGGATAGAAAACTTGTTGATTCTCCCCTCAGAGTTAAACCCAAAGTTCAATTCTGGTCTCCGATTTAAGATTGAGTTGATGTTTAAAGTCCACTTTGTGCACAGTATGGCTAATCGGGACTGGACCTACAGTTTAAAGTGGGATCCGAACCGATATGTACCTCCACCGGGTATCGAACCCAGGGGTTCTTGATTACAACGCGACGACGCTACCACTGCGCCATCGGCGAGGCCCTAATTCTGGCCTTCGAAAGTTAGGTGCCAAGTTAAACGGAATTGCTTCACAAAGTTTGAAATATTCTTTGCCACGTGGGGTTGGGCACTACCATGCAGTTCAAAGGATGGCATTACACAGTTTTGAGAAGGGATACACGAATAGTATCGACTTGCTGATCAAACCATGCTTTTGTCTGTGCGAATGTAAGCGTACATTCACTGGCTGAATGACCAACAATAGTGTGTCATCTCATGTGATTATGTGCCAGGCGTAGGGCCTCGTCGATTGCATGGTGGGAGGGTCGTCACCTTGTAATCAAGTGGATCCGGGTTCGATACCGGTTGGAGCCACATATTGATTTTTAGCCCACTTTAAACTGTGGGTCTAATCCCGATTAGCCTATCTGAGCATAACGTGGACTTGGACAAGTGTCAGGCTCTTACAGCCTGGCTAGTACTGGCTCCACGTAATACAATTTATTCAATCGAATTTACAGATTTACTGTCATTCTATTTCATCGTAGCAATTAACCTAAAGAGGTGTAAAAAGCGACCAGTTCATTTAATTTGATTGATTTTTTTTATTTAGCGTCGTTTTTCTGCCACTTTTGGTTAATCGCGACGATTAGGATGACTAATGATGAGTTGAAACTGCTGAGGAGACATTCATAAAGAACACTCATGCCCGGATTCAAGCACGGGACCCCTGGTGTCAAGCGCGCTGTGCCTAACCACACCACCACGGAATACTAATGCGTATCGTTAATCTCTAAGTACTTACTTCGCAAAAGCCGTTGTTTCGTGGATTGTAGGGTTAGTCCTATATAAAGGCAAACCATTTCTAACTCCTTAGGAGTTAGAATGGTTCTTCTAACATCCAAGAAGCTTAAACATTTTGCAATGAACAAGTTAAAACTGAATGCATTATTTACGGACAAGGTTGTGTAACTTGATTGGACGAGTTATCAAATACAGGTTTCATTTATTACCCTTCGAGTGGCTATATTCACGGGCTGTCAATTAAGGAATATGCACGTTGGAATTTTATAGCCCGTGGAGAAGATTATGACTTGCCAGAGATTAAAAAATGTATACCTGCTTGTCAGAACGTACGGTAAACTAATGTTCCTTACAATATGGTATAACCGATTAGATTTGTTGAATTTTATAAGCTTCATGTTGTGTCAACATAATATTGTAACTGATTAATGGATTCTTAATGTTTGTGTTTAACTTCTTCAAATAATAAGAACATATTCGCAGCTCTGTTGAGTTGATAGATTTTTGTGAGGAATTTGCAGAAAGACATATGCGGTAGATTGGGAAAAGCAAACAAATTATATTTTTCCAAATCAGCATATTAAGTAATAGCCGACCTCGCGTCGTTGAACTAAACCTTATAAAGAAAATATGGTAAATGTTATTATTATCATTACACTTGATGGGCTGCAGCGACATTTTCCCTTTGGTGAGCCCTTGTGTGGATTTAAAACTGCTTTGCTTTCTGTACACTTTTTTAACTTACTCCCATTAAAACATGGGTTGATTGTATTACTTTTCAAGCAATTTTCTTCAAGTGTACACAAGAAGTTAACTATTTTGAATTGAATTGTTTTTTTAAGTCCACATTATGCGCGTGCAGGCTAATCGGGACTGGTCCCAGTGTACAAATACACGGGGGGATGCCGGGGATTTTTCCCTTCAAAATATTTTATCCCCTCCAAAAGAAAATTATTTTTATGCCTGCCAGCGATGTTATAATTCCCCCTTAAAGAAAAGGGAATTGAAAGCATCTATGTAACAAACAGAATTGAAAAATCATACGTGTCCATTAATGGCCCAGTCATCAAGGATTTTCATACCGAAAGGTATGCAGCTTTGTGGATTAGAGATGCCGAGGCTTATTTTCCAGGTATTTGCACTAACGCATTTGCATGTTTTCAGCGGGAAATTTGGAATTCTGCATGCTTCTAAATTAAATGTTATATTTCCGGAACTAAGAACGTTAGAGGTACAAATGATACCTCGTTTTGTTCAGTATACTTTGGGCTATAATCCTGATGGAAAAAGATTCCGTAATCAGTTAGAAGAAGAAGAAGAACAGAAAAGGGAAAGTAACTATTTTTTTACACGAAATTTGAAATTCATCGGAACCCCACGCAGGCTACACCAGGACGTGAATTTCCAAACGGTACCCGCATAATGCTTGGTATGTTTGCCATTGATGTGGAAAAATTTACGCACTTATTTGTAATACTTTCGGAGAAAGATAATAGTTTTCAATATAGAGCAAGACAATTCGAAGCTACAAAAAAACTTCTTTGTTACCTTACCTTGACCTGCCTGGCTGCCAAAAAAAAATCATAATTTTTCGGACATCGCCCCCCCCCCCTTGAAATAGTAACAATGAAATTAGAATTTACATATTGTTAATTACATACCTCTAGACTCATGCAGAACTCAAAACATGTATCTCCGATCATTATCCAAGTTACAGTGTGTCACAAGCCGTCCTTAATGGAAGTACCTGCTGTGACACCCGTATCACGACCAGTCCTTTAAGGGGCAACTCAGCAACTTTACCGAACATGCATTGAAGTTAACAAGGAACTTGCAGGGTAGAAATTAAGGGGGCGCCAAAATCAACCTCACCCAGGTGAAAGTTTTAACTTGAACCGCCCCTGAAAACATTTGCCATTTTCTTAATATCTTAATTATTTGTTATTGCCTGTATGTGAAATAATAAGCTTTCCGAAGCTTAATTATAGCTGGAAAATATTTTTTAAACATACTATAATGCTTTGAAGACATAATTTGGTTATTGCAAATTTTTAATATATTTATTTTCCTTTCGCAGAACACCAAATATGTCCTGTCCAATGAGGTCACATGGTAAGTACATGAACCAGTTATTTTTGCTCGTACTCATTATGAGACTGTCCTAATACTTACAGCAAAAACAGAATAACCGGTGACGCAATAGCACGTGAGGGCCAGGGGCTACCTACCGACTGCCGGCCTCACTCCCACCTGCCGAGGTGGGAGAACCATTACGGGGTGACGTGTGGTCACCACGACGAATCCCTAGTCGTTGTGTTAGGTGTCCATGACCGGGTTACTCTACTCATTCGTAGCTCCTCAATTTCCTCACGATGGTCGGTAACCACCGGTCCCATACACAGGCCGAAATCTCAGGAGAGAAGTTGTTACGCTTCCCCCAGGAGACTCGAACCTGCGCGCGTCCCGTAGCCGAAAGCATGACGCATTAAGTTCGACGAGCACCGAGACGCCGGAAGCGCGGCAACAGAACGGATCAGTTTCGGTTCCGGAGTCTCAGTGGGCCATAACTCTCAAGATAACCTGCAGACTTCTAGCCGAAAATTCCGGGCTTCGGTTCCGCACGTTCGCCTGTAGTATGCGTTACTCCATTTGATTCCAATAGAAGCAGACGACAGAAGTTCTTTTGCTGGATTTGTCCGTGCTTCCTCGCGTATCAGTGGGCGAGGTCCTTTAGACTGCACGGCGACGGTGCAGGACTATACTTACAGCAATGCCTTTAGAAAACGGTCTCTTAACTGAGGTAAGGGTTTATCCTGTGGCGCAGTGGTTGCGTTGTTACCTTGTAATCAAGGGGTCCCGGGTTCGATACCCGGTGGAGGCACTTAGTGGTTCGGATCCCACTTTAAACTGTAGGTGCAGTCCCGATTAGCCTTTCTGTGTATTAAGTGGACTTAAAACAACAATTCAACATTCAAAATTAAGTCGCTATGTGCAACAAATGTCAATAGCCTTAGGGCAAATACACCCACAATAATTTGCTTTCATGCTTTCTTTCATGAGTAACACAGCAAATGTAACAGTGTGAAGTTGTCTGCACATAAGTGCACTGTCGATTTCCTAAATAAATATTTTATGCTGGTATGTTAAGTGGAAATTCATCAAAGCAAGGCTAATGCATTTTTCTTTCATAAATTGACATAATTATACGCGTGATTTTGGTTTCTTTGAATGCATTACAATACATACCGTCTTATCCGAATAATTGCAGGGAAGGACAAGGAGTTTTGAATGCCTTGCGAGTCACCGAATACTAAACAGTTGAATAACGTGACAGAACAGATCTTTTGTTATAGCCTGTGGAGAAATAGGTTCTGGAAAACATGAAACAGGGTTGACTGTAATCGCAAGTGTTTATTGAACAAACTTCCCAGAATCCTTCGTGAAGATCGCACGACGTCCAATCATCATTCAGGGTAAATTTCCTTCGAATCAGCAGACTGGAAAAAGAAAGGAACGTAAATGCACTCTTAATTCCTTTGCGTGAAATCGTATGTTACTTAATCGTGTTGCTTACTTCCAGTTAACAATCATTATCTCAGAACTAAGGCTCCTTGAACGCTTGCCGAAGGAATTGATGTATTCAAACTTTGCAAGAAACATTTTTTTTAATGCTACATGGTCATCAGGATTGGGCTGAACCTAGGTGGCTACGGGAACTGGGGCATACAATACTCGCGGGGCCTATAATCAAAATTTATCAGGTTATTGTTCGAAGTACAGATGTCCTATATAATTATAATATAAACGTTAGAAATTAGGAATTCTTTATTCATGAGCAAAGTTCAGCCTGTGGCTGCTCTACCACTTAACCCGCAAAATCTAGTACAATAAAACAAACAATAATAAATTACTACTATCATAAGAATTCCATTACATTTATCGCTTCTAAATATTTCAGTAATTAACACTAAAAAAAGATAAAATACAATTTTACTCATTCACACACATCAAAATGTTCGTCTCTGGTTCAAATCTGCTCATTTATTTGGTTTTGCTTTCAACGTAAGCATGCTGAATCTAGTCATGTGTACCGAGGCTCTGTCACTGCCCATTTAGAAGTACTTTTGTTACTGCCCTTTTAAAGCTGTTGTATGTCGCACGCGAGGTAGCATCTGGTGGTAGCGCATTCCAACAATATGCTGAAGCAATTTGAAGGATGACAGGTATATGGATTTTATAAATCTGTCCAGATGAAGTTTCATAGTGTGTCGAGTCGTGTACTTGTGTATGTTGTGTCTAAATTGGAGTCTGTCATATAAATATGTGGGTGTTTTTGTTTGCAGAATTTTGAATATTGTGCAGGCCAGATGTAGTTTTCCGCGTCGTGTCATATTCAGACAATTAACGTAATTTAAGTAAGGCAGTATGTGAACTCTTCGTTTCAAGCTAAATGCAAACCGTATGCAGGAATTCTGTACTTTTTGTACAATTTTAGCATTAGTTTTTGTTAAATTAACACCGTGAACAACGTCACAGTAATCGAAAATGGGAAGAACGAGAGCTTGCATAAGACGCAATTTAACATCAGTTGAAGGTAAGTGCGTTGATTTATAGAGCTTTTGAACTCTGAGACGTTACGTGGTTTTGCCAGTCAAGTTTCTGATTAAATATGACACCTAAGTCCTTAACAGTTGTGCAGTGTGGGACCCTCACATCATTATATTAATTGATAAACCAATTATTTGAATTTTATTTGAGGCAGTTCTAGAACCAATTAATGTAAAACAGCATTTACCGGGGTTAATTACAAGACCATTACGTTTACACCATTTATATACATATAACATCAAGGTCACGGTTCAGGAGATCAATTGCTGGTTTGGCATTTTTGGAGTCTATCGGCATCATCAGCTGCGTGTCGTCAGCATAACATTATTACATTTAACTTATATAATAATACGAAATATTTATAAGTTAAGAGCAATAAGCAGAACATGCTGAAGGTTAAAACAGAATAAATACGTAAAGATAATAAAAGCTTCAAATTATTGTTTCATTTCGATTCTGGTGTACTCCTGGTGTCACATTATATTTAATTACAAAACTAGGTGTGTTCAATGTCAAACTGTTACTCTAACTATAAAACTGGCAACATTTAATCATATCCAAAAACATAATTCTGTTTTTTCTTTTCATGAAATTTTGACGCTGTAGTGAATTTATATTCTTTGATATAAAATAATATTTTCACTTTATGATTTCATTCTATAAGTAAACGAACAATACATTGATTCAAATATTTGTTACAGATATTTGAATACTATCTTTATGTAGTACTTCGTTTAGAATATGATGTCAATATTTTAGTATATGTTTAAGTAGCTATGCCAAAATTATCGACGAATGCAGGCTATATCAGATTAGTTAGTTAATTGGAAGCACCAGCGTTCTATAAACTAGTAAAAAAACAGCACACAAACAATAATTTTTCTTTAGCGTGGGGCCTCGGACGAATGCTAATGCTACTTTTATTAGCAACGACTGTAACAAAACATAAAATATTGAAGGAAGAAAACTATATAACAAATCTCTAATCGCTTGACATGCAATTATAATGTAATGTCCAAATGAAATCTAGATGAACATTTTGACTTATTGAAAAAATGCCGTTTCAGGCATTGAATTTTATGTGCATTGATTTGAGGTAAGGATTTCCAGTTGTGAATTACCGTAAGTAAGAGAACTTACCACACATCGTTCCTCGTACACGTAGTGTTCGTCTGTGGTGTCGAAGCCCTTCTTCCAGATCCTGCAGGTTTTCTTCTTCCCGATGCAGGAATTGGGACCCACGTCCGAGCAGAGGGTATGGAAGTCCTCCGTCTCTACAAAGGATATTCGACTCAGTATAAAGAATATATTTGTACACGAGTTTTAAGTGAAAGAGAATTTTAACTGCAGGGTGATTCAAAACACCCTTAACACCCCTAGACTGGATGCAAATAGTCGTGATAGAAACAGGTCAGGCCTATGGGGAACCATATTGGTGTGTTCCAAGCGTACTTCCGCCATATTGTTGGCCGCCATATTGAATTCAACTCAAAATTTTCAAATGGGAAGTGGGTGATGTGATATATCAAATTAGGCTACAATTTCAAGGGAAATGCAGTGGTGAACGTTTTTTCAACCTATCTTTAACCAGGAAAAAGTAACTTAAATGAAAACAACAGAAGATCGCAGTTCGTGACTTAAAGCGCTGCTTCCCGAACACCTTACAAATATTAATGGTGTGAATTCATCTGCAACTTACCTTCAGAAGTGAGACATTCGTGCTCTTTTTGGCATATGTATTCCTTCTCCTCGTCGCAATTGTCGCATACTTTGGTGGTTCCGTCTGAAAGAACGTAACAGAATAGACGACACAATTACAGACGAATATGAATATATATATTTTACTCTGTAGTCTGATAGATATAACTCTTTCCTTTCCGCGGCAAGGCAGCAACTAGCGCGCCAATGGAGGAACCAATCGCAGAGCGCCTTTGAAGCAGGTAGTTGAGGCTGATTGGGTGTTTGAGTCAGTTGCGCGCCACAACGTCAAACGCTTTGGCGGTAAGCATAGACTGCGCTAGAATCCAGAGGGGCAGATTTACAATGAAGGGTGACGCCGGAGACCCTGGTTCGATTCCTGGGGTGGATGATCTAAGGTTGGAATTTAAAGCGGCTCTGGGGCTCACCCAGCCTCAAATCAATGGGTACCTGGCAGCAACCCTCATGGTAAAGGGCGGCCTGAGTGTGGTGCTGATAACATCACCTCCAAAATAACAGAGATAGATAATGTGTGAGGGCATCCCCGAATGCGCAATGGTAGCGTCGTCGCATTGTAATCAAGGGGTCCGGGTTCGATACCCGGTGGAGGTACATAGTGGTTCGGATCCCACTTTAAACTGTAGGTCAAGTCCCATTTAGCCTTACTGTGCATAAAGTGGACTTAAACCACCAAATCAATCAATCAATCGATAATGTGTGAGGCACAACCCCCACATCCCCTAAATGTGCTTTCATGGCTCGAGGCTATATGCACGGGGAACTTTACATTACCTGCTTTGACGGCTAATTTCGACACTAGGAACCATCCGGAAACGAAATTTTATCCTGAGTACATATGCAGCCAAGCAGCACAGGCTTACAGTTGCCTCTAAAATAGCCGTAAACAAAATACATAAATTAATCTATAACTAATCAGCCCCGAATGGTCTGGTCTCGTTCTCGTCTTGATTTTTACAGCTCAGTCTCGGCACAATTCCTACAACTGCAACCCAGAAATGTACATGACTGTACAAGTATCTTCCTTTATATTTCAGGCCATTGCTTAGGCTTATATTGCGTTCATGTTTTAGAAACGAGCAGATTATTTTTAGTATGGCTAATACTTCCAACATGCAACACTTACCTGGTTTTGTGCAGGTTCTATAATACAAGCATGTCTCTTCTGTATTGTTGTAGCACTCGAAGCAGTTTTTTTCGTCCACGTTCTTAGTGACTGTTGGTATATAAGACAATAAGTGAACATTGGAGGGAGAAATTTCATCGACAATTATTATATAAAGACTTCACAAAATCGTGTGCATGGTAGAAGAAAGTCTGATATTTTGAAATATGAAAGGTAATGTGGAATATCACGCTTCTGGCTCCGGCTTCACAAGTCACATGTACCGATAACAATGAAGCATTTTACTATTTTACGTATATTTTATAATAAAGAAAAACACAAAAGTAAAACAGATAGAATCATGACAATCAATATTCATCAATTAATGGAAATCAAAACCGAAACAATTACTTAATACACTGTACACAACTCAACTATTCTTCTTATAATTTATTGATATTTTGATCAGGATTGATCCTTTTGTTTTATAATACACACACACACACACACACACACACACACACACACACACACACACACACACACACACACACACACACACACACACACACACACACACATATACTAATATAATAATACTACTGGTAGTAGTATTCTATATATTAGTACTAATATATATGAACTGACCTCCCTGGCTACTACTCCATGGGTCCCGGGTTCGAATCCCAGCCTGAGTATGAATGTCCTTTAGGAGTGTCCCTTCATCAATTTTGTCATGTCATCACTCATCCTCATCTTCGCCATATCCAAAAGTGGCAGAAAAGCTAAGTAAATTAAGCAAATTAAAAAATATAAAAGAACCATAATAGAGAATAGATATAGGTTACTAATTGCCGTGTAATCTGTTATCATCCCACTGTACACTCCGTTTGAATTTTAGTTACAGGAATTCCATGTGCGGGTGTATTGCATATTTATACGAGGGTTGGGGAGTAAGTCATGGCAACCCAGTGATAATTCGACAATCGAAGGATGTATTAAAATTTTGTTATATACAACTGAAAGAGTATCCATTATGGATATTTTGTTGGTAGGAATCATGAAAGAAAACCCAATCAACCCTGTGACATACACATGTATTAATGTACAAGTTACAAAAACCTGTCTGACCCTGTGACATACACATGTGCACGTGTTACAAAAACTTGTCTCATTATGACAAACCTTTCCTCGTATTTACTTTAATACCTTGTTAAGAAAGAACATTTTCTACTTACATCTTGTGACCTTCACACATTTTGCATAGGGATAGAAGATAGGGTCTTCGTCACTGGGGTTCAGAAGTATAGTCTTGTACTTCCTCTGGCAGTATTTCTCATCAGAGCACGTCAGGTTCTTACAAATTGACCCAAGTCCTGGACATGAGAACAGAAAGTATGGATGAATCATGAAAGTCATAATTGCAAAATAATTAAACTATTCAGCGTGGATTTCTGGGAATCTAATCTGAGGTCAATTTCTGAACACATTTCTGATAGGCAATGAGACACATGGGGTTGGCGAACACATTTAGGAAAGGCAGTGAGGCACGTGGGTTTGGCGAACACATTTAGAAGAGAATGGGAGATGCCTGGTTTTGGCGAACACACTTGGGTCAGGCTGGGAGATGCATGGAGTTGGCGAACATGTAGACATTCCGGTGTTGGTTGTCTTTGGAATGTCAACATCCTCACTTGTCAGGTTAGATTATGTCTACATATGCGCTACCTTGCCTCTGCTGTGTTCGGTACTTCATATAACTGAATAAGCGCATAGAATATAGCAATTTTGGTATAGATAAAATTTTCAAGTACAATGCATATTACATTTGATTTTCAAAGTGTCGAAAGCGACCGAGAGTCCCGGACATTAAATCTAGTCTCGTGTCAATTTTCCAGACTTCTGTGTTTTGTTTTTAAAATGTCTCTGTCTCAGCACCACTCCTAACAATAATTTAACAGGTGCAGATAGAGATGAGCGTGAAATATAAGTATGTTAAAAGGTTGATAAATACAGAATACGATACATACGTCCGTTGATTTCGTCAGAGGTGAGATAGTAGTAAGCAGTGGCTCCCATGATGCAGATTGTCCAGCAGAGCACTACATGCCATTGCATCGCCTCTCTACTCCAGGTTGCAGGTTCCTCCTTCCGCTCCCACCAAAACCATGTAATAAATTCATGAAATAACTTGATTATTGGTGTAAATACACATAGCACGAAGTAACCAAATCCATGGCATTGCTGAACCAGAAGGTTTATTGCTGCAGCAACACAAAACTTCAATCCCTCCATATCCTGGGCTAGATCTATCCACTCTCATCCATTCTTATCAATTTCCTTCAGGTCAGTTCTCCTCTTGCCTTTCCTAGGTCTCTTACCATCAGGTTTTCCAACAAGAACCATGTATACCCTATCCAAGCTATCTCTGGAAAAAAGAGCCGCGCATAGCGTCATAGAAGGGGAGTATATCGAGCGGGCAGAGTTAAGCAGTACACACTGCTGGGAAGGCTGGTAACTGCAGTCGCTTCCCCTCCCTCCCCCTCCACGCAATCCCGTCCCCTCTCACGTGTTCCTTGGTGGAGCCGTCTCACGTCACTACTTGCGCATAGACTTGTTTTCGTTCGCCTGCTCAGCCCCCCCGTGGCGGAGTGGTTAGCACATCGCGCTACAAAGCGGGTTCGAATCCCGGCCTGGGCATGGATGTTTGTGAGTGTCCATTCATCAATTTCATCATATCACTCATCCCCATCTTTGCAAATTAGCCAATAGTGGCACAAAAAAGCGAAGCAAAATAAAGCAAGTCAATCGTTCGCCTGCTCCCGAGTTAGCTAGGACAGGGTATATATAAACTTCCCTTTCCTCTCCATACATGGCCTTCCCATCAAAGTATTCTTCATGTAATTATTCTAATAATGTCAGGGGATGAATTTAGATTATGCGGTTCAGTATTGTGTAACTTCACCACTCTCATTTGAATCCAAATACCTTCTAAGATTGTTTATTTTTAAAAATTCCTAAGTTCTGTTCCCTATTTAGTGTCACACTTTTAAAATACAACTGTCAAAATTCCTTTTGTCTATGTTTTAACCTTTACATTCTTTGATATTAGACGAGAATGGATAACGTGCCTTACCTGAATTGATCTGTGTACTTGTGTATAGGCATGTTGGTGTGTCTGTATGTGTGTGTGTGTTCATGTGGCTTGCTTCACTCTCTCCCTCTTCATTTATCTCTTTGCTGATAACAGAATAGAGCCAAAACGCAGCACTAGATACACAACAGATTTTTGAAATTTGACTGGTAATGAAAAATATCATTTTGAGAGACCAGTAATAGATGTCTATCAGTATCGTTACAAAAGCAATAAATTTAAACACGAATATAAGTATTAACAACTAATTGCTTATTACTAATAGTGAACAAAAATGGGTTTGATTTGTTTTGTTATTTATTGTATTTTTTCTGCCACTTTTGGCTAATCGAGATGATGAGGATGAATGATGATATGATGAAATTGATGAAAGCACACACACAAAAAACACCCATGATCAGGTCTGGATTAGAACTAAACTAAAATTAATTGAATAAAATGTAATGGTACTTAATGAAAACTATTTCAAATGTTCTGTAATTTAATGACATTTTGAACCATCTAGAAAAGAATTTCATCTGCAACTTTATATATATATAATTAAAGTTTTATTTTAAATTTACTAAAATAATAAATATTGTTACTACGTTTCCCTTATATATTTCTGTATATGAAAGTAGGCCTTGTTACATCAATTTTTTAAGGTTTTTGCACCCTGCTGGGAGGGTAGAAAAAGTAATAGTTGCACATTTTTAAAACTTATTTCTTTCTAGCCACAGATCGGTGATTACGGTCCCCTAATCCAACACTGCACTGAAATAACCTTAACAGCTATTTAAAAGCCTTATATATTTCAATGAAATCTTCCTGTGCAGACAAATAAGACAACTTAGTGTAAGATAGCAGGAGTTTGCGTGTTAATTTACCATTGTACCAACCTTCAATTCCTTTGTACCCTTTTTCGGCTGTCTGTTGAGGAAAGTGTACGTTTGGTATTACCAGTTGGGTAATAGAAAAACACTTCTGTTTATTTACGATAAGGTTGGTACTAAAGATAACACAAAAATCAAGATTTAACATTTATTTTTTATAGAAGTCGTAAAATTAGAGGTTTTATAACTTGCTTGTATGTCAGACAAATGACTGCACTAACATGAAATGGACAAGAACTGCGATGTTTATGTTATGTATTCTCACTTTTCAAATGGCTTAAATTGTAGCAAAATGTTTGGTTTCGAACATAACTCGCCAAAGCTTTTGGACAATTGCTGATACTGAATTTTCTGCATAAATATCGATTTTACAGGTAATGGACGTTTCTAATTGCTTTTGCTAGTTATTAATGTTCATCTACAGACAAGTACAGTATGTGAAATACAAAGGAATATATCTATATCTATAAGTCTTCTGTGAACTTCTTCACTCGTAAATTTTGGGTTTGTTTATTACCATTATAACCATCACATATTTAATATATCACATACTTTTTTCTTTCAAGATTACTCGTATTTGGGAGACACATCCCATGACCCCCTCTACATCGCAAGGGTAATGTGCATATGAAGTATTTACAGCCTATTTACAATATAGAAATGTATATAATGAGACAAATGATAAAAGTCCTTGAAGATAAAATTGTCATTGCAACAATTACAAATCAATTCTGTTGTGAAAGTTTTTTTTTCAATAATTACATTTTTCCTAAGAAACAGTCTTCTCTTCTTCTAGTTCTTGTTTCAGAGAGAATCGAGTTTCGTTTTTCGGGACAACTAAAATTCTTTGTAGCTCTAATTGGAGAGGGAGGGGGGGGGACGAAATTCATCCAAAGTTAAAGAGTAACTTAAATGTTGAAGGCCCATCCAAAATATTCATTGTTGAAGTCACATAAAAGTCCTTGCTTTTCTGAAGAAAAATACACTGTGTAATAATATGATTTTAACAGCATTGTACAAATAATTCCCCATATACACTCGCCTTCACTTATATTAAATTATTATCAAGGAAATGCTTTAATTGAAAAAAAAAGTCAAATTTGTGAACGCCCTCAATGAACGTCAAGCGAAAATTTACCGAAAGCAAAATAGTCAAACATGCCCACATGAATGTATTCAACCTTGAAACTACACTACAGAAAATTACTTGTACTTTGAGACTAAAAACACAAAGCTATTTGAGGAACGATTGGATCATGTATTTTACATGCACTTTAGTACATCCAATATAGAAATAACATCAAACAAATTGAACCCGACAATTCAAAGTTTTGACAAGAATTCTCAATAGAAGGATCATTTTCTGTCTTGTCTTCACACTCGGGGACTCCGTATAGATTAGGAATGCTCATATTCAGTTGTATTTGGTTGTCGTCACACACTAATGGGTTACCTGTTAAATTCAGTACTCGCAGTGTCTGCATTGTCAGAAGTACCTCGTATGCTGGTGACTGCAAATGATTACCTGATAGTATCAATGTTTCCAAGCTTCCAAGGCCTAGAAATGTATCGCTGTATATGGTGCTTATGTTACAATCCCTAATGTCAAGCTTCAATAGCGACTCTGAGTATAAGAAAGTCTCGGGCGCAAGTTGTAGAGGGTTGTTTCTGAGGTCAACTTCCAGTAAACTTGAGATGTGGCACAATAAATGGGGAGGAACAGTCTTTACTTTGTTGTAGGAAAGGTCGACTCCTTGGAGACTGATTAAATAATGGAATGCATTGGGTCCTATCTCCTCTATGATGTTGTGCGAGATGTATAGCTTTTTCACGCCTTTATTGGTGAACGTGTAGTTGGGAAGAATAGATATGTTATTGTAGGATATGTTTAGCTTGACCAGCTTCTGCTGGTCGCTCAGATAATCTTGTAGCTTGTTCAGGTTCAGTCCCGAACAGTCTGCAACACGGTCTCCCTCTTCAATGTAGAGCGAACAATTAGTTTTCTCTGTTGGTCGACTCTCATCGTGAAGACTTCCTATCTCGTGCTTTTGACTTGAAACTGTTTCCGTAGTCTCGGCTGTGCTCTGACGAAGGAGGATGAACAAGAGTAACCAATGCAGCTGATGCATCTAGGCTGTTCCAGAATCTTCTAGCTGATCTCCTAGAGACAGAAATACTGCAGTTATTAACTTGAAATCACAAAATGTTGATATCTCGGTGTAGTGAGTCTGTTTGTGTATCACCGGGACATTTTCAACATTATTTCGTGCTTTTTTTTAAGTCCCAGGAGAAATATTATGGAGGGGGAAAGTAATTGGAGCTCGGTTTACTACATAAGCATGGGCGTCCGGAAAGGGGGCCACGGCCCCCTCCGGAAAATGAATGTTTTCATGAACTTATATATTACACACACATATATATATATTTCATTTTAGTCACAGTAACTTTGTTAATTAATAATTATTGGAAGGGTGTTGCAAGAATCTGGTAACTTCAATCTGAAAGAGTGTTTTTTCAAGAGGAAACACTATTATGGGGGTAAATGTGCCTCGTTTGCCTTCCTGGAAAAAATGCTGTGGACGTCCATGTACATATTATGTATTTGTACTCATGATAGTTGGTTGTGCCATGTAGTGCTAACATTAGAGAACACCAGAGCTTTGAGTAAAGAAGTGCTTGGTCAAGATTTGTTGATTTAAACCACATTTCGAGGGACGAGTTGACAAAGAGAATATATTCTAAAATCTCATGCTCAGGAGATAGTAGTAGTGCTGGTGACCCTACATGCACTCGCAAGATTTTTTTTTTTAAATATAAATATTTTGATTAATGTGAACGTTTTCTGTCGTTCTTAGCTCATGGAGATGTGTTACAGCGAAATGATGATGGTTTTATGTGGTACTATTTATCATACCGTGTTATTGTATTAGGTTAGTGGTTTGAGAATTAAAATTATTAGAATTTACACAAATGTTTTGACTTTATGAGTGTGTGTTCATGTAGAAACTGTACTGCATTTATTTTAATTTTACTCTTCAGATATATTTTTCATTGTGTTAGTAAAAAATAATGTGATAAATGGTTAATACACTTTTTGACTCCTCGTATGCAAACTGTATTACTTTTATTACTTATTTTACTGTAGTCACTTTATTTTTCATTTATATTTTTTCATTTTTGAAATTGAATACAACTGTGAAGAAAAAATGAACACTATAATTAATGGTTAAGTGGAAAAGAAGGCATTAATGCCTTAACTTTGCCATGTTAACAAAGTCGTAAATAAATAAGTAAACTGCTCCGGGCTTAAATATCTTAGTTCTTTATGGTTTCCTCATCTTGAAGACAATTTCATGTTAGGTTAAACACCGAAATATATCGATTCATTAAAGGAAGTCGACATTTTAAAGGGCTTACCACCACATAGTTGTACTCAATGATGAGACTGTGTAATAAGGTGACCAACTTTCGGCCATGATTTTAAAGTAGATTTCCAACTTTCAGTATTGAATTTACGGGTGATTTAGTCGCGAAAAATTTTGCCATTAGAAACTTAACATGACGAACAGTGCAAGAAGATACACACACAACACACACGGCATTTTTATGCTACATTAAGCTAAAATAAATGCATTTAATGCTGGAGATACGAGTAGGAGTGTTTTAGAAATACTAACCTTGTGGATGGATGCAGCAGCTAATCTTGATCAGTGTCAGTTGTTCCTGGTTTGACTTTCAAAGCTACTGTTTCGTAAGCGACCAAGTAGCAAATATCTTCCGTGCAATATTTATCAGTCACCTATTCGTTGTGCAATATAGAGCACGTCCTTGTTTATCCAGCTGCAAAAAATAAAAAGAAGTTCCACCCGCACATTGTCCTTGATATTATATCTGAAAATGTCTCTCTTATCTAAAGTTATCTGATGACAGGAGATATTTCTGATAGAAATTGGGTTTTCTTAAGACAATTTTCCACACATTACTACAGGAAGTGAATAACTAATTCGGAGATAGTGATGGAGTTAGATTATTTTCATAACATCCCTGACTGTTCTGCGTTTGCAGCTTGGGAGGGAGTCATAACTCCAGAAGTTTCCAATCATCAACCGCGCCGCTGACGTCATCTCAACCCAGCACCTATCGCTAAGTCTCTTGTTCGCGCTCTACTGTATTGGTAGGCTGGCAAATTAGACTCGCACAGTCAGCTGGGGATGTTACGAAAGTAAACAAACTCGACTAGAAATGGCAAAAACTAGATTTTTCCTTACAACTGTCAGTTAGAACAGTTTACTTTTTTCGTGACAAATTTTACCTTGTTCATAATTGTTTCCTGTCCACGGCTATACACGTATGAGGAGAGGGTTTAACGAATTCAAATCCCTCTAATTGGTTTAGTAAATATTTTGCACTAGTTGCTCAAATCGTATCAACATTAGAGCAAATCACTATGTCATTTGAAATAATTTGAAAACAGTAAAATTATGGTGTAGAGGTGGACGTATTGAATTAATATAATGGTATTCAAGTACATAATCTTATTGTATTCACAACGTCAGTAAAACTATTTCAGAATTTATTATGTTACTGTATGTGTGCATAAGTCATATACATATTCAAGAAATTAAAAATGTACAGATTTATTGGTATTTCGATATAATTTAAAAATTTGAAAATAAACATAATTATATGTATGAAAATGTATATTGTAATTGTAATGATTATTGCACATCGATATGCATTAAGCTATTCAGAAAGCACTTCGGTTATTTCGTTCGAGTACAAACTAACTGAACTTTATTTGTTTTAATAATAAAATAACAAACTTTCTGTCAAATTCCAGTGGGGTCGACGAATTGATTTGACCTCAGTAATGACGCTCATGGATAATGTCCGAAATTAGAATAGAACTATTTTCTTGTAACAAGTGGACACGTAGTGCTCTCAGTTCATTCTTTGTACGAATTACCCTGAGAATAAAGAAGCTACAAATGCAAGTAATTGGGTAAGAATGGAAGGGTAGAGCATGAGGCAAAAATCTGCAGCAGATGTGGTAGGATTGGTTGTTGGGGCGTCAGTGGTTGATGCATCAGTGGTAGTTGGGGCATCCGTAGTAGTTGGGGCAATAAATCCTGTCTTTGCTTCAATGAGTCGAACCAGTACACGTCATCAACTTTTTTTCTGATTTTCTGCGCGTTAGTGTCACATGTTGACATCTGTGTTAACGGATTACTACACAAATACAGTTTCTGCAGGCGCGGTGGTATTGCCTCGTGGGATACGAAATGTAGTTTGTTGTTTCTTCAATCTTGTAAGTTCGGAGAATGTTTCTTTGTGTATGGCACTTATAGTACAGTTGCTGAGGTCAAGCTCCTTCAGCGACGGGGAGAGTAAGAAAACGCCTGTCGGGAGTTCCAAAGGGGTTGTTCACCAGGTTGACTGCTATCAAGCTCAAGATGTGACAGAAGAGGTGAGGGGGAATCGAACTCAGTCTGTTCCTGGAAAGGTCTACCCCCTGAAGCTTCAACGAGCAAATGAAGGCATTGGGATGTATCTCTTCGATGTTGTTGTCATGCAAGTAGAGCTTGATCAGCTTAGGGCCGTTGACCATGCATTCGTGAAGCTTCGTAATATTGTTATGAGACATGTCGAGGACCTGATGTTGTCGCCAAGGTGGGCGAGTGGGCACTGCTACTGGCGCCCAGAACAGTTCGCTATGTTGTCGCCTTCCTTGTAATCGATGAAGCATACCGCTGTTCCCGACTGTTGATTCTCAGCTGACGAGAAATAGCTTTCTTCTTGGACACAAAGACGGTCTTGGTTGTTCTTCATTGTAGGTGCATCTGAAGTTTCCAGGTTGGTAACCACAGAAAATATCAACCAGTGTAGGAATTGTATTTCTCGCGTCGTGCTTTCGACAGCTCCTGTAGACAGAATTGTTTGGCCTGTTTTAGCCCGTAGATACCAAAGTGTTTCCGGTAACAAATATTGTGTTTATAGCTTGAAAACTTGACTGTTACTAGGGTCAGTCAATTATAAACCGAAATTTCTCCATAATATTTTATTACATTAAAATATTGCAAAAAGAACAAAACAAACGGAACATTTTTCTGTATACGTTCCGCAAAGACGCTAGGAGCCCGGGGTTCGAATCCCGGACTGGGCATGGGGATTCTTGGCGAGTGTCCCTTCATCAATTTCATCATAGCATCGCTCATCCTCATCGTGACAATTATCCAAAAGTGGAAGAAAACTGACATAAAGTAACTAAAAAATTATGATTAGATTGAATTTATGGCCACCCATTGCGAAGTTAAAGTAGTGTTCTGGGGAATTTGAGTCCAGCTTACCTGTTGTTTTTCCAACGGATATGTGTAAGCTTGAGCTTAAGTTGGTGTTTTTAAGTCCACTGTATGCACAGTAAGGCTAATCGGGACCGGACCTACGGTTCAAAGTGGGATCCGAACCACTGTGCCATTTGCCTCCACCGGGTATCGAACCCGGGACCACTTGATTACAAGGCGAGGATAAGTGTAAGCAACCAGTTGCTGAACAGAGGAAGCGGTGTTTTCCCTTTGTTGCAGGATAGCCGGCAAGATAAGCTAATTGCCGGCCCCGTGGCGGAGTGGTTAGCACATCGCGCTACGACGCCAGGGGTCCCGGCTTCGAATCCTAGTCTGGGCATGGATATTTGTGAGCGTCCATTCATCAATTTCATCACATCATCACTCATCTCCATCTTTGCAAATTAGCCAAAAGTGGCACAAAAAGCGAGGTGAAATAAAGCAAGTCAACCAATCAAGATAAGCTAATTGTTCTAGAATGCGGAATAGACAGACACCAATCGGCTTTTAACCGAAGTAAGTGTGACGTTGTTGAACGATATCAAGGATCCTTAATGTAAGATTGTTGTCAATGTTTGCATGTTGTTGAAGGATGTATGTTAACCCTATAGGTTTATATTAATCACGTATGCACCTATGACGGTGTTTTTTGATGTGTCGCGATATCAAAGAGATACCGCGAGAATCACTACATTAATGATGGAATATTACTGTAACAATAATATGAACACTGTTGATACCGTTCAACAACGTCACACTTACTTCGGTTAAAAGTCGATTGCTGTCTGTCTATTCCGCGTTCTAGAACAATTAGCTTATTCTGCCGGCTATCTTGCAACAAAGAGAAAACACAGCTTTCTTTGTTCCGCAATTAGTAGGTTACATTTTTCCGTGGGGAAAACAACAGGTTGACTGGACTCAAATTTCCCAGAATTCTACTAGCTAAGATTAAAGTCCGAAAACATATTTACGTAATCAATGTGGAACTACGTAGCAACTAAAATAGTCAGTTTCATCATAATTTATTCTTATTCACAAGAATCCATAATATTTTAGAATTAAAATAAGATATTAATTTGATACTTGAAAACTTCTTATATTTTAACGGTGGTACCTAGAATAATTATTGTCATTTCGTGCTTACCACTGACAATTCAAAAACAAAAGCAATATCTTCCTTTAGTGTACTGTCTGTACCTGAATTTAGGACAGTCTTCCTTTTTCCCAACAGCCAAAAAAGTATTTCGTACCTTAAGGGGGACGATATAAAAACTTTTTACATTTCTATTATTCAAAATGAGTACTAACCTTTAGCTGAATAGATCTGAAGTCTTGTCCGGATGAATAATTTACACACTCATATCTGTGGAATTTTATTTTTTAGATTATGTAAAAACATTAAGAAAAATGAGAAAAAAATTATCTGATTAGATCCCTTATCTTAAAGTTTTATGTGGGTCGGTTTGGACAATAGGAAGCATTCATTTCATTTTGATATCGAACAATTGTTCAGAAATACCTTGGTCATATTGTCACGTAAGCAATTTACGAGTTAGAAATATAATGGTTCGATTCTTTGTTGTAAAGCGATGACGTTACACATCTTCGTGTGAGCTGTCATTTTTATTTTACACAAAAATGTAGATCTTTGGCGAGAATCAGTGTCTTGCTGCATCCTAAAATGAGGAGGAGATGAAGAGGAGACATCCTGTATGATTTTTATATGAACAGGCAGTTCCTCCTGGAATACATTTCCATGTCGTCAATCATTTTCGAGTTTCTATCTATCGATTTCTGGAGTTCCTGGATATCCAGCCTGACAGACTTCCGCGCGTCCTCCGCCTCCCGTTTAAATTCCAGGAAGGCCGTGCTGAGATCCTGCAACGCCGCCTGGGTGGCGGCTTCCGTGCTTCCAGCGGGTGGTTTCCGTCTGGCGACGTCCCGAAGCCAGCTCTCGAAGGCCCGAAGCCTCTCCTCCACGCTTTCCACGCGGCTAGCAACTACGTTGATCGAAGCTTTTCGCATAATTATGCTATTTAGTAAGCTCGTGAACTGGTAGATCACTGGTGATGAACTGGAAGTGATGATTTCCTATGCTGGCACTAGTTTGTTCTGGTAGTAATGTATGAGATGAGTTTGCGCAAGCGAGATTGGAGGAAAAATCGGGAACTCTTGCTGCATGTCCACTACTCGTCCGCCATTTCTTCTTCCAGTACTTCCTTGCTTGCTTGATTTGGTGTTTTAAGTCCATTTTATGCACAGTAACACTAATCGGGACTGGACCTAGAGTTTTTAAAGTGTGATCCGAACCACTATGAGTCTCCACCGGGTATCGAACCTGGGACTCCTTGATTACAGGACGAAGACGCTACCACTGCGCTATTGGGGAGGCCTCACGCAGTGCACTTTGGGAAGAAACAGCATGATGTCTTGCAAACAAACTTGTCGGTGTTAAGGTAAGCATATGAGAAGCTTCCTCACAGCGAGAAATTTGCAATAATTTACACACATACATTCCTCATGTTGTCATGAAAATCATACCTTGAATTACTTTTGCAGCCAGCATATGCACAATGTTTACCTGGAATGTTTTCAACGCAGAATCTGATCTATTTGCCCGAAATATGGTCCACATTCAGAGAATTAATAACTAAGAGGCTAGCTCGGTGGCCTAGCGTGTTATTTGTTTGACTTTCGATCTCGTCATTGAAGTTATCGGGTTTGAGTCCGGGCTTGGGCATGGATGTTCTTTGTCAGTGTCCAGTTGTCAGTCAGTCTCCAGTCATCACTTTCATGTAATCATAACTTACATGTGACGTGCTACGGCACGTTGCTTGAATGCACTTGTGTATACCGTATCATGCCGCTCCTTCGGAAAAAAATACTATTGTTTCTCAGTCATTTTTTTAAGCTGAACACTTAAGTTTCGCCGAAGCCTTGAAACATATTTAGAAGCACCATGACTTCTTACCCAACCATTCATCCATCTTCTACTGAAAATAAATATGTTTTAGAATAAATGTTTGACATGAGAGTAATCAGTTGTTTTAACCTAACTAACTAACTAACTAACTCTCTAGCCTTCTTAAACCCGAAGGTTCATGGCTGCAGCAACACAGGCCTTCCATCTTTCCCTATCTTGAGCAAGATCTATATACTCTTTTCCATCCCTACCGATTTCCCTTAGATCCATCTCAACGTTGTCCCTCCATCTTCGTCTTGGGCTTCCTACAGGTCTCTTACCATCAGGTTTCCCAACAAGAATCCTGTAAACTCCTCTTTCCTCTCCCATTCTTGCCACATGGCCTGCCCACCTAAGTCTTCTTGATTTAATTATTCTAATAATATCTGGACATGTATACAAATTACGTACTTCTAAATTATGTAACCTTCTCCACTCACCTGTCTCCTCGTCCCTTTTAGGTCCAAAGATTTTCCTAAGGATCTTATTTTCAAATACTCTCAATTTATGTTCCTCTTTCAATGTAAGGGACCAAGTTTCACATCCATATCATAGTACAGGCAAAATTACTGTTCTGTATATTTTAACTTTTAGTTTCTTAGATATTAAACGAGAAGACAAAAGTTTATGAAGAGAGAAGTAACATGCATTTCCTGAATTAAGCCTACCTTTTATTTCCTCTTTAATATAATTTTCATTTGTTAATATTACTCCTAAGTATTTGAATTTGGAAACTGGTTCAAGCGAGTTGTTATCAATAATTAGATTTTGATTATTACCTAACACTTGGTTTCGGCCTGTAAGCATATATTTAGTTTTCTCTTTGTTAACTTCCAAACCTATCTTTTTAGCAGTTTTGAAAAATATTTTAGCATTATTCTTAATTGTATTCACATCATCCCCCAGTAAATCTATATCATCTGCATATGCTAACAACTGAGTCACACCATTTAATTTTAGTCCTTCTTTAGTTTCTTTTACCTTCCTAACAGCATATTCTAAGGCAAAATTAAAGAGCAATGGAGATAATGCATCTCCTTGTTTTAACCCATCATGAATTGTAAATTTGTCAGACATATTAATACCAACACGAATTTTACTTTCTGTTTCACTGGTGCATATTTTTATCATACTAACAAGCTTCTTAGGTATTCCCAACTCTACTAATATATTATATAATTTATCTCTTTTGACTGAATCATATGCTTTTTTGAAATCAATTAATAGCTGATGGACATTTTGATTATATTCCCACTTTTTTTCAAGTGTCTGTCTGATGTGAAAAATTTGATCTGTAGTTGATCTGTTACGTTTAAATCCACATTGATAATCACCTATAATTTCATTAGCATATGGTGTTAGTCTTGTTAAAAGAATGTTAGACAATATTTTGTATGCTGTTGAGAGTAGAGAAATTCCACGGTAATTATTGCAGTTCATTTTATCACAATTTTTAAACACAGGAACAATTATGGATTCTTTCCACTGTTGAGGGATTTCTTCTTTATTCCATATTAAACAAATTAATTTATGAATTTGACATATTAATGAATTTCCACCATATTTAATTAACTCAGATGGTATTAAATCAATGCCAGGTGCTTTGTTATTCTTTAGCCTTTTAATAGCATCTTTAACTTCAGTCAAGTTAGGTTCTGGAACTAAAGGTTCTGCTGTGTGTACTTCATTTACTTTTGATTTATCTCCTACATGGACATTTAAAAGGTCATTAAAGTAGTTCTTCCATCTATTTAGAATATCGCTTGGGTCAGCGAGAAAATCACCGTCTTTATCTTTTATCAAGTTTACTTTAGGTTGCCACCCCTTTCTAAATTCATTTACACCTTTATATAAATCTCTGATATTTTTATTTTTGCTGTTTGTTTCAATTTCGTTAATTTTGCTTTTCAAGTATATTCTAAACGTGCGGTTAACTTCTCGGTTTATTCTATTATAATTGTTCAGATTTGTATCATCAGAGTTATTTAACCACCTAAGTCTAGCCTGATCTCTTATTTCTATTAGATTATGACATTCAATATCAAACCATGGCTTACTTTTTCTTGGTTTATGGTATCCTATACTTTCTTTAGCTGCTGATTCTATTGCATTACGTATGTGCTCCCAATTCTTATTTACGTCTGTCTAATTTATATTTTCATCATCATTTAAATCCTGAAAAACATCAAATCTATTTGATAGTTTAATTTGGTAATCTTTCTTAATTCTTTCATCAGTAAACTTTCCTGTATCATATTTTATAACTTTTAGATTTTGTTGCTTATGATTTATCACTGAGAGTCTTTCTCTTAATTTAGCAATTACTAAATAATGGTCACTGGCACAGTCAGCACCTCTATGTGTACGAACGTCAATTATACTAGTATGTTGTTTTAAGAGTCAGTATAATTGTTATATTACTGAAACACTGATGTCAGAACGATGTTCGGCATTTTTCTGAAAGGTCCTGAATGAGTAATTATTTTAAAACTGAAAAGAAAAATTCAATTGAAGTGTCATCAATATTTATTTAAAAACAATAGTTAATAATATATGTACAATAATTATATCACAGTCTTACCTTTACACAAAATAGAAAATAATTTTGATCACACAAAGAACATGAATGATGAAAATATGTCTTCTGCTATTTGAATTGATTATTTTACACTGAAATTGGTGTTTAAAATTTTTTAAATTAGCTCAATTTTCTAAAATTATCATGCCACGAAAGTAAAAAAGTTCGGTTTGAACGGTAAATAATGTAATGAAAAGAACCATGTGTGATCCCCCCACCTCATCTAGCCTGTCGAATTATATTTGAACTCATGTGCACCAACGACAACAAAATAGTGATGAGATTCTATCGGGTGAGTTCTGGGGAAATCCAGAAACTCTCCAGAACAGAAGTCATTATACTTTTAAGGAACTGAAATCTATATTTGTTCTCTGCTCTCTATTTCTCTGACGGGGTGAGTCCGCTGGGGATGGAACTCTTTCCTCCTATAGTTGTTAGTGCTGCTGAACCTGATGATGTTTTGGGTAGATATGTAGTGGCTCCTTCTTGCTGCTGTTGCAAGAAGGGTAAATGCAGATTCAAGGTGGATTAGAAGGGTAGAACAGAAGAAGATATCTGGGCGTTTTGAATGGAGCAAGTCACTAGCTATTCGTGGCTTGAATCAGACGAGGAGACCCGATTTGTATCCAGTGCTTGCTTTATAAGGCCAAGAACGAGGACTGGCTAGAAGACGCTCCGGTAGACTCACCTGCCATCTATGTAGCACAAGGGCCATCACACACAACCAGAGTTGACTCTGTCGACAATGACGTCAGCTCTCGAAAATTTAGAAAACATTCTAAAACCAAGCTCAATGATATCCCGAGAAAACCTAATCATCCATTGACATGAAACCAAGTAGCACTCAGGAATAGAACGAATTTCCTTGAGTTGAAACGCAGGATTATAGAGGCTATCAAAATAATTCCCAAGGTCATGCTCTGGGAGAACAAGGCACTATCTCGACGTTATTCGTGGAACCAAAAAAACACTTTTCGATCTCTTGTAGCATTACAACAAACTCTTGAACTTCCTGTACAGTATGCAGAACCAACAACATATTTGTTATTGTTTTCTATTTTTGTTTTTTCTTACGGGTAAAAGTTAATTTTTGAAAGACCCTGTATAATTGCTCGTGCATTAACAAATATACAGGTTGTCCAAGAATTATCTTTACAACTCCAATTGTAAGTCTCATAACCAACCTTGACAAATGGATAAGCCAAGATATTACATAATGCCAATCCTTTTGAAACGATTGTCTGAGGTTGGGTGAAAATCACCACATGCTCTGGGAAAGTTTCCTGCATAACTGGAGAGAATACTTATACTTACAATGCCTGATCGCTGACAAGTCTTTTAACTTCAGTTTCGTTTTCTGTGGAATATGAACTTGTCGCAGTGCTCTCTGGGGTGAGTCGGGTCGTTGCCCATTCATTCTGGGAACCAAGGCTTTCACCTTTCACCTTGACATGTCGGTTTTCGTTTTGCATCTGACTGTCTCCATTTTCGTCATTTGACTTTCTACAGGAAGATATGTTTCCGGCGTAATTGATTGTTATGGCCGCGGCTATGAAGATGACTATTGCAAGCACAGAGAACGTCACATGGGATTGACTAACGCCTTCTACCTGCTTCCTTCCTTTCGCCACGATCTCGGTGGGTAGTTCGGAATCCGTGACACTTAAAGTACTGATTGTTGAAGAAGTGTGGATTAAAGTTGTAGAACTAGGACACAAAGTACCTGCAGGATCTTGAAGAGACGCCTGGTTGAGTTGAGAACAGTTCAGGCTCTTCTGAAACTTATTCTGGTACCACGTCTGGAAACTGCTGAACACACAACCACACACCAACGGGTTTCCCTCTATGCTGATGATCTTAACTTGTGGTACAGGACGAAACATGAGGTCACTGAGGTAATGAAGGCTGTTGTTGTCGAGATACAACTTCTCCAGGCGAGGAACTCCAGATAATGTATTCTCATCGATGGAGTTGATATTGCACGCTCTGAGATCAAGTATACTCAAGGAAGAACCGAACAAGGGTTTTCCTTCTGGGATCTTCAACTTAGTATTACCACTGAGACGTAGTTCCACTAGGTCAATGTTGCACGAGAAAGCATCATAGTTGATGTGCTCTAATTGATTGTGGGACAAGTTAATGTAAGTTAATGCTGAGTTGAATGCGCACCTTGGGACATATTCGACAGAATTGTACTCCATGTGCACTTTCCTCCACTTGATCTTCGTTGATATGCCTACCAAACTGGAGATGTTATTGTGCGAAATGTCCACCACGGTGCTTCTGCTGCACTTCTCGTGGAAGATGTCAGGGACTTGAGTGTAGTTGCTGTGAGAGCAGTTGAAAACGAGATCTTGATTCACTACTTTGCAGCTGCAGGTATCTTTGTTTCCTGAAGATGTCCCCAAAATGAGCAGAAAGACGTAAATGATGCGGAGTATAAAGTTGTTCATGCTTGTGGTGAGTCATTTCCTACCTGTAAAGAGAGAGAGAGTGCATTTAGAGGCAATGTCTGGCGATTTGATTTGATCTTTATGTAAGTTAGCGTCGCGTTTCTTCCATGTTTTGCTAGTCGCAATGACGAGGATGAAATCGATGAAGAAACACTCACCAAGAACACCCATTCCCAGGCTGGGATTCGAAATGCGTTGTATGCTCTGTACAGAAGAGATCGAATGAAATGTACTTCCTAACAACTCAGAAGCGAGTTGGAAACTCTTCATTACTCCTGTATAGATAAGGAAGCGGGGAAGGGCAGTAGCAGACAAGGTTATTACGTAAACATATTTCCGGCAAGCTTTCTGTTGGAGTCTTGGCAGTTTGTGGAAGGATTTTGTGTTCCTATCCCCCCTCCTCTCTCTCATTGCGTTTGTGCGCGCTTGTGTGTGTGTGTGTGTGTGTGTGCGCGCGCGCGCGCCGACACCTCTTTCATTTTAAATTGTGCTACTTTTGGCTAAACGCGACGATGAGGATGGTCGATGAAATTGATGAAGAGACACTCACAATGAACACCGAATGAACACAATTCCAAGGCCGGTGTTTAAGGAAGCTGTGCTAACCACTCTGCCACGGAGGCCGGAATCCTTCTTAATGTATAGGAGAAAACGTTCTTTGACATCGAACTAAGAACAGTTGATATGCGTCACGTCGGAGTTATATTTTCAATTGAGATTTATTCTTAACTATTCTTTTGCCTACATCAAAACTTCCACACAATAAGATTGATTTCACTAAGGACAACACCATTAGAGTCTATGCTTTGAGGAATGATTAAGCACACCATGATGACGGAAGATAATTCACATGATTATAGTGATGCATTACATCAGTGAAACATTAATATTCGGTCATGAAGAAAAATTGAAAACCGCAGGGACACAATAATCGATAGATTTATTTATTTTATTTCACTTGTCTCAGTGACAATTTCATCTTAACACACCTTTCATCCTCATCTTTGTGATTACCCAAAACTGTATTGGGTAATCACAAAGATGAGGACGAAAGGTGTGTTAAGATGAAATTTGTGAAAGGACAATTACAAACGTAGACGGATAGGACACAGCCCAAACTCCACAGACCATCATACTGACCTTGTGTCTAGACGCCAGATCCTCATTAGTCTGTACAATGCACTCCATGGTCACAATGACGTAAGCATTTGTAGAATTGATTTGTATATATTTTTTTCTTCGAAAAACGCGAGCTACACTATTGCGCATTATGTAATATGCCCATTACTTCTCAGGAACACTCGCGGCCATCAACTAGTTTTATCCTTAAACAAAATTGCGGGTTAGGATGTTAACAGATACTTCCAAGACAATATCTAAAGAATATTGTCACATACGCAGAATGTAAAACATTTTTATTTTCTCGTTTCTACTACATCCCTGGGGATTAAAGACGGCTGGAGCGTGGTGCTGATCATATGACCTCCAAAATGGCCGAACTCGAGAATATGCGGGGCCCTACTGCCACTGCCACATCCCCTAAATGCGCCTTCATGGCACGGTGCTATATGTACGAGGAACTTTACCTAACTTTTACTACTACTAACTACTCATGCCAGGAATTTTGGTATTTTTTATACTTTTTTATTTGCCCATTGCTAACCTGGTTCATTCCCAGCCATAACAGCAATTAGTCCATGCAATAAAAATATGTCAAATTTAAAATGAAACAGGTGTCGGCGCGCGCACAAACGCAATGAGAAAGAGGCGGCTGGGGAGGGGGGTGGTAGGAACACAAAATCCTTCCACAAACTGCCAAGACTCCAACAGAAAGCTTGCCGGAAACAAGTTTGCGTGATAGCCTTGTCTGCTACTGCCCTCCCCCACTTCCTTATCTATACAGGAGTAATGAAGAGTTTCCAACTCGCTTCTGAGTTGGTAGGAAGAGGGAAGTACAGTCATGGAAAAAAGTACTTCCCCCATATAGCCTTAATACCAGTTGTCTTATAGGGGAAGTATTTCTTTCCACGACTGTACATTTAATTTGATCCCTTCTATACTATCCACTCGGCTATGGAGGTCAGCAGCAGTGTGTGGTGAAAACAGTTGGAGGGGCATTCCAGCGTTACGTGTGTGACATTCACACATAAAAAGTAAGGTTTGTAAAAATGTGATTGGATTCAAATGTTCATAGTGAACTGATTTCATAGAATTATGAAATTCTGTGTGCTAGCAAATGGTGGTTCCATTTGGTTGCTATCTCGGACTACAAGTCGCTTCACCCTTCTGGCTCCGAGTCGTGAAAGGTCTCACGGTTGTATTGCAAATACCCGAGGTCATGAAACAAAAGAAAAATGATCAGCATTTCTAAACAAAGTGAAGTTTTAGAAAAATAATGCCTGCTTTGAACTAACCCAGCATATGTGTTAAAACAACAAAAATATTGACAATTTTAAAAATGGTCAAGCAACCAGTGCTGGAACATTCTGTATGGACTGTCCATGTGCATTCTGGACAAAAATTCTGGTCTTAGTACAATTTCTATGAACTAAAAGTGGATGAACATCATAGTAATGCTTCTCCCACTTATTCAACATTTCTAACAATATTATGTGTACTCATATTAGTGGTAATTAGTGAGTATTTTAGGGCTATTTGTCAAAAATATAGCTGTATGCCAGTGAAAAATTGGTCTGGTCTATACTGAAACCTGTAATATTTTTACTATGAAAAATATTATCTTTTAATATTTTTTTAATATTTTGTTTCACATGTATTGATTATGCTGTGTAACAATTTTCATTGTGGTAAAACCTCGCTATCAAACAATATATATATTACCCGAAGTGGAGTCTTTCTTTCATCACAACATTTTACTTTATTTATAGATTTTTCTACTTTATGAGTAGGTAAGAGTGGTAATATAGTCATTTTCTGTTAGGATTGTCCTTCTCCTCTCCAACAATACCTAAATCTTCAAAATAATCCACATAGTTTCCGAGATAATACATATTTTGTGTCACATGGTGTGTTCGTTCATCCACCCAATTCCCGAAAATCTTCAAATTTTCCAAAATTCGTAACTTTCAAAATATTTGTTGGACAAGTCTGGTATTACTTTTTGCTATATTGGACCAAGTATCTATTAGTATAAAAAATTTGAAACAAATCCATGACTATGAAGCAATCTGCTCTGGGTGATTTCGCGTGGAATGACCTTTATCTTATTTGAATGTTATGTAGCGATCTGCGCCAGAGATAATTCTTAATGCCTTGTTCTGGATACTTTATAGTGGACTTAGGTAGGTTGGGGACAACTGAGTGTTATTATTAGAAAGAAAACAGCGATATTGAAGGATAGGGGAAACTGTGAGGTCGTTTAGTTTAACTTATCATGTAAAGATACTATTATAATATATAATAGATAATAGTATATCTTGAAAGAGCGTGAAGATGCCTTGAAAACTTATTTCTGGCGTTGTAGTTAATTTTCAAAACTTGTGAATGAAAAACCAAAGGTTTAGTATGTTAGTAAAATTGTAAATGTTTTGAATTTATGCTTAGATTCTCATAGCAACGCAGATAACTTGGAGCATGGATCGAATTGTTGTAAAATATTATTTAGTGTTTGAACATTGTAGTAAGGATATTACCAACTCTTCTTTCGACGTACTCGGTTTCGTACAGGTTATATTGTACGTGAAAGAGAGATTGACATTTGGTATCTTGAGAAAGGGTCGTTACTTAGCCTACATCCCGAAAAGTCTGCATGTGATTCCAATCAAGAGTAGGTTGAATTTAAACTTGAAGAGCCCACTGGCCTCCCCTAATTTCTCAGAATGGTGTCATTACTCGGCTAATGATCTTGTGAGTTAATGCACATTACATATTTGGAAAGGAAAATTAATGTCGAATTATATTCGTGTTGATCTACTACAAGATCTACAAGAGAACGCGATAGAAATATAGGAAAGAAGGGAGAATTAATAACTCATATTTTTCTTTACTCCAGGGGAGTGGGAGTTGAAGTAACCCCTTTCACGCTTTCGTTGCGGGGTGCCTGCGTTCTATATCTATACTTAAAAAAAAGAAGCACTTGGTGTTAATTCACCACATATAATGGCACAGTGGGATCCATGAGTATTACCGTGCAAATTGTCCATTACTATTTTCATTAATTTTTCTCTGACATCCTGTGTGTTTTTAAGCGATGTATTTTTATGTATGTTGTTGCAGAAGTTGTCAACAGCTTGTTTTTAGTTTTCTTTTAATTCTTGAAGCTCTTATTGGGTCAAATAAAGTGCACGAACCTGGTGATGGACAATTTTCACGGTTATACTCATGGATCCCACTGTATGAGGAGGTCCACACTACGTTTTAGTCAAGGTTTAATCTCAGTGGTGTTAAATTAATACACATAAATTGTCATAATCAATACAATTTTACCTACTGTGGCCATTGTCTGTCACTTTAACAATTTATCAGGATACCTGACGTCAACCCCGAATACTAAAAATTTCTACAGCAAATTTTGAAAGAACATAATTCTACTCCTTCTACCTAGTCTGGCCATAAATACTGTTACAAACTTTAGGCTTGGACTGTACATCCGGTAGTCAGGCTCATGAACCATGCTTGTGCTGAAGTTCACTCTTGACCATTGTGTGATCAGCTGTGAAAGAGCAATCAGCAAAAGGTTTGTGTATCAGACAATCCAGAGATTCACTGATACTGGAGTAGCATGAAAGATGACCCAAGAGTTGGTCGACTTCCCACCGTATGAACAGCTGCGGCTGTTAAAGCAGTGACAGCTCTCATCCGCCGAAATCCCATCCGGAAGCAAGTGATAATGGCACAGGAGCTGAACCTTTCACAACAATCAATGTTCAGGGTACTTAATGAAGACCTTGGAATTGGAGCTTACCGGTGGAGTACTGGAAATTTCCTGACGACACAAGTGAAGAAGCAGAGGGAACTAAAATCGAGACGGCTCCTGCAGCGGTATGTTGCCAATGGGCATTGCAGGATTTTCTTCACTGATAAGAAATTGTTCACCACTGAATAAAGTTTTAACCGCCAAAATGAAAGTGTGTATGTTTCAAACTCCCGAGAAGTTTGTGAGATAGTTCCCAAAAATCAGATATGCCACCAGCCCTCCTCAGTCATGGTTTGGTGGGGGCGAGTTATGAGAGTTCCATCAGGCCTCATTTTTGAGAAAAGGGTTTAAAAGCCGTGCGAAATGTGTATGTGGAAAGTGTCCTGAACCCTCTCGTGACACTGTTGAACCAAACAATGTTTCACAATGAAACCTGGATGTTCAAGAAATATTCTGCCCCAGCTCATAAGGCAAGGTTGACGCGACGGTGACTGGAGACCAGTGTACTCGATTTCATCTCCACTTTTGATTGGCCATCTGATAGCCATGATCTCAGTACCTTGGACTACAAACTGTGCCAAGAGCTAGAGGGGACTGTCTGCAAGAAGAGACACCCCATAATTGAAAGTTAAAAGCGCTCCTTGATAGCAGCAGGGGCGGACTTTCCCATCAAGACCATCCGTGCTGCAATAGATGCCTGGCCAGGGAGACTTCGAGCCTGTGTGAGGTCGTAAAATGTACATTTTGAAAACTGATTGGTGCTATTTGTGTGTAATATATGTAAGTGTACCATACTAAACTAACGTTTAAAAATCTGAAACCATATTCAATTTATTCACAAAACAGTGTGTAACAGTATTTATGGCCAGACTAGGTAATATTTCATTTCTAATTTAACTAAGCACTTAAGAAACATACCTTGTATATAATTGAAGATTAGGCACTCACAGGAGATGTACTACGATTCCAAAGACGATTCCACGCAGGTAAAACAGCGATAGCGAAAAATCAGGCGAGGCAGGCCGTCTCGGTAGCTCAGTGGTTAGAACAATGGCACGGTATGCCAGAGACCCGGGTTCGAGTCCTGGTCGAGCCTGCATTTTTCGCTGAAAATTTCTACGTAATACCTTGGATATGTTTCGAAGGAATTATCTACACGGACTCGGAACAATGCTGCTTTCAATACGACGGAGATCTTGGAACTGCTTTCGTGACAATTATCTCTACATGGTTGAAGTTCAAATAGAATCCAACTACCTATGATGATGAGGCAATTAATTTTTTTGTTTTTGTTTTGTAAAGGGCAATGACAAGACCACTCTCAATCACTTTTACCCTTACAATACTTTCTTTGTCGCCTTTAGGAAAAAATTACTGATAAGGCTTCTCTCCCTTTGATAATCATACTTATCTCTGGGAATTTTAATCTTTCCTGTATGAAATTAAAAGTAGAATTTTCCCCCGGTTTACGATTAGACTATATTTCTTTGCATTATTGCGACAGAATTGTACTTTTATATTCAACAGTGTGAGTTCATAATCCCGATCTATCATTTTCAATGTTTTTTTTTTTTCGATACACGGGGTGACTCGATCACTGCATACTTCGGAAATTCGCATATTTCAGCATGCACTAAGGGGAACAAGCTACGTGTTATCAATACCCCATTTGGTGCATGATGTTCCTCGTACCGTCTCTCCCGTCGAGAGATCATTTTAACTCGTCTGAGAATTGGACACAGCCGTCTCACTCATGGTCTCTTGCTACAAGGACTGGACCCACCAATGTGTATGTAATGCCGTTTTATGTGATTGGAATATTCTCAGAGTTTTAACGATTTATCATCATCCATGTTTGGAGATGATGACGGTGTTTTAGAAAATGTTTTCAGCTTTTTGAGAAGAGCTGGTCTCTTCCAATGTCTGTGAGGAAGTTGTCTATCTTGCAACAATTCTTAGATTTTTTTGGCATAAAGATATGTAATTTTTTTTACAATTACCGTTATTTGTGACGTGAAACTCCTCCAAGAACTAAGCACTTGCAGACCATAATGACCATTCGAAATTTTCTGATCTTTGGGGAATCTGAACAGAAAATTCAGGGTTCGATACCTGGTGGAAGCACATAGTGGTTTGGATCTAACTTTAAACTGTAGGTCCAGTCCCGATGCCTTAGTGTGCATAAAGTGGACTTAAACACCAACTCAATCAAACTTTTACCAACTGGTCAAAAATCTCAATAAATTACAAAATAGTTGAAATGGTTTCATTATAAATATTTGTTTAGTTTTTGCTTTCTATTAATATAAACCAATTAGACTCCATTACTTGCATTTATCATTCATCTTATTTTACCTCTATTGTGCACATATTGTTATTGGTGTAGATCGTCTCTTGAGAGAGAGGGAGAGATACATTTCCCTTCATTCTTTGCGTATGTTAAATATTATGTTCAGTAAGAGATATTTGCTTATCTTTGTTCTTATAACATAAACTTTCTTCCGGAATTTTTTTGTAGGGTGGATTTTTTAGTACAAAATTCTTGGTGGGGGAAAATCCCCTTGTTCACTCCCGTGATTTCGCACCTTGCTTAGTGTTACGCAAAAAGAAAATAAAGGTTTGTCCTGATATAAGAAAAATGGAAGCACTATTCTGATAATGTCACTGTTCAGTGCACGAGTGGAATTCTTGCCTTGGGGTTTATATTGATGAAACAAGGTGTTTCCCATTCCTGTTCAATGTTTTAATTGTGAAGCAGGAGATATACAGAACAAAGTTATTGAACTAAAAACTACCCAAGATGAAACTTGTGGAACCATTTCAAATTACGGCAATATTTGATAAATAATTGTTAGCCATTACAGGTCGTAAGGTAGGTGAGCCAAAGGTGGCCATAGTTCCCAAGGTGGCCCACTTCACGAAAATCATATTACTATTTCACAAAGTTAACAAATGGCACTACATCTCCCTCTGGTGCACTATGCAGAAAACCAACTGTCTCTGGCTGCCAGCAGTCATTTCATGTAAGTCATTGTGTCAGGGATCGAGTAGTATGTTGTTGTTGTTTTAAGGTTAGTAAGAAATGTGTTGTGTTTACGTCCTTGAAATTAACGAATGTTAATATTTTATACATATTTTGAAAGCTCGTTTGATTATCTTTTGATCACGATACCTATTTTTGTTGAACAACGTGGGTCACCTTTGGAACAGGTTACACTCGCTTCTGGAATTTACACCTTTTTTCACATTAAAATAGTTTTTTTCTTAAAAACTACGCAATAATGTTAAATTTGCACAGAATTCATGAATCACTAAATGTTATTAATATGTTAGGTTTATATGTAAAACCCTTCAGTGATTTCTTTTTCAGAAGTGTTTTTTTTTTTATTTCGAAGGTGGAATTGGCTAAAAATTTTCTACAACCCGGAATTAAATACTACAAAAAATATTTTTTTGTAGGAATGTTCCCCAATTTTAGGACAACTCAAATCCAAAACCCCAAGAGATGGAAGGTTGGGGAAATCATTCTACATATGGGGTCGGTCAAGAAATAACCACTCCGCCACGGAGGTCGGTTATGCGTCTATAATGAATGTCACCAATCAAAAGTTTGAGACTAACAATTTCTCTAATAATTTTTTAAAAAAATGAATAGACATGAATGAATATGTTTTCTTGAGCACAAGCAACATTTTCTACGAAACTATAAGAGTAGTGGAAACGTATTGTTTCTAAGTAATCCTTGTAGGTATGCCTAGTATTTAACCTCAGTTGTGACATATTTTGATGATTTTTTTATGGATTTTATTGCGTTCGACGATGTTCTAGCCCTATTTTTTGCTGAATCTCATTTTTGGAGCCTCATCTTTGTAGGTATGCCATGATCTTACGTGATATAACTTAACCTATTAACTTTTTTACAGCCTTTTACGGGTTAAAATAACCTACAAAGTTTAAAAATGGTTGTTTCTATGTTATCCTTGTAGGTGGGCCCTCAGCGTAAACGGCTACGATGTATTTTTTGTTGATTTTATAGGATTTGACGATGTTCTAGCCCTATTTTTTGCTCAATCTTATTTTTGTAGGTGGTGGGCCCTAAACGTAAACGCCTACGATGTATTTGGGGGTGTTTATTTTTTTTTTGTTGGTGGGGGCTCTCAGCGTAAACGGCTACGATGTATTTTTTATGATGTGTGAGCCCCCCTTTTCACGATGTATGTCGTGGAATTAATTCAATGCCCCCACTATTTTTGGAGGGGGCCACAGTGGGGGCTGGCAGTGTTGCCAACTTACTCCACAAAAATTTCACCATATGATATTTCACAGGCGAAGCTAACCTACAAATAGAAGTTGGCACAGTGGGGGGGGGGGCTCGCAGTTATAGAACTCGTCGAGCAATAGCAAATAAAGCAAGAATCGTTTTCCTACAGCCCATAGTTTAAGAATTACAAAACATCTTAGAAATTACATCTTGAAATTTTAATCTAAAATAACTCGGAACCAGCAAGCACTAATCATCATCTGTCTAATAGGTTGTAGAGTACTTCTAATTTTTTATCGAATGCTATTAAAATTTTCGAATTAGGGTCAAAACTAAGCCAGCAAATCAAGTTTCTTAAAAAATAAAAAAAATGTATATATTTCCGAAACTTGAGGGGATGGAATTAATTTTGTTTGCTAGTCGAGAAGTTTTCGTCAAACTCTATCCAACAAACCTATAATTGTCATCCTAGCTCAATTAGGAGCCAAGAAAATTAATTTCTTAGAAAACGTTTTAAGATATTTGTCTTAAGAAAATTTTCTTGACAGACCGGAAGTAACATCTTGACAGACCGGAAGTCGACTTTCTTAAAGATCAAGATATTTGTCTTAAGACATTTTATAAGACGTTGAGTATCTCGACTCCTATGGGAGCTAGAACCGTGTAACTTTGGTCTATGTATATACTAGTGCTTTTCCAACATGTTCACCCACCTTAGAACCTTCACAGATAAAAAAAGTAAAGTTTCCCCCTGTGCACAGTATAAAATATAAACTCTAACCCACCAACATTCCCATTATCATACTAATTTTTTACCTTCCCAAAGCTTTTTTAGCACTCCATTCACACACCTCCACTGTAGACCTCATGGTAAGTGAATTGGGCAATAAAATTCAGTCAGTTATTTCATTTGCAATAACAGAGCCATCTATGTGCAAATGTTGGAACTCGATGAATGCTTGAAGGGGGGACAAGTCATTTTCTTCAGTACGTCAACATTTTTTACTCTTTTTGCCAGTGAATGGGTTAGGTGACTTGCAACGACGAAGGCCTTCTAGCAATACGAACTTAGCTTATGCCGGCGTAATTCGCTAAAATATCTTTAAATTTGCATGTTTCTCATACCGCCGTATCTTGTTCTATTAGACCTCTTCAAGAAAATTGCCAATTAGTGAAAATTAATTGAGCAACAACAGCAAAAGAGGTGCTAATAGGGGGCAAGCATACAGTAATATGAGAATGTACAAATTGTCGGTTTCTTCGATTCAGGCAGATGAATTGAAACTGGGATATTTTTCATTTTTTTTATATGATAGCTAAAAAAACAGATTTTGATTGGCTAATAATTTATACGTGGTGTTTTCTGATTGGTTTAAGTAAGCAAGATTTCTATTGGCTCTATAAATCTATATAAGCCAGAGCACAGTGCTGATTTCTCACCGTTGCTGGATCGGCAGAGGAATCCACATCGCGGGGGATAGAACCTGAACGGGCTCCACCAAAGTATAGGAGACTAGAATCATATAATTTGGTGGAAAAACCCAAGTAAGGTCCTAGAGTTTTTCATAGGGAATAGTATTATCAGGTTGAATTTTAAGTTGGTGATATCCCATTAAATTTTATATAAAAAGTTTATATAAATAACATATCTGAAATTTCTATCGTTTGTTTGCTCATATTTTAAAGCATATAAAAAAATGGAATCACCTACCTGTTTTACTCGTAAGAATGATAAGATCGAATGTGTCACTTGTGGGAAACTAATTTCAAATAATAATTTATCGATACATAAGACAAGGTGTAACGGAGCAAATTGTTTGTTACCTTCTAAAGCCTGTGCTCAATGTGGAAAAGAAATTAGCATTCCAAATCTAAGTAGACATTTGAAATTTTGCAAACCTTCGACCGGAGAAGGAACATTGAAAAGAAAAATTGATTATTCTGAAGCTGAAGCTTCTGCTCCAAAACAAATTAAATTAAATAATAAATATAAACCTGTTAGGTCTGCATTTAATGGTCGACTTCAGGATTTATCATTTACGTCGGAAGCAGGCCGTGACATTCCTAGTTTCTTGCGTGAAGCGAAAACTTTTGTACTGAATACTTTGAAAAGTAATCTTGAAAATAATTCCATAAAAGTATACGTTGATTTATGTTCCGAATATGAGAAAGTCAATGGTACAACAAAAGTTTTTTATCATGGTAGCAAAAACCAGGCTCTTTATTTGGCAGATGTTGAAAATTTGGACGAGTTTTACTCTAATCTGTCAAATGAGTTGATTATGAAACATGACACTTTCGAGGCTAAGGGGTCGGGATGGTCTTTATGTGGTAGTCCTCATACATTAACCATTTACGTGAACAAATTCATGCCCTTTTCTCCATCGAGTTATGTTCCTCTACCACCGACCATTCAAAGCAAGAAGGCAGTGTTAAATATTCAAAATAATGACTCAAAATGCTTTCTTTGGTGCATCTTGGCAGCTCTGCATCCTGTTCATTGGAAAAATAATCCGGAGCAAGTTTATCATTAGAAGCAGTACGAGACAGAGTTTGAAAATGTAATGTCTAGCATTGAATACCCCGTGGCATTGTCAGACATATCAAAGTTCGAGTCGCACGCACGAGATTCTGATGGAAAACGCATTGCTTTAATGTATATTCTTATACGTCAGAAAAACATCTTGTGCATCCAATCAGGATAAATGATATCAACGATAATAATTCTCATATAATTAATCTTTTTTTTAATTTCAAACAACAATATTCACCATTACTGCCTTATTCGCTCACTATCACGACTAATCAGAAGTCAAGCAATGAAGTATGCAAATCACATCGAGGTTTGTCCAAGGTGTTTGACCACGTTTAATGATCGAAGAGAATTCAATCACCAAATATATAACGCACGGCAAATTGCTATTGAAAAACGTGTTGAACATGAAATATATTGCGGTGACAACAAACCAGCTCGAATGTTGATGCCCAAAAAGAACTTAAGTCGAAGAATTCAAAATGTACAAGGCTTTGTTTGATCATCCAGCCATTACCGTCGCAGATTTTGAATCATTTCTGAAGCCACTGTCCACCTGCAAACCAAATCCAAAAATTTCCTCCACAAAGCCATACCAGCTTCATGAACCAAATAGTTTTGGTTACACTGTCATACGACAAGATGAAATAAATAAACCATATGTATACCGTGGACCGAATGTTACCGAACACTTTTTTGAAAAGATGGAAGAGGAGGTTGAGAAAATTGGCAGCTTCTTGCAAATATCCAAACCGATGAATTCGTTGACACCAGAGGAACAAAAAATATTTGATGAAACTGTTGAGTGTCCAGTGTGCAATCAATACTTCACAAACGAGAATTGTAAAGTGTTTCACCATTCGCACACGGACCGTCGTTTCATCAGCGGAATCTGTAATGCTTGCAACCTCAAAATTCAAAGGCCGAAATTTGTACGCATATTTTTTCATAATGGATCGAATTACGATTTTCATTTCTTAATTCGGAAACTTGGATATGACACACAAAAAAGATATTCTTGCTCAAAATGAAGAACGATACATTTCTATAAGTAAGAAAGTTAAGATTTCGGGGACAAATAAAACCATAGAGATGAGGTTTCTTGACTCGTTCAGATTTCTCTCTGCAAGTTTGGACGCTCTAGCAAGTAAACTCTTATGACGAACAATTCAAAATTACGAAAGCTAGTTTTCCCAACATAGATATAAAACTGATTAGAAGTAAAGGGATTTATCCGTATGAATACGTAAATAATGAATCTAAATTTAATGACGACACTCTCCCTCCTCAAAAAGAATTCTTCAGTCAACTGAGAAAAGCAGGAATTACGGACATAGAATACGAACATGCACAACTGATGTGGGATAAACTAGAATGTAAAACATTCGGAGATTATCACAACGCATACTTGAAATTAGACGTAACAATACTTGCGGATGTTTTTCAAGCATTCAGGAAAACGTCAATGTCTATTTACAAGTTGGACCCTGCGCATTTCTTCAGCCTCCCGGGATTAGCGTGGTCTGCAATGTTGTTGCAAACTAAAATTAAGTTAGAATTATTAACAGATGTAGACATGTTACTTTTCATCGAGAGAGGGATTGGGTGTGGGATGGTACAGTGTGCACAGAGACATGCAGAGCAGAAGCCAACAACATGCACATGGAAGAAAAATATGATGCGAATAAACCATCGAATTACATTTTTCACATCGACTTTAATAATCTCTATGGATATGGTATTGTACAGAAACTTCCTTATGGAGGTTTCGAATGGATAGAACCAACTTCCATAAATATTATTGATTTTGACGATTGTGATTTTTTTTTTTTTTTTTTTCAGAAGTGGATATTGAATTTCCAGACAATTTGCATGATATTTTTTCCGATTTACCACCGGCACCCGAACTTAAATGTCCACCAATTCTAATCAACGCAAGCTTTTATTAACTTTGGAGAAAAAAGAAAGATACGTTCTCCATTACAAAAGTCTACAGTTTTTGATTGCGATGGGTGTTAAGGTATTGGACATTAGAAGAGTCCTCACGTTTAAACATTCCGAGTGGCACAAACCATACATTGAAACAAACACACAACATAGAACAGTTGCCACTTCCGATTTAGACAAAGATTTTTTCAAATTGATGAACAATGCTGTATATGGCAAGACAATGGAGAACGTGAGAAATCACGTGGACGTGAGATTGGTTTCGGATTAAAATAAATGCAGTAAGTGGGTGGCTGAACCTAGATTTAAATCACGAAAAATTTACAACGAGAATCTGTCACTTTTCAATCTAGATATAAAAGTGATAAAATTCCGAAAACCAATTTATGTGGGAGCAACAGTTTTAGATTTATCGAAACTTCACATGTTTCAATTTCACTACAATGTTATGAAACCTTTCTACAACGATAGCATTTCATTACTTTACATGGACACCGACAGTTTTATTTATAGCATAAAAACATCCAATCTATATGAAGATGTAAAAAATCCGTCCTTGCTTGATTATTATGATACTTCTTCCTACCCTCAACCAAACATATTTGGAATTCCTTCTAGTAACAAAAAAGTTCTAGGTAAATTAAAAGACGAGTGTAACGGTGACATCATTCTCGAGTTTACCGGTTTGCGTTCCAAAATGTATACATTTAGAACTGAGAGCAGCATCACGAAGAAAGCTAAAGGTGTTGGTAAAAATACTGTACAAAACAAACTTTCATTTCAAGACTATATTGATTGTGTGAAGGAATTGAAGCCGCAGCTACGATTGGAAAAAAGAATCCAAAGTGTAGACCATGTGATTACAACGAACGAAGTTAGTAAAGTAGCATTAGATACGCATGATGATAAAAGATGTATTTTGTCTTGTGGGATCTACACGTTGCCTTGGGGCACTATCGTTTAAATAGTAGTAAGAAATGCATACAATGCACTTTAAAAAAACATCGTACACATACAAAATATAAATTATTATATCATACAAAAAAAATATTTTTTTTTACATGCAACTAAGCTTACGGCTGGCAAATATTTCTATCAACACAAGCATATAAAATAACCATGCCTATGAACCTATTTGGCTTCAGGAAGCAAGCTATGGAAGTGCCCGTCCAGCCTACTTCGTCGTCGAGCTTCAACAAACTCTTGCCTTCCATGCTATCTAAACTTAACGGTCTGTTAATTATACACTTGAATAGCATTCTGACCCAGTACGACGAGGATGTGGGCAAAACTTTCTATGTATTCAACAACAACTTGAATTATTACCGGTTCCTCATCTCCGGCAAACTGCAGTTCAACATGAACCCTGAGAACAAAGGGGAGGTCAAGGTTTCCTCTGGCAAGAACGTCTATCGCATCAAGCATGATAGGATGGACACTACCACTACATACGATGTGTCTGCTGGCGATCGCCTGTACGTGGAGCTCTTGGACGACTACGACAAACTCATCCCTCTTTTTGTGGAGATGCGAATCACCTACCCTATAATAAATAACCACAGTGGTAACAATGCCTATCGATATTTTTGGCCACACGAAACGCGACGACCACGGCGACGAGCTTCTCATGCTCGACGTCAATGTCAAGAAGTTTCGAAGCGACCTGCAGGCCCTGCAGTCCACGCTCAACTCCAGCCTCCAGTCAGAGATAGCTAGCCTACAGTCTCAGTGCCTGGACCCCGTACTCAAAATTGACGCCGAGCTTAAATCGCTGCTGCAAAAGTACACCGACCTCACGTCAATGGACAACTTCGACAACTTGGCGCTGAGCATAGGCAAGCTGCAGAACGAATTTTTGAAGCTGCAGCAAACGCAGACCTCCGATGTGGAACAACTGAAGCAACACTTGCAAGACCAAACGAACACCATCCAGACTGAACTGCAAACCATCATCCAGAGCATCAAGACTCTAGATGACTACGATCGCGTGAACGCCAGTATTGCCAAATTGCGTGAACAGTTTCAATCGTTCGAAATTCCTACGTTGGAAAGCATCAAGGCTGAGCTTCAAACGGACGTCTTGCATGCAGCCATCAACGAAGTCAAAATTAAACTCCAAACGCTACAGGACTTCATCGACAATCTACCTTCGTCCAGCGAGCTGAATGCTATTGCCCGTAGCGTGGCCAACATCAAACTGCAGCTTAAGACCTACGAAGATTTCGGGAAGCTGCAAGGTACCATAACGCAGATTGAGGATGCTCTCACCTTTGTACATTACTCCACCTTTAGTCACATCAAAGCCAGCATAGTGGAACGTTTCAACCGAACTCTCAAAACACGCATGTGGAAACAATTCACGCTTCAGGGGAATTACAAGTGGCACGACATGCTTCCAGAACTTGTTAACAGCTATAATCACAGTTTGCATCGCACGATAAACATGAAACCAGCTGACGTCAACAAATCTGACGAGCAGCGTTTAATTTCTACGGTTTATTGTCCAAAGTACAAATTTACAAGCAAGAAACCGAAATACAAATTTGGAGATCAGGTTAGAATCAGTAAATTTAAGCGTGCGTTTGAAAAAGGCTTCACTAAAAATTGGAGCACGGAACTTTTCACCGTAGTTCGAGTCTTACCCGGAAACCGTCACACGTATATAATAAAAGATAATCGCGACGAAATTCTGAAAGGAAGATTTTACGAAGAGGAACTTTCTAAAACAAAATACCCCGACACGTATCTTATTGAAAAAGTATTACGTAGAAAAGGTGACAAACTGTTGGTGAAATGGCTGGTACTCGAGGAAAAAAGTTGGATAGACGCAAACGAAGTGACTGTGGTACGGCGACTGCCAGATTTTCCATTGGAACGTCAGGATAGGAAAAATGGCGAGCTTCTACCCGACAACATTCGCTGCCTCATTGTTGGATGTGGAAAAACAACGTTACTTATTGATAATTTTCTTCTTGCACCCAACTGGTTAAACTGGAAGAACATGTACCTGTATGTTTTCTCCAAAAGTTTGGAGCAACCGAAGTATCGCCAGCTGTCGAAACTGTACGAGGGAATAGGCATATCTATATTTGCTTCTGAAGTGATACCACTAGAGTGCTGTCTCGAAAATTCGGTGGTGGTTTTTGACGATGTGATCCTGGAGAACTAGAACGAAATTCTCAGTTTTTTTACTCAGGGTCGGCACAGAGGCATGGACTGCTTCTACCTTGCTCAGACTTTTTCCAAAATCCCCAAGCAGCTATTCCGAGACAATTCAAATTTCATTTGTTGGTTTCGTCAAGACTACACCAATTTAAAACACGCTTACGAAGATTATGTAGGTGGGGACATAAACTAAAATCAGTTTTCCAAATTTTGCTCTTCATGCTGGAACCACGATGATTTCGGATTTGTCACAATAAACATGACGAGGAAAGCCAATATCGGAAAATACAAAAACAAAATTAATAATTTTCTAAACGTTGCAACGTTACAAGAAACGTCCGACCTTTTATAAATCACTACATACAAAAAAAAAATGAAACGCAAACTTGCAGACGACAACCTGAAGCTGCGTAGCTACCTGGCAAAACGGTTTAATGGTTGGAAATCCGAGAATCGTGGAATTTACGAAGAGAAAAAGCGTCAAGACCAACCTATCATCGATGCCATCAGTGGACTTGGTAAAGAAATCAAAGATGTCACCGAGCAAAACAAAGAGTTAATCAACGAGCTTGTGCCACTTACTGCTCGAAATTATACCATACCTACACCGATATCCGGCATTCACACTACTCCGTTCGAACTTGCTCCGGCTCCAAAACGTCAGGCCCTAGGCAGTACTTCTTCGGACAAGCTAGTCGAGCTGGGTCCGTTGGCGAGGGATTACCTAAGCACCTGGAAATTCGAAAAAGACGAGGTATTCGGATTGTACCCGACCATGGAACATAACGAGGGTGTGGTTTGGGAGATTGGAAAGTCAAAAGTCACGTTCGAGGGCGACGATGTAAAAGTTCATTTGGGCGATAAGAACAGCTGGGCCAGGTATCCTGGCACGGTGGGGCTGTGGGAACTTATCACTAAACAGCAACCTAAAGATTATACAGACGAGGATTACCAAAGTTACACAGAAATGTTGATCATGACGGACGCACTGTACCAAAACAACGATGCAACACAGAATCGCGTGAAATCTAGCAGTGGAGAAAAGTACAGGAACCTCATCAAGCCAATATGGACCCAGCTCAAGACTGGCAGCGGTGTCAAACTCTACAACACCTTGCACAAGGAGTTTGTTTGGGTAGACGACGTAAGGAAGCTTGTAGATCGATTGCTTGTTATCGCAGGCGAAGAAAATGCAGGCAATCGCAACTTCCACAAAGAGAAGGTGGGCATCATGGACATGATTAGCACCAAGCGTGCCAACTTCATTGTCAACGACAACAAAGGTATAGGTTACCTTATCAAAATCATCAACACTCTGCCTCCCAAATTCTGGAATGTAGCCGAGGATCGAGGTTTGGTGAACGATATTATCAACAAGCTACCTTTCGAGATGCACCTGCCAGGTTACCAGTACTGCGGTCCGGGTACGAAACTCGAACAGCGACTGGAAAGAGGAGACAAGGGAGTGAACCCACTGGACGCAGCATGCAAGAACCACGACATTGCCTACAATGCTCACACCGATCTTGACGCACGTCATGATGCTGACAGAAAGTTGGAGCATGCGGCTTTCGGGAGAATCGGCAGCAGAGATGCCTCGCTAGGTGAAAGGGTTGCCGCATTGGGTACGACCATCGCCATGAACACAAAACGAAAATTAGGGTGGGGATTGTAACTAAATAACTCTTGTGAAAAAAACCAACTTGTATAACCAACCTATCATCACTTCATTGCATTAGGCAAAGCACAGATTTTTTCTTTACCCTCTCACGATATATAAATAACATACTATCACCATGAAGCACAAAGGTGTCGTTTACCAAATACCCTACGCAAACCTCAAGTCTCTCGGAACATTAGATGGAATGCTCACCAAAAAGCAGCGCGAGAAGAAACATTCCTGCTTGGCAAAAGGTCATGGAATGAAATTGCTGCTCAGCATTCCTCACTTGAGGAGGTTACAAGGTTCGCGAAAGCAGCAGAAAACTGGAAGTTTCATATTCAGCATCCCGGCTATCTTGGCAGCTTTGGGTGCTGTAGGCAGCTTGGCAGGAGCCAGTGCCGCCATTGCCAAGACCGTCATCGATGCAAAAAAGAACAAGGCCGAGTTTGAAGAGCAGAAACGCCACAATCTGGCTATGGAGAAGAAGGGGAAAGGTGTGACCAAAAAGCGAAAAAACAACCTCGAAGCTTTGAAAAAGTTTTTTTAAAAAAGAAGAGCCTCTGTCCAACTTCGATATTGAATCTTTGATCGAATCGTTGGGGATCAAGCACTTCAGGGGCGTTTTCATGTCAGATTCTCTACCCTCTGTTGTGAAGAAAAAGGAGTGTGGTGTGGTTAACCTAGACAGTTACGAAAATCCAGGTACACATTGGATATGCTACCTCAAAGCCAACCACAACAAAGCATTTGTTTTCGATTCATTCGGAGGCATGCCACCTGCTGGGTTGGTAAAGTATCTCAGTGTTCCCAACCTCTACTACAATGACGAACGCATCCAGGGTTTCAGCGATGTGAACTGTGGCCATCTCTGCGTTTCCATGCTTGTCTTCCTCTCGCAATTAAATAACCCAACAATCGAGGATTTCCAGAAAGCATTGTGGAACCTGAAACACTATGGGAGTATTCCATCTCACAAGCGAGACTTCGCTTCTGAAACTCGCATTGCATGACGATATCATCTATCCTAAATCTATTGCTCTTCGTGCATTCTACAGCATGTACCTGATACCTAATGTGACGGTACACAACAATACCATCAAAATTGGCAGCGAAAAAATCAGCATCACCCCTGGCCAGTACAATCTGTCTACCTTGCACGCTCAATTGCCAAGAAGTGTGCTGCTGTCGCAAAATTCTGTAACTCACAGGGTGGAACTGGTGTCTGCCACGGAAACCGTAGACCTGGGCACCATCGGAGAGCTTTTGGGATTCGAGAACAACACATGGCTCGAACCTGGCATCAAGCACATCGGTGCTAACATTCCTAAATTTCTAGCCATCGAGACTCTGAACATACATTGCAATGTGGCAGAAGGTATGATCACCAAATCCTCGGACGGCATCCCAGGGAGTCACAAGGAGACAGGTATTATCGCTACGTTCAAACCAAACTCTGAGTTCATGGAGCCAACTATCTACACACCCTCCCCACCAATATACTTTCCTGTATCTCGTAATCGCATAGACAACATAGAATTGGCAATTACCAAGGAGAAGGGAGAAGTGGTTGATTTTGCAGGTGCCACGACTACTGCCGTCGTGGAGATTAACATATAATAAATAACCATCATGGAGCAAATCGAAAGTTACGAGTTGCAGTCCTTCCCACCCAATCGTCGCACGTTTGCCAACCTCAATGAAGCGAATCGAGAGATAGAATACGACGTGGACGTCGGAGACGGGTTTATTCACCCTCACAGAGCTGATTTGTATATCAAGTTTGATGTTGTGAAGAGAGGCAACGGCGAAGCATTCCTTGCCAATGCAAATTTAAGACTGGTAGATAATTTTGTACCGTACCTGTTCTCGCAGGTGGAAGTTAGAAAGCATGGCACCGTCATCGATAGGGTTGACTACCCCGGGATTACCTCTACAGCTGTGGGAACATTGAAACTCTCCAAGACCGATGCAGCATACTACCAGGCAGGGGGATTCGAAGCAGGTACAAAAATCAAAACTCAAAGTCACACAGTACTGTTTCCCATGCGCCTGCTTCCTGGCTTCTTCTCCGACTACACAGAGATTATGTGGAAGGGTGGTTTGCGCGTCACTTTTCGCAGAAGCGCCAACGATAACGATGCGCTGATGCGTTACAGCACCTTGAGTGCAGACGGTTCAGCACTTCCCAACACACTACCCGATCCTGCCAAGTGCATCATCCAGTCCATGGAGCTGCGCATGCCCGTAGTGGAATACTAAACTAACTACGCTCTCAAGTAGAAAGCAGACATTTTGAAGAATCCCCAAGTACCCATCCAATTTTACGGTTACCAGTGCGTGCAGAAACCTGTTTCCGGCAACCATTTTGAATTTGACGTGACCACACAGTTTAGCAGAATCCGGTACGATATGCCAGAGTTTGTGGTCGTGCTCTTCCAGACGGGGGAGGACAACAACCAAGAAAAACAATCGAGCCCGTTCGACAACTGCAAGATCAAGAACATCTACCTCAAAAATGGCAGGAACGAGATATTCCAGCGTGAGAACTACAACCTGAACATTGCAAACAACGACTACCTGAAACTGTACGAGGCATACATCCCTTAGGGGCGGGCTTTTGCCTCGGTCTACTCTCTCTCTCTATATATATAATGCAGCAAGATAAATAAATTATCTCTGAAATTACAGAAAACAACAAAATTACGAGCGAAGCGACCAAGAAAATTTTACATCGAAATATTTGCAAACTGAAAACAATATTGAATTAATATGAGACGAAAAATTTCTTTGGGCGCCATGGTATTATCTTTTGCATTTTTTATTTTACTTAGATTGTTCAGCGTCCCCTAGCTACGGCTCTGAACTTGAGAAGACTGTAAGAAAAGCCGGCATTGCGAGCGAAGCGAGCAAGAAAATTTTACGTAATGACTTTTTATTTTGTATAAAATTTGATATCGAGGATGGCAAAATCGCCTTTGTGCCGCCCTGTAGCTACTCTAGGCCGTTTGAAAGAAATAATGCAAGAAAGACATGAAAACTAATTCCATCTTGAGTATCCTTTTGTCCTGCTACTCTTAGATTCTACTAGTATTGCTTTCCTTTACCTCAATGTTTGCCCCACTTGCCCCCTTAGAATGGATTTCCGTCCGAGGTTGGGAGGGGGGGCATGCTCATAGCCCCCTGTGGTTGCGTCACTGCACCCCCTTCCCCCCTGCTTTGAACTTTAATCGGCTTGAAAATACTTGATTTTATTTAAGAGTATAATATCGTTTAATAACGGGGATAAGAATCCTCTACACTAAATTTCTAGGTGAAAGTATTATAATGTAGGGACATGGGCGTCTGGAAGAAGGGGGCAAGGATGGCCACATCTCCGCCTTAGAAATCGAATGTCAACCTAAAAGTATATATTTGACACGTATAATTTGATTTCAGACATAGTAATTTACATTAATGCGATAATTTCAAATTCAAGTGGTGTTCGTTGAGGGGGCAACACTATATAGTGTAATAATAATAAGAAGAAGAAATGAAGTAAGGCCTACGTTGTTTGTGCTCTTTAAATAATGTGATAATTTAGTGTGTTTGCACGCTTTTTAGCCTGAAATAATGTAACGGGATAACGCATATGGACCGTAGTGCGCGCGGAGCCGTCATTTTGTTTATTTGTGTGCGAGATGGATGGAACCTTCTTAATTTTGCCACCAGAGGGCAATAGCATAGGTTACGCAATGACGTAACAAGGAAACCTTGGTGCGAAGTCGCAGCCCTTCAGGCAGCGCATTTTGGATTCTGACCCAGGGAGAGGAAGTAGTTTTTCCTCTAGACAGACACCTTAGGAAGGTGTCCGAGAAACCACGACATGGGAGGAGAAGGATAAGTACTTTTAAGTTTCGAATTGGCACTCACACACCCAAATTATATTTTGTTCATCTTTCTCATCCGTTAAACTACGTGGAGTTGACTTAACTGTAAAGGAATCTATTTGATTCATCATTATTAATTATTTAGTTCAATTAATATCCATCCAACTGGCACAAGTGATACGACATGAAAATGTTTAGTTCAGCGAGTTTAACACCGACGATCTTTCTTTATGTAGACTAATGGTGCTTGCACATTATGTGAAAATGAATAAACTCGCATATTTTGGAAAAGGTGTTTCATCTGTACTTTCTAATAGCATAGCTGCCCCATAGCAAAATAAGTAGACCTATAAGGCGGAAATTTCCACTGCGCGCTTTCTAAAGGTTTGTATGCATTAAACAATAAAGTTTAACGTGCATACAGATGCAGAGCATGGTTCTCTGTCGAATTGTATGGGGCAGTTAAAACTTCTGTAAAATGGCGCACTAGCAGTTAAACCCATTTGTAACTGTAGATGAAACGGGGGTACTAGATACTCCACAAGGAATTCATTTCGCCGGAATGTCTTCAACTAGAAGATCTGCGTTACATAATGAACTAAATCCTTTATCTGCAATGGAGTTCACGTGTGTAAACCGTGGTAACTCGAGTGGGGGAGATTTGATTAACTTTCAACCCATTTCTCGTCAAGAAAATGTCACGTCTGTTGTGAATACAGGGACCATATTCAAGGGACCAGAACTATCTAAAATATCAGCGCAGGCAGCATCTAGCTCTATGCAGAATCTCTTACAGAAAATTCCTCGCTTGATTAATTGTGATGCGATATCTATATTTGGTTTCTTGCTGGAAATTCAGAAAATTCTGGAACTTAAAATTTTCACTATACACGATGTTCTTGTGTCATTACTAGACAAAGTACATGAACGTTTAGTGCCTAAGTGGTTGCAACATCTTCGAGCGAGAAGGTGTGCAATGGCAACATTTAGTAACTGATATATTAGACGTTTTTGTGACCTCATTGGGCAGGGACGAGATTATCCAGAAATATGTGCTATGCAAGCAGTCAGTGAAGGAATCCCCACTCCAATTTTTCTTAGATAGAAAGCGGTGTGCATTGTTACTACAAGTGAATTGGACAGAATCTCAGTTCATTGCGCTTGTGATCGACAGGCTACTCCCAAATGTATCAGAAAGATTATTGTTTCTAGAAATTCCAAAAACTTATGCTCAATTCGAGATAATACTCGAAAAACTACAAAAGCACCTCACGGTAAAAAGTGATTTTTACCGAAGTTCCCAACAAAAGGGAAAAGACGAAGAAAGGAATGTAACTTATTTTAAGGTAAATATCCCCAAATTCTGTCATAAGTGTGGTACAAGACATACAGCCTCACAAAAGTGTAATTACGGTTCGCGTGATGCTAACTTGCTACAAAACATGCGTGTTCAAGAAACACCAGAAAAAAGTTAAAAAGCCACTGCAGTTTTTGTAGATAGTACATTAAACAAAGTGATAAATGTTAAAGCATGTCTTGATACCGGAAGCACAGAAAACTTAATTAACAGTTGGGCTGAAAAGTTCGTAGGCTAACATAGTAAAAAATATTTTTTTGACAAAATTCGATTTTATTATTCAATATAGTTGCCTTCGAGGGCGATACAACGATTATAGCGGTCATACAATTTTTCGATGCCATTTTTATAGTACGATTTCTCTTTAGCCTCAAAATAGGCCTCAGTTTCGGCGATTACCTCTTCATCAGTGCTAAATTTCTTTCCAGCGAGCATTCTTTTAAGGTCTGCAAACAGGAAAAAGTCACTGGGGGCCAGATCTGGAGAATATGGTGGATGGGGAAGCAATTTTATTACGGCTGAATATCGCTAAACATTGCTCCGAATCATCAAAACGTTGTTGCTTTTGATCGATTGTGAGCACGCGCGGCACCCATTTTGCACACAGCTTTCGCATGTTCAAATATTCATGCACAATAGGCTATGTCCAACACGTTCCTTTGATATTTTTAAAGTCTCAGCTATCTCGATCAACTTCACTTTACGATCATTTAAAATTATTTTTTGGACTTTTTTGATGTTTTCGTCGGTAACAGCCTGTTTGGGGCGTCCACTGCGTGCATCGTCTTCGATGCTCATTTCGCCTCGTTTAAATTTAGCAAACCACTTCTCAACGGTTGATTTTCCTGGTGCAGAGTCCGAATAATGATTATCAAGCCAAGCCTTGGCTTCAACAGTATTTTTTTTCGCCAAAAAGCAATGCTTTATTAACACACGAAATTCTTTTTTATCCATTTTTTCACAATAACAAAAGCTGCTTCACTCACAATGCTATATCTCACGAACTAATTATCCGGCAGCTGTGAAATTTATACACGTATCTTTTGGTGGCCGCGGTGGCTCAGTCGGTAACGCGTCTGACTACCATGCTCAAGGTCCCGGGTTCGATCCCCGGCCGGTTCAAATCCGGGAACTTTTCTAACGGTGGAAGCGGCCCCGGCGCCCACCCAGCGTCGAATAACATGGGCACCTGGGGGAAACCCTGGGGGGTAAAGGCGGTCAGGGGCGTGATGCTGATCACATCACCCCCACTCACGACCGGATCAAGAAAGTGTGGGGCGTTACCCCCACACCCCCTATACGCCTTCATGGCGTGGTGCTATGCACAGGGGAACACTTTACCTTTTTTTTATCTTTTGAAGGTTAGTACTAAGTAAAAATCACATGGATTTAATTCTAGTAACGCCATCTATGAGTCAGCCTACAAACTTTTCAGCCCAACTGTTAGTAATAAAACATTTAATTTCTTACGTTCAAAGTGTCCAGTTAATGTTCAAGATTGTTATTTAAAGATAACACAAGGAGAACAGAACGTCATCCTTAAAAAGGTAGTGCAATTCACTGTACAGCTTGAAACATTGACTTGGCCTATATGGGCATATTTATATGAAAACCTTCCAGTGGACATAGTGCTTGGTGTAAACTTTATGAAAAACAATAAGCTTCTTCTTGACTTTCAACAAAAGTGCGTTACGGTTCCGTACGCGAAAGTGAAAATACCGATAAAATGGCATTTGAACAGTTTGTTTACAGACTTTAATTCGTTACAGACAAGTTATCCACAGCAATATTCCAGGCAGCAGGAAGTCCCGTGTACTACGCCTCCAAGGTCAACTCCATCGGGGCAACGATACGGAACAGGTGGTGGAAGAAGAAGAAGACAGCCAAACATGCACCGGGTAAACTTTCGTTTTCAGCGAGCTACAACACCTGGGCAGGCAAATTTCAACTTCGGGACTGAGTCAGGAGTACGATGTGACGTAGGCAGCACCAAACTCCAAACAAATCAGGATGAGGACTACTGGAAAGAACAACTTGGTGAGTTGTTACATTCTTATAATACGGTAGTGACTGAAAATGTAGGATGTTTCAATGGTTGGAAATATACGATTCATGTTACAGACACTATTCCTGTGCGTAAACCTCCTTATTATGCACCGAAGGAGAAACAAAAAGAAATAGACGATGCCGTTCAAGAATTATTAGACGCAAAGCTCGTTGAACCGTGTAATTCTCCTTATGCGAGCCATGCATTTATAGTTAAGGGGAAAGGTTCCAATAAACGATTAGTAGTAGATTATTCTGAACTGAATAAAAAGATCGTGTATGATTCATACCCAACACAACCTATGCAAGAATCTCTCTCGGGGAAACGTCTATTCGGTTCTCGACGTCAGAAAGGCTTTTCACCAAGTCTTATTAGACGAAAAAAGTAGAAATCTTACTGCTTTCCTTACGCCAACGCAACAATTAAGATATTGTCGGGTTCCATTTGGTATGACCATTGGTACAGCTTGTCTCGCAAGAATGATGGAATGTATATTAGGAGATTTGCGAGGCAAGTGCCTAGAATATTATGCTGACGATATTATTGTCATAAGTAAGGATTTTGACACACATTTACGTGATCTACGTATTGTGTTCGAACGTTTGAAAAAATTCGGGGTGACAGTTTCAAAGAAGAAAAGTACCTTTATGACTAAAGAAATTAAATTTATTGGGTTTTTAATTAAAGATCACAAAATAGAAATAGATCCTGAAAGGATAGAAATAATTAAGAATTTACCACGTCCAAAAAATTTACGTGCATTGCGACGTTGTCTGGGATTTTTCAATTTTTTTCATACATGGCTCCCAGGGTTTGCTGAAATAGCAACACCACTGTACGAGCTTAGTTCGCCAAAAACACCGTTCCAATGGGAAACTATTCATGAAGATAGTTTTAATCAAATTAAAAGGCTATTTATGGAAAATGCCATTTTGTCCCTTCCAGATTTTGAAAGAACGTTTGTATTAGATACTGATGCGTCTCTTAAGAGTTATGGGGGATGTTTGATGCAACCAGATGATGATGGGATACTCCAACCAGTTGCATTTTTCTCTAAAAAGATACCAGAAAGTTCCAAAAACAGAACAATTTTTGAGCATGAATTAAAATCTCTTGTACTTTGCTTAGAGAAATTTTCATATTACCTAAAACATAAAAAATTTGTACTAAGGGTAGATAATATGGCATTATTTCATATGTTAAGAAAAGCCCAAAAATTCTCCAAATTTGCCAGGTGGGCAGAATTTATATCTGAATTTAAATTTGACTTGATCCATATATCTTCTAGTCGCAATTTAGTTGGTGACTTTTTAAGTCGTCTATATGATCAACGTGACTTTGAGAGTGATGAATTATATGAAAAAGAAATTCCTGCAACATATTTGTCACTTTTGAATAATAGTACACTAATTGACAATTGTAACGAGCGTTTCTGCAAGTTACATAATGGGGCGTTGTCTCTGCCAAGAGCAGGAAAGCAAAACCAGGAAATAGGACTTGCGTCACTATCACTTGTCTCGTCCTCAACACGTGTGATACAGACCAGGCCCTTTTTCCCCCCCAAAAGCTATCAAGGGCAAGGTTCCTGACAAGGCTACCTACAGGAAGTTTGGTGGTTTAGCTCAACAAGGCCAGAGCCTTGGCCGTGAATATTCTGGGGGGCATCCCTGACGATAAGCTCGAGGTCTACGGACCACAAGCCTTCGTCATGGTCAGCAAGGCCATACCTCCCCCCCCCCAGAAAGGACTGTCAGCTAAAATAACCACAAGGTTGCGGTATACTAAGTTGGGTTGGGGAATTGAGACAAGGACGCCCATGTTAATAAATACTAGGAGAATCATAGAAAAGGGGCTGAGTCCAGATACTCCGAGAGACGACAAGAGGCCGCGTCATAGCTCGCTGCTCCTATCTTAGAGGGTAAGCCTCAACTTAACCAAGTGGTGACACTTGGGACTTATTACTTATAGGAATAGCTCAAGTCACTAAATGGCCATAGAGATAGGGAGTTAGTCTGTAATCACTACTGTTAACCATTAGAATAATAAATAACAGATATATATATTAAACGGGTTGTGTATTAATGTCTACCATCTGAGAAAATAGTCCCCCTCGTAACGCCAGACACCCCGCAAGCGTTACACAATATTCGTCAAGAACAAAAGGGAGTCCCTGAAATAGCTGAGATATTGCACAAGATACAGGTTCAAAAATTACAAGTTCCAAATTGTATTGTGAAAGATGGTATAGTCTTTAAGAAAACCAAAAACAAAAATATGCCATTTAAAGTTCTTGTTCCAAAGCTAATGATTAAAGCATTGGTTGATTTCTATCATACCAATGCATTAGGCGGAATACATAGTAATTGGTCCCGAACACTGAAGAAACTGCAAAGATTTTATACCTGGGACAACATGTTAAATTATGTTAAACAAAAGGTACTGTCATGTCAAATTTGTCAGAAGGCAAAATACACTAACATATCTCCTGTAAATGTATTAACTTCGGAAGTTATTAAGAAGCCTTTACAGCGTATTTGCTGTGATATTGTGGGAGTTTTGCCTCAATCCCATGGGTATAAATACATTCTAGTAGTTGTAGATTGCGCAACTCGTTTCGTTTGGTTTCAACCCTTACGAAACCTTACCTCAAAGATCATAGCTGATTATCTGTTAAGATATTTTCTGCAATTTGGATGGTGTGCTGAAATAACCACCGATAATGCCAGTTACTTTACATCAGAATATTTCGCAGGATTTTTATATGGCAATGGTATAAGACATATCACTATCAGTGCGTATAATCCTCGTGCAAATTTAGCTGAAAGAATTATCAAGAATCTGAAAACTTCTTTGAGATGTTTTTGCTATGATGATCACAATTCATGGTTCAAATATTTATATTATATTCAACTTGGACTTAATACTATTTGGCATCAAGCCCTTAATCTTACTCCATTTGAATTATTCCTGGGTAGAGCTCCCTTAGATCCTCTCATAAATAATTGGAGTTTAACTGAACAGGAACTCTTGCAGGATAAGGTTAATCTGAGTGAAAAATGGAATAAGGCAATTCACAAGATGAAATTAGAATGGAACAAGAGAAACAGGCTATATCAAAGAAAGTTTCAAATACCGAAGTATAAAATACATGATTTCGTTTAGGTAAAAACTCATCCAAGGTCTTCATTGCTAGAAAATAAGACAAAGTCATTATCATTAGTTTACGAAGGCCCATACAAAATTGTTAAAATGCTAACTGAAAATAGTGTTCTTCTGGAAGATCCTAAAAATAATACTAATATAAGACGTTGTCATGTAGATCAACTGAAACCATATATTGAATGTAATTAGTTAGAAACCAAAATGCCATTTGTAATTTCTTCTTCTTGGGGAATAAATAAAAGAAACAAATTGAGTTTTTGTAAGAAATTAAAGGAGGAAGAAGTTACAAATTAAAATTAAATGGGTATTATAATTTTGTAATATCAAATGATGCTGGTAATTTATTTTGTTTCCTTCAGGAATATATCCTGGAGATTCCAATTGTGAAATGGAAGAAGGAAGACCGTAGCCATAAAGCCTTACTCCAAAATCGACAGACATGGAAAAGTCGACACCTATCATCTATTATACCATCTGTCTGCGATCAACAATAAGGGCTGGCAAGAAACGATTTACACTTCCAATGTTATCCTTCCATTATTAAGTTTTCATTAGTGTTTGTATATTTTTTTGTTTGAGGGTCTCGCCCGCACTGTGTCCATGTTTTTCTGATTTCACATGGGGGGAGGGGGAAGTGTATGGACCGTAGTGCGCGCGGAGCCGTCATTTTGTTTATTTGTGTGCCAGGTGGATGGAACCTTCTTAATTTGGCCACCAGAGGGCAATAGCATAGGTTACGCAATGACGTAACAAGGAAACCTTGGTGCGAAGTCGCAGCCCTTCAGGCAGCGCATTTTGGATTCTGACCCAGGGAGAGGAAGTAGTTTTTCCTCTAGACAGACACCTTAGGAAGGTGTCCGAGAAACCACGACATGGGAGGAGAAGGATAAGTACTTTTAAGTTTCGAATTGGCACTCACACACCCAAATTATATTTTGTTCATCTTTCTCATCCGTTAAACTACGTGGAGTTGACTTAACTGTAAAGGAATCTATTTGATTCATCATTATTAATTATTTAGTTCAATTAATATCCATCCAACTGGCACAAGTGATACGACATGAAAATGTTTAGTTCAGCGAGTTTAACACCGACGATCTTTCTTTATGTAGACTAATGGTGCTTGCACATTATGTGAAAATGAATAAACTCGCATATTTTGGAAAAGGTGTTTCATCTGTACTTTCTAATAGCATAGCTGCCCCATAGCAAAATAAGTAGACCTATAAGGCGGAAATTTCCACTGCGCGCTTTCTAAAGGTTTGTATGCATTAAACAATAAAGTTTAACGTGCATACGCAGTAAGTACTAAACTAAAGCTGTAACTATAAAAAGTGAAACTAAGGAACATATATAATGCTATATTGCTAAAATTTGTAAGTGTTATTTGACCTATTATAAACTCTAGAAATGATGAACCCCCCCTCAGGCAGATTTGGCTACACTTAAAACTTGCTCAACATGCCCATATGAGCTTTTTGCTCAAGTGTGGTACTCCGTCTAATCCAAGATTTTTGTAAAAATGCCCTCGGGAAGTTCCTGTGAAATGATGAGCCCCTCAGATTGATTTGTCCACACTTACAAAAGGCACTTCTGTCAGATTGTTGTCCATAAGCTTGTTAAAAATATGCCCCTCTTGATATTTTTTTGCCCACACCTAAAACTAAGCCAAGATGCTCATAAAACCCACACCCACCACACCCACCCTTATTTACTTCCGGTCCACTTCCGGTTTTAGTTCAATTGGGCACCAGGCTCAACTTGCATATCTAGTACTAAAACAATGTAATTCTTCTAGAATTGCTGTGTGTCTCTCTCATTTCTTATATCATAAACATATGATATTTCACCTATGAGAATAACACTACATATAGTGTCATCAGGGAGTGTATTGTGGAATTCACAGATAATTTTAATGTTTGTCCTGTCATTAACCACAACTTGTTTCCTTTTTGAAGTGTTGATGACAAACATGGGTCTCTGTGCTTTGAATTCATCTGGTGTGTAATACATGTCAGTATTGCTAGTAGTGACCCTTTTGTATGCTGTAAATGATTCATATAATTTGAGGAAATCATCCTTGGACATGTCTAAATTATAATTTTCTCTAGGAAATACCTCATTTCTGCCATTTTTAACATATATGTTCTTGATGTTGCAGTTATCAAATTTACTTGAATTTTTTTTCCTGATTATTGTATCTTCCAGTCTGAAACAATACCACCACAAAATCTGGCATGTCATATTGTATACTGGAGAATGAATTTGTAGCATCAAACTCATAATAGGTACCAGTGGCAGGCTTCTTTACACATTGATATGTATAAAATTGTAAAGGAATCTGTGGATTTTTTTAGGATATCAGCTTTGTATTTAAGAGCATAACTGGCTTCATATTCAACAACTGGAATTCTTAGCTCCATAGTCTGAATAAGGCACTTGCCTTCATCAGGTAGGGTATTGGGCAGAGCTTCCCCTGTAGGGTTTAATGTACTGTACCTCATCAAAGCATTATTATCATTGGCAGCTCTTCTAAATGTGATTCTTAAACCACCTTTCCACATAATATCTTTGTAATCTGAGAAGAATCCTGGCAACAGGCGCATGGGGAACAGCACTGTGTGACTCTTAGATAATATTTTATCACCAGCCTCAAATCCACCTATTTTGTAGTAAGAAGCCTCGGTTTTGGATAATTTTAGTGTGGCCAAAGCTGTAGAGGTAATGCCGGGATAATCTACTCTGTTTATAACAACACCATGTTTTCTGATCTCAATTTTAGACAACAGATGTGGCACAAAATTGTCCACCAATCTTATATTTGAATTTGCCGGATAATCTGTACCATCGAGCTTTACAACATCAAATTTGATGTAAAGATCTGCTCTGTGGGGGTGTATAAAGCCATCCCCTACATCAAGATCAACCTCAATCTCTGTGTTGGGTTGATTTAAATTTGCAAAGGTCCTCCTGTTTGGGGGGAATGATTGTAACTCATAACTCTCAATATTTTCCATTTTTTTGTATGTATTTTTATTTAAATATTAATCTCTATGATTGCAGTTGTTGTGGCTCCAGCAAAATCAACTAATTCTTCTTTTTCATTAGTGACCATCAATTCAATGTTATCTATTCTATTATGGCACACAGGAAAATATAATGTTGGTGATGGAGTGTAGATGATGGGCTCCATAAATTCAGAATTAGGTTTAAATGTTGCAATGATGCCAGTTTGTTTGTGAGTGCCTATGCCATTTGATTTGGTGATCATACCCTCAGCCACATTACAGTGAATATTCAGAGTCTCTATGGCTAAGAATTTAGGTATATTGATAGCAGTGTGTTTGATGGCTGGTTCAAGTTTTGTGTTGTTCTCAAAGCCTAACAGCTCTCCTATAGTACCCAGATCCACTGTTTCTGTAGCAGACACAATCTCTACTCTGTGAGTGACAGAATTTTGAGTTAATACTATACCTCTGAGTAACTGAGCATTTAAAGTAGATAGATTATACTGCCCTGGAGTGATGACAATTTTTTGATCACCAACTGCAATCTTGTTGTTGTGGTGTGTAATATTAGGGATCAAGTACATGCTATAAAATGCTCTGAGAGCTATTGTTTTGGGATATACTATATCATCATGTAATCTAAGTTTCAATATTGAATTTTGGCTGGTGAGATGGAATACCCCCATGATGTTTTAAATACCACAAGGCTTTTTGAAAATCTTCAGTTGATTGTTTATTTATTTGAGACATATATCTAAGAACAGATAAACACAAATGACCACAATTAACATCTTTGAAATTTTGAACACGGGCATTATTGTAATAGAGATTAGTTGATTTTAGATATTTTATTAAATTTTCAGGTGGAACACCTCCAAATGAATCAAACACAAATGCCTCATTGTTTAAATATTTAAGATAACAAATCCAGTGAGTGCCCTGATTTTTGTACTTATCCAAATTAAGAATGCCACACTCTTTGTTGAGTGGTTGTTCTGGTAAAGAATCAGACATGTACACACCTCTAAAATTTTTGATGCCCAGTGGCTTGATTAAAGCTTCAATATCTTGGTTTGTAAGCGGCTCTTGTTTTTTTTAAACTTATTCATGGCTCTCTTAACACCTTTGCCTTGTTTCTCTATGGCCAGATTATGGCGCTTCAATTCATCTAATTCTGCCTTATTCTTCTTGGCATCTATTACTGTTTTTGCTATGGCAGCTGATCCCCCAGCCAAGCTCCCAAAAGCCCCAAGTGCTGCTAAGATGGCCGGGATAGTAAATATGAAACCCCCTGTATGCAATTTTTTTCTAGATTGTTGTAATTTTTTTAATTGGGGTGTACTAAGCAACAATTTCATACCATGGCCCTTTGCAAGACAAGAGCTTTTTTTCTTGCGCTGCTTTTTGGTTAAAAGACTATCAATAGTTTTAAGAGATTTAAGACCTGCATAAGGTATTTGATACATAACACCCTTGGCCTTCATTCTAGGTTTATTATATATATATATTCACATCCCCCACCCCAGTTTTTGTTTGGTGTTCATAGCTATGGTGGTCCCCAATGCTGCTATTCTCTCACTCAAAGAAGCATCTTTGCTTACAAATCTACCAAATGCAGCCTCTTCTAATTTCTTGTCTGCCACATGTCTCTTGTCAAGATCAGAATGTGTGTTGTATGCTATGTCATGGTCTCTACAAGCAGCATCTAGGGGATTAACACCAGGGTCCCCTCTGTTTAATCTATGGTCCAATTTTGTACCGGGACCACAATACTGATAGCCTGGTATATGTAGTTCAAATGGCAGCTTGTTTATAATGTCATTAACCAACCCCCGACCCTCAGAAATATTCCAAAATTTAGGTGGTAGAGTATTAATAATTTTTATAAGATATCCAATCCCCTTAGTGTCATTCACTATAAAATTAGACAATTTTGTGCTTATCATGTCCATAATTCCAACCTTTTCATTGTAAAAATTGTGGTTGCCAGCATTTTCCTCCCCAGCTATCACCAATAACCTATCTACAAGTTTCCTGACATCATCAACCCACACAAATTCTTTAGGCAGGGTGTTGTATTGTTTGATTCCACTGCCTGTCTTAACTTGTGACCATATGGGCTTGATTAAATTGTTGTATTTTGCTCCACTGCTAGACTTAACTCTTTTTTGTGTGGGATCATTGTTCTGGTATAGAGCATCTGATTTTATTAATATTTCTTTGTAATGCTCATAATCTTGATATGTATAGTTGCCAGGCCTTTTCCTAGTCATCAGTTCCCACAACCCAGGTGTGCCGGGATATTTAACAAAACCACCTTTTTCTCCAAGATGAGATTCTGAATATACAATGATATCATCTCCCATAAATGTTACTCTGAAATTGCCAATTCTATGTATGATGCTACCATCACGCTCTGTGTCAGCATATAAGCCAAAGACCTCATCTTTGTTGTCTTTAGGTGTGCTTAAATATTTTTGAGCAAGAAGACCCAATTCAATAGGATCCTGAGTAGCTTCAATTCTTCGAGGAGCAACAGGACTAGGTGTATGAATACTAGAAAGTGGGGTGATTGGATAATCTAATATGTTCCTAGCAGCTACAGGTACAAGCTCTGTGATCAAATTTTGATTTTGCTCTGTAACAGTTTTGATATTTTTACCTAATTCACTAATAGCATCAATAATAGGCTGTTCTGTTTGTTTGTGTTCATAAATTCCTCGGTTCTCTGATTTCATTCCCTTTAATATTTTTACAAGATAATCTCTTAATTTAAGATCATCAATGATTGGCCTTTTCATGGTTATTTATATATGTTTCAATGTCTAGAAAATTGTTGATTTTATTTCTATATTTGCCACTATTGGGTTTTCTTGTCATATCAATTGTGACAAACCCATAGCTGTCCTGATTCCAGCACCTACTGCAAAACTTGGAAAAATCATTGTAGCTCAAGTCACCACCTACATATTCATCATGTATGTGTTTGAGGTTGGTATGATCTTGATAAAACACACATATAAAATTGCTGTTGTCTCGGATCAGCTGCTTCGGAATTTTAGAAAAAGTCTGTGCCAGGTAGAAACAATCAATGTTTTTGTGCCGCCCCTGTGTAAAAAAATTTCTAACCTTGTTTTGATTATCCAGTATAATGTCATCAAACACAACAACAGAGTTATCAAGACATTTATGGAGTGGCTTAACATCTGGTTCAAAAGTGGCTATATCCAATCCATCATATAGCTTCATCAGCTGCTGATATTTTAATTGTTCCAAGCTCTTAGAGAAGACATACAAGTGCCTATTTTTCCAGTCTAACCAGTTGGGTGCCAATAAAAAATTATCAATCATTAGTGTAGTTTTACCACAAGCCGATGGCCCAAAAATAAGACATCTAATATTTTCAGGCAGCAACTTGCCATTTCTCTTAATCTGCTGTTCAGGTTCTGGCAGCCTTTTTATAACATCCCAGGTGCTCATATTATCACTTTGTCTGCATCGATCCAGCTGTGTTCTGGAAGTCCTAGCCATTTGACAAATAACTTGTTGCCTTTTCTGCGGATGATTTTTTCTATGAGATATGTGTCAGGCTGTTTAGTTTTGTTGAGTTCTTCTTCATAGAACCGGCCTTTGAGAATTTCTCCTCGGTGGTCTTTTATTATATATGTGTTAAGGGTCCCAGGATTAACTTGAACCACTGTAAATAATTCAGTGCTCCAGTTTCTTGTAAAGCCTCTTTTGAATAAGTGCTTATATTTGCTGATTCTTACTTGATCACCCACCCTGTATTTGGCTTTTCTTGTTGTTGGCTGGTATCTAGGATAATAAACAGTCCTGATCAATTTTTGCTCATCAGGTGAAGTTACTTCAGAGGGTTTCATGTTGATTGTGGAATGGACCGAGTTGTTATATTTATGTAGAAGTTCTGGAAGAATATTAAGCCATTTATAATTACCTTGAAGTGTAAATTGTTTATACATAAGATTTTTTAGGGTTTTGTTGAATCTCTCTACAATTGAGGCCTTGAGATCACTGTAACTCGAATAATGTTGTATTGACTGGCTTTTAATAAATTGTTGGAACACAGAATTATAAAATTCTTTGCCATTATCTGTTTGCAAATAGCGCGGTGATCTTCCACTCTGATTGATGATTGTCCTGAAGGCTTCTGTAACACATTTTCCAGTCTTGGATTTGAGTGGCACAGCCCAGGCAAATTTTGAAAATGTATCGATGACAGTGAGTAGATACTTGTAGCCCTTGTTGATTTTGTCTAAGTTTTTCAGCTGTCCACTTGCCATTTCCACCAAGTCGCACTGCCATAAATCATGTATGCCTTTTGTGACTACTGGCAGTCTCTTATAATTATGTCTGGCTTGTCTGTGTAATTCATCAACAATAATTTGTCTAGACATAATATGAAAACAAGAATATTGCAACTATGGGGTGTTCAGCAGCTGATACTACAGGATTTTCTAAATATAATTTGTCTCCTATTTGTATATGAAATTCCAGGGAGCCATCATCTTCAGCATAAGATGTTTCTAATGTATTGGGGTCTGTAAAATCCTCTAACTCTACACTGGTGATTTTTGGTTTGTTGTCAGCATTTGTTATTGATAAGGTGGGGTAGTGGTGTGCCTGTGGTTGAAGCCAATATTTGATCTTGATTGGTCTCAGTGTGCCCCCAACAAAAAACTAGTAATAAAATTGTGCAGGGGACAGCATATATATTTTGCCACCTGGTGTAAATGGTGAATCATATTCTTTGTTGGGGATGCTGTACAATTCAAGAATTATTGTATGTTTAGGATTCTCGATTATGCCAGTTATTTCTTTTTCTGCTGTAAGCAATCTACTTGTTACAGATTCAAGGTGCTCATTGATAGTCCTAACAACATCATCATGGCCTGGCTTGATTTTTATGTCCACAACAAGTTTCTTGTATTGTTGCACAATTTCTTGTAGCTGGGTGGCAAAAACAGACAGAGCATTTGCTTGATTGGATTCCATGGTCCCTAGCTGTTGCTTGATATTAGCTACAATTTGCTGTAAATTTTCAACAACTGCCAATTTTGAATTTTGGGGTGTAAGATCATGGACCTGTCTTCTGATATCCTCAAACAGGGCATGCAGTTCATTAATATGTTGATTAGTTGGTAGAGTGGCCACTGTCTTGAGTGAGTTGTTTGATCTCTGTCTGGATATTCTTGATATCTTCTGATTTCAATATGCGATTCACTGCTCTCTTAATATTTTTAAGTTCCTGTGATGTAGGCAGATTTGATACAGTATTTTGCAAAGATTCAAGTGCCAATTTCACATTATTTAATTCAGAAGCATCAGCCACATTTTGCATAGCATTTTGGAGCAGGGCTATATCAGCCTGAGTGTGTGTTGATTGTTGTAAAATTTCAAGCTTTGTTTGGATATCATCGATCAAGTGATGAAAATGAGATAGCTCAGATTCAGTGTTGAGGTTTTCAAACTTTGTGATCTGTTGCTGGACACTGGCAAGGGTGTCTACAATACCAGGCAGGCGAGATTCTAGAGATTCTTGTACATTTGTCAAATCACTTTGCACTGCTGCTATTGTACCCTCAAGATGGGTTATGGTACTTCGAATTTTTCCAAAATCTTCATATGTTTCAAGTTGCAGCTTAATATTGGCAACACTCCGAGTTATTGCACTCAAAGCATCAGAAGATGGCAAGTTGTTCATAAAATTTTCAAGTGTCTCAATTTTTTCTTTAACCTCGGCTATGGCATTGTTCAAGGGGTCCAGATTAGGTATTGTTGTTTCAATTGCTCAGAGTTGGTGGCCTGGGTCTTAAATTTGGCTTGAGGAGCTGCTACAGCCTCTTCTAAACTTTGAAAATTATCTAATGTGGCCAAGTCAGTATATTTTTGAAGCAGCAATTTGAGTTCAGAATCAATTTTAAGAAGAGGGTCCATGCATTGTGATTGTAAATTTGTAATTTCTAGTTGAAGACTGGCATTGAGTGTGGTTTGTAAAGCTTGTAAATCACTTCTTAATTTTTTGACTCTGACATCAAGCATCAGAATCTCATCACTGTGATCTTTATGTCTTGTATGGCCAAATATATCATTAGGCATTTTGTTTTAGTGGTTATTTATTATTGAATATCTAATTCTTAATTCTATAAAAAAAGGTATAAGCTTGTCATATGATCCCGGGACCTCAATATATAAGCAGTCACCAGCAGAAACAGTATATACAGTGCCAGAAATCATGTTTGAGTGCTTAATTCTATAAATATTTCTCCCTACTGAAATCTTGACATTACCCTCAGGGGTTGTAATAAATTGCAATTGACCACCTACAGGTAATTGGTAATAATTTAAATTATTGTTAAAGATGTACAATATTTTACCTGTTTCATCATCAACTTCTGTAAGTATGCTGTTTAGATGAATAATTAACAAAGCACTTAGTTTTCCATAATAGCCTGTTTTTTGAACCCAAATAAGTTCATAGGCATGTTTATTTATTTCAAATCATGCTCTGTAATTGGGCATTGATTACCACTTTTCAAATCACAATGACCCCATGGTAGAGTATGTATGCCACATGATAAAATGCATCTCTTATCATCATGTGGGTCCAGAGCCACTTTTCTTACAATATTTGTAGTCAACAAGTGATCCACACTCTGAATCTGGATTCTGATGTTCTGATTGTGCTACATGATTTGAGGCAATTTTTGTAATCTTCAAATTCAAGCTCTTTGTCAACAGTAACTCTGCCAATGCCCTTGGCCTTTTTTGCAACAACACCACTACATGTTTCAAAACTGTACATCTTGGCCCTTAACCCAGCAAATGCCACAATAACATCACCAAGTGTCTCATCTTTTAACTTGCCAGGCACCTTTTTGTTGTGGGGTTTAATTTTTGAGTGTTCAGTGGTATCAAAATATTTAAACAATTCAGGCTGTGTTATATCTTGATAAACATCTTCTGTTTGAATAACAAGAACATAACTATCTGTGTCCATGTACATCAGTTTTACACGATCCTTATAAAAAGGCTTCAACACATCATAATACAATTTTAACATGTGTAATTTGGCCAATTCCAATATCACAGCCCCTACATAAATAGGCTTATCAAACTTAACCTTTGTTTTTTTCATGTTGAAAAGTGCCATATTCTCATCATAAATTCTTCTGTAATTGAAGTTGGGCTTTGCAATCAATTTTTTGCTCCGGCTGGGGTCAGTAATTATTTTAACATCAATATGTTTTCTGACATTTTCTATTGTTTTGCCATACACAGAATTGACCATCAATTTAAACAAGGTCTTATCAAATTGGCTCATTGCAGATGTTCGAAGCTCTGTGTTTGTATCAATATATGGCTTCAACCATCTTGAGTGCCTGAACCTCAAAACTTTTCCAACTTTGCTCACTTGAACACCATGATTCATCAGGAACTGGAGGTTTTTGTAATATAAGACATAATCCTGTTTCGGCTCTAGAGTCATCATCAATTTCTTCTGTTTAGAGCCAGGTGAACACTTATCCTCAGGAATTGGGGGCATATCAGAAAATTTGTTGTGTAAATTATCAGGAATTGTCAGATCAACCTCTAAGAACAGGCCATAGTTACTGTCATCAAAATCCTTAAGATCTTCAATATTGAAATCTTCAACCCACTCAAGCCCTGCATATGGCAATTTATCCATCATAGCATAACCATAGAGGCTGTTGGCATCTACATACAGTATATAATTTGATGGCAGTCCTGGATCATAATCAGGAATATATTTGTTATTTGCTCTGGCATATCTCTGAGAACATTGCACCATGCCTCCTCTTACACATTGTTCCATAAACAGATACATATCTTGATCCTGGATCAGATCCAATTGCATTTTAGTGTTTAAAAACATTGCAGACCATGCTAGGCCCGGAGCACTGTAAAAATACATTGGATACAGCTTATAATTTTCCATGGAAGATTTTCTAAATGCCTGAAGTATATCAGCTAAGAGAGTGACATCAAGTTTTAAATATGCCTTGTGATAATCACCAAATGTCTGGCATTTTAAATTGTTCCACATCAACTGGGCATGGTGATAATCTTCATCAGTGATTCCAAATGCTCTGATTTTGCTGTAAAACTCTTGTTGTGGTGGCAGAGAACACTCGTCAAATTTAGAAAAATCTGTAACATAATCATATGGATATACACCCTTCCGCCTAATTAATTTCAGGTCCTGATTTGGAAACAATACACATGTGATTTTGAATTGATCATCAGATAATTGAGTGGCCAGTGTAGCCAGGCTAGCAGACAGAATTCTGTATGAATCAAGAAATCTTAAGTGAATAGGAACACCATTAACTTTAATTATTTTGCTAATGGCAATATATTTCTCATTATTTGCTGCTAAAATATTTAAATTTTGCTTGTCAAACCCCTCGTACCTGATCAAATGATGAAAATCATAATTGGATGCACCATGGCAAAATATAGGGACAAATTTTGGTCTCTGGATCTTAATATTACAGCTATTACACAGGGCCATTAAGAATTTACCATCTGTATGAGAATGGTGTTTCACCTTGATATTTCTATCTGAAAATTCAGAATCACATACCGGGCATTTTTCTGCATTGTTGAAATCTTCAATCTGTTTCTCTGTTAAAGGCAACATGGGTTTTGATTTTAATAAGATATTAGATGCTATGTCATGGCACTCATTTTCTATTCTATGTGCAAATTCTTTGATGGCATCTGCTCCCATGTATAAATATTCTTTACTAACAACACCATCCTGTACAATCACATAATAAAAACTAGAAGGTTCATGTAACTGGTATGATGTAATTGAAGATTCATCAGGATCTGGGCTGCAGAATGCAAGGGGTTTGAGATTTGATTCAAAATCACAGACTATATATGCTGGATGTTCCAACAAGGCTTCAAATTTTTTGAATTTGGCATTTTCATTTGGGTTAGGCATAAGCATATGAACAGGTTTATGGTTGCCACAGTATTTCAGATGCTCAATTAACTTGTTTTTAGCAATTTCTGCATTCTTTTCACAAACACCATTCACCATTTTTCTACCATCAAATACAGTTAAACATCTTCTACACAACTTGAATATTGTCTTAGATTTGTCTAGTTGTGTTCTGACTAAAGCTTCAAGATTATGTATCAGAGTATAATGGTGTGTATCATCCCCTTCAATTAAGAGCAGATCAATCGGAACAGCAGAATCATCATCAAATGTACTGATTCTGAGAGGTGCTATCAAGCAATTGCCACGGCCAGTAGAACAAATAAATACATTAATAGATAATTGTTTACCATTAATATCCCTGGCCTTTTTTTCAAATTTATCAATATTCTGAACAGACATTGGATATTCTAAACCCTCCATTGCTTCATCAAAATCATTTTCATGTTGTTTATAATAAGTTATTCTCTGAGGATTCCTTAAAACTGGATACAAACCAGCTAAAATACACCACAGAAAGCATTTCTCATCATTATTTTCTATATTAACCACGGCTCTTTTGTTTTTAATATTGGCAGGTTAAGGCAGATATGTAGATCCTTGTAATGGGCTGAATTCAGAAATATTAACATAGAGCTTGTGTGGAGATCCGCATAGTCTCCATCCTGACTCTTTTGCTGCAAATTCAGAGTGTTTAATATTCAATTGATCTATCAAACTGCTTATTATTTTGTCTGAATTTGTATTTGAATATATAGCTACAGTTTCTGTTATGTGGGGCTGTGTAAATTTTGTGCCATTTGGTTTCTTATATTGTGTAAACAATTTGAGGGACAGCTTATAAGAGCCATTTTGTGCATTTAGAATTGCCTGCACATCAGGATTTATACTGTTCAAAAAATTCTTAATACCACATTTTTGCTCTCATACAAACCGGTAATCCGTAAGTTGGCCAGCAAAACTGCTATGGATGGGTTCATAGCGTGGCTGCTTTCCTGGTCCAGCATTAACAGGTGTTTCATGCTTCCTTTTCAGACCAGATGTAGATGGTTGTGGGGGCAATGTTGATGACTGTGCAGAACAAGTACCTTTATGTTTATATGTGAAATATTCCAGACTATATTTTCTATGGCATTTAGGGCATATTTTTGTGGCAGTTCTGCATTTGTCTGGATTACAATTCTTTTGGTGCCTGGCCAAATTGGGGCTGGTTATATTCTTATTGCATTGATTACAATATTTTTGATTTGGAATTTTTGTTGTTGTTTATTATATAAGATTTCCTGGGGTCCAAATCAAAACTTTATACTTAATAAAAAATATCAGTTGGGTTCAGTAGTGTGATTTGTGTGTGTGTGTGTGTGTGTTAATATTTTTGGCTTTGGTATTTATATAAAATTTCTTGGGGTTCAAATCAAAACACTATACTTGATAAACCTATGACAGGTTGTCAAAAATTCTGTATATTAAATAAAATAGATTTGTAATTCAATTTATACAAATCTGCAATATTTTTGTGTTTAAAACTATGAGCAACACTGCAACAACACACCCTTACTCTTCAACAACTCTCACAATACTGGCTGATATGCAATGCAAAATCTCTTTATATAGCCTAAGCACAGACCGCATTGAAAACATCTGAAACAATAAGCCAATCAGAATATAACACATCACATTATGTCATAACCAACCAATCAGAAAACAACACATGTCTAATAATTTATTGCATAATATTAGGTAATAATTTGTTGCAAAACATGATGCAATATAAATAAACCAGAAATAGGCCACAAGTGGACCGGAAGTAAATATGTGTGGTTGGGTGTGGGTGTGTGTGGGTGGGTGTGTATGTGGGTGGGTGTGGTCAAGGTCATCTCAAGGTCATCTCAAGGTCATCTCAAGGTCAAGGTCAATGTAGGTGGGTGTGTGTGTATGTGGGTGTGTGTGGGTGTGGGTTTTATGAGCATCTTGGCTTAGTTTTAGGTGTGGGCAAAAAAAATATCAAGAGGGGCATATTTTTAACAAGCTTATGGACAACAATCTGACAGATGTGCCTTTTGTAAGTGTGGACAAATCAATCTGAGGGGGCTCATCATTTCACAGGAACTTCCCGAGGGCATTTTTACAAAAATCTTGGATTAGACGGAGTACCACACTTGAGCAAAAAGCTCATATGGGCATGTTGAGCAAGTTTTAAGTGTAGCCAAATCTGCCTGAGGGGGGTTCATCATTTCTCGAGTTTATAATAGGTCAAATAACACTACTTGAACCAAATGTAAACAAACGAATTACAAGTGAACAGCGATTTAACGTGTGCAACTACTTTATAGATCGCGATAGGAGGCAACGTAGGAACTGCTTGAAAATGAGTACGTGTTCTGCATGTTCAAAGCCTGTGTCAAGGCAGGACATACTTTCAAAAATACAGTGTAAGGGCTGTTTTAACTGGTATCACACCAAATGTGTTCAACTAGAGGAGAATGACGTAGAATACATTAAATCAACAAATGGAGTATGGCGGTGTATAAAGTGTGCGAAATCCAGGCGTGGTAGCTTGCTAGAAGAAAGTGCAAGTGAACCATCAGAAGAAGTCACACCGTCTATTGCGGATGTGTACGAGCTATTACAGGGTTTGAAAAAGGAAGTGGATAATCTGAGGAAACAAGAAACCACCGAACGCGAATTAGGAAAGTCGCTTGATCTCGCACATGAAAAACTTGACGAAAATGTAGAGTTGGTGAAAAAACAATCTGAAACCATCGCAACGTGTTTGCTTCAAATAGAACAGTTAAGAGAAGAGAATATTGTTCTAAAAAGGCAACTAAATGAGTCACAATTGCAATTAGACAAATTAGAGCAATATGGTAGAAGAAACACTTTCGTAATATGTGGTGTTCCTGATAAACAGAATGAAAATTTGTTTGAAGTTGTAAAAAGTGTAGGGCGAGTTTTAGATATTGAAGTAGATAATTAAATGATAGACATCTGTCATAGATTAAAGAAGTCTCCTCAACAAAAATCTGCAGCCATAATTGTTAAATTTGTTAGACGAGTAGATAAGGATAAATTTATGGAAAGGAGAAAGGTAAAAAGACATCTAAATTGTCTTCATTTGGGTTACACTAACAATGATATGGTATATATTAACCAAAGTCTCACCCCTCTTAGAAGGAAATTATATAGTGAAGCCAGGGCAATTAAACGGGAAAGAAATTATGCCTATGTATGGGTTGATAATTCGGGAATATAAAGTTGAGGAAGAGAGAAGGTGAGAAGGATGTATATGTAATAAGAACAACTGATGACATAGATAACTTGAAGCAATAAATGGCTTCGTCTGATATTATGGTTTACTATCAAAATGTGAGGGGTCTCAATACAAAAACTTATGAGTTTTATGTAAATAATATTGCAAGTAGATATATCATTGTCTTGACAGAAACATGGTTACATGATGGGGTCCTAAGCAGTGAATTATTAATTATAGGGTCTTTCGTCATGATAAAACTGGTAATCATAAAGGTGGTGGTGTTCTTATTGCAGTTAAAAATAAAATACGTTGAGATGTTGTTGAACTAAAAAGTAATCTTGATATGTTATGTATTAAAGTCTCTATATCGTGTCATTCTAAAGAATTATGGGATCTGAACCAGTTGTTTATGCAATTAATTGCTGGGGTGATGTAAATAACTCATCATTCATCCTCTGATGAGACCACTCGTCATTGGCATGACGAGTTATCGCTTGGCAATGCGAAAGGTACAAAATCACACTAAGGAACTAAACTACAGAAAAGACAATGGTCACTCGTTGGGTTTTGTGAACCGTTGAACCTGAATCATGGCTGGGTGTTATAATAATTACCTGTCTATCTGAAGTCCTTAGCTGAATCAAATAAGCGAAGTCCTCTGTAAGCTTCTCCAATTCGTCGACCAAAGCGTCGTTCTACTTCTGACCTACTGCCTTGCTGACCACCTCTTCTCTCTCAACTCAATCCCAAAAGTCAGTCCCCTCTGAACTTGTCTCACCTCTATATTACTAGGCCATCGAGCTCTTCCTCTATGCCGAATCGTGTTTTTAATTGCCACCATGCAAACCGCTGACTCTATAACCAGAAGTATTACCTGTTTCCTGAATGCGCAGGAGGTTTGCATGGCACAACACAATGCATTGTAAACATGCCTCAGAGGTTGAGACAACTGAGAAAAACAAGTGAATGCCCTGGTCAACGTGAAGCGTTCAGAGAGACTTAAATAAAATAAACATATAATCTTAGGGATTGATACGATATGTAACCAATTGTATTATATAATCGGGATCTATATCTCTCCCGCTTCCAAAATTGATATCTATAAATCATTTTACAATTTATTTGAATGCAAAGAAGAGTTACAAAATAATCTATTTATAGTTGGAGACTTTAATTTACCGTTGATATCTGACTCTTCATACAATCTACAAGAAAGTGGTCCCTGTTATAAATTGTTGCAAAACTTTTTAAGTTTCTATGATTTACATTCAATAAACAATGTTAATAATGGCAATAACAGAACCTTAGATCTTATACTTACTAATCTGTATAGTAACATTACAGTATCTAGATATGAATATCCTCTTGTTAAGGAGGATATACATCATCCTGCATTAATTATAAATGTGTCTATGGAAATAAAGGTCAAGAATATTAAAAATAATATCACTCTCAAAAGGAACTTTTGTAAAGCAAATTTTATGCGCATGTACGAATTATTACGAGGTATAGACTGGGCATATTTATACAAAATAGGTAATGTAGAAGAGGCCATAACTTATTTTTATAATGTAATTAATAAGGCATTTGATGAAACTGTTCCATATAAGAAAACTAGTATGCAGAACAAATATCCACGATGGTTTACCGTAGAAATTATTAATAAATTAAAACTAAAAGAATATCATAGAAAACGAAAGAAAGATAGTGTAAATAGCGAGGTAGAATATAAAAAGCTTAGAAAAATAACTAAAATATTGATAGATAAAGCATACAAAATCTACATCAAAGAAATAGAACAAAATACACAAAAATATACCAAAGGATTCTGGGAATTTGTGCGTCCTATTTTAAATCAGTGTATGTAGATAGTACTGGTGTTTATAATCCATCAGAATATTCTAAAACGGAAGTCCCTTATGAACTATCAATTAGGATAATAGCATCTGAAGAATATTTTGAAGCCATAAAAAAATTGAAACCAAAAAAATCAACTGGGCCGGATGGAATCCCTCCTTACGTATTAAAAGCATGTGCAGAAATATTAGAAAAACCTTTGTGTTCAATATTCAATTTAATAATAAAAAACAATACTTCCCTAATCTATGGAAATTAACGCAAGTCTGCCCCATTTTAAAAACAGGAGATTCTAGAAATATAGAAAATTATAGACCCATTGCAATTTTATGTGCACCAGCAAAAGTATTTGAACATATTATATATATGCGAATACTTAATCATATAAAGAGTTTTATAAGTGAAAGTCAACATGGATTTTTTACTGGTAGGTCGACAACAACGAATCTAATTAATTTTGTCCAATATGCACACAACATACTGCATGATCGTTCAAGTATGCATGTAATTTACACTGATTTCTCCAAAGCATTTGATAAAATTAATCATGATGTCTTGTTAAAAAAAACTTTCAAGCTTTGGGTTGACACAATTTTTTCTCTCTTATTGAGTCGTATTTGAATTATAGGAAACAGTATGTAACATATAAAAATACTAAGTCATATATGTATACTGCACAGTCAGGGGTACCTCAAGGATTCAATTTAGGACCATTGTTTTTCATTCTTTTCTTAAATGATTTGCCATTACATGTTAAACATTCATATTGTTTAATGTATGCTGATGATGTAAAGTTATATAAACAAATTAACGAGCCCCAGGATGTTATGAAACTACAAACAGATTTAAACAGCTTATTTGAGTGGAGTGTTAAAAGTAATCTTGGACTCAATATCAAGAAATGCTGTTTTATGATAATATCAAATACAGAACATACCACACATTATGAGTACTACATTAATCAGGAAAAACTGAAACAAGTGAAAAGTATTAAATATCTGGGAGTAATAATTGATTGTAAACTAGCGTTTCATGAACATATATCTCATATAATAAATAATGCGCATAGATCTTTGGGTTTACTAATAAGAAATTGTCTCAATTTTAGCAGTACTACTTCTATTAAGCTTATGTATAGTGCCTTAGTTAGAAGCAAACTAGAATATGCTTCTATTGTTTGGTCGCCACTTTACAAAACCCACATAAAACAAATAGAACAAGTGCAAAAAAAAGTTTTTGAGATATCTATATTACAAGAGGTACAACATGTCTGCATACGCAAACAGTTTCATATGCCCTTTTACTGAAGGAATTCTCATTTATGACACTCAGCAATAGAAGAGATTTAGGACAACAGATATTTCTTTATAAAATTATAACTGGGTTGTTGGATAATAGAGAGTTTCTTCACCAAATATGTTTCAATGCTAGCACATGTAATTTAAAAATAAGAAATTTATTGCTATATAATATCCCTAAAACTGAAAAGTACAAACAATCACCATTAATTAGAATGAGTAGTATGTATAATAGAATAACATCCACAAATCCAAATATTGATTTTAATCTTAACATTTTGGAATATAAAAATGCTATAAAAGCCACACTTAACAGAGATACTTTCACAAATGGTTGATTATTTATTGTATTTATTAATTATTGTAGAATATGTTGTATATGTATCCCTATATCCAGATAAATGTGTGTTTTTTTATATATATATAATGTAAATATATGTATGTGGATAAGCTTAAGGATGTGTGTCCATTAATATGTGTATGTCTTTATTTCATTGTTGTTTCTATCCTATTATGGTCATATTTATTCTGTACATTCATGAGAAATGTGATAATATTGGTTGTGGATATATGATTAATTTATGTGTTTTGTGTATATGTTTGTATGTGTGTGTGTATATATATATATATGTGTGTGTGTGTGTGTGTGTGTGTATGTGAATATATATATATATATATATATATATAATATAATATTTGTGCGAGCACGTCATTACTCTACGTTATATAAGTGTAGTTATGTTATAGTTAATAACTATGTAATATGTATGCATGTTATTTAATCTCACTTATATTCATATTCACATTATTTATGTTATATTAATGCCTCTGTAATTGGAGATATCCTTTCTCTAGAAGGCAAATAAATAAATAAATAAATAAATAAATATGCCCCCATGGAAAAATACCTTTCTTGTCGCTCCGTAGAAATAATCTGTGGACGTCCATGATTAGGGGGGGCAATTGCCCCACCTTGCCCCCCACGTGCGCACGCCCATGTTTCCAACGTGTTCCAGAAATATGTTTTATTTATTATGGATGTTCTGTGTTCTACATTTTGACTAAAGTCCTACATTTGGGGACATTATGTCCTACTTTTCCCATATAGCGATCTGGCAATCTTGTCTTTATGATCTTGTTACAATAAAAATAGCACAGTTATGTTTCATCGTTTCCTCCAACTTTGAACTAATCAAGAATTGATTTATTGACATAAAACTGTTGATAGAATACTCGAGAAGGAACAATTATGTCCTAGATAACTCGAACCTGAGGTCTTGAATTTAACATTAACGTTAAGAGATGCAAATACTGTACGCCACGATCATAGCGGAGTATTGAGGAACTACGTGCTGATTAAACGAAGGGCTAGCCACAGCTGCAGCAACTTGAGATAGTTCCTCAATGCTCCACTGTGAGCGTTGCGCACAATATTAGTTTCTCTCCTGCAGAGATTCGGCCTCTCTCAGGGATAAAACGGCTTACAAGTACAATGAATGTTATAGAGGGCCTTGTTTGCTTGTAACTTCCGTATATAAAGGGGGGTATCTGAAAGGGGGTTGGGGAAATTTCCTCTACCCTATGGTTACTGCATCCCTCTTTGGTTACTAATTTTTAGCTCGGGGCGGGTATTATATTTATAATGTTTCGAAAGTGTGCGTCGTGGCTGGATTACAGGAGAGCCGCGAAAAGTTCCAATATTTTCACTGAAATGACAGTGATTCTTATGAATATGATTGTTCCTTTACTTTTTACACATAAAATGTTTCTAAATATGAAATGTGTGTTTGTTTTTTTAACTTAAGGCAAGTAACCTAATCACACAGCGTTGGAAGTGTTAGGCCTACATTCTGACTTGGGTGCCGCGGAAAAATCTTGAAACACTACGGGCGCAGTGAAACGAAAAAGTTTTGAAACCCCTGGTATATACAATATCGCGATGCACGTTGTTTAACTGTTTTATCGTGCTCTTGGAAGTTAGGAAATGTTGAGGATAGGTTTTCGGGTATTGCAGGTAAGGCTTCGAACCCGGTAGAGGCACATAGTGGTGTAGATCCCACTTTAAACTGTAGGTCCAGTCCCAATTAGCCTTTCTGTGCTTAAAAGCTCAAACCAATGCTTCGAGAGTAGTTACTGGAAATCTCCCTCACCCCCTCCCCAACTATGAATTTTTCAGACTCCATTCTAGCAAATACAATCGGATAATTATGCTCAGGGTTTCATTTTTATAACCAAGAAATAGACCATTCTTCAGTCGGTGATAAATTTCACTTACGTCGTTCATCAAAAAGTTATTGGTATGAAACATTCCATCACTGTACTGGTCGCGTGGATCCACTCGTATAGTCATATAGTCCCAAATATCAACTTTTCTGCAACTGAATTGCAGTTGCAAACTAATGAGGCTCTATCGACTCGCAGCCAGTATGTTCCTCTGTGTGACGTTTTTCCTACGCTTTTGTATTTTCGCGTGAAAAAGCGTCACAATTCCTCATTTCTTCGTACGCCTTGCGTCTTGTATGTTGTTTGGTTGTTTATAATAGTCTCCGCTAGAGGTCTCCACCGACCTCTCGCTCCGTGCTCGCTTCTCGAGCAGAAGGCTACACGAGTTCCGATTCTACAAGCTTCGTGATAACAACGACGTGACTTGGGTCACGGGAGAGAGAGAGCCTTTCTGTGTGTGCATGGTTAAGTGTGCAAGTTGCCTCGCGGGCGAGTCTTAACCTCCTTTTCTGACTTCATTTCTAGCACGCACTTTACGATACATTCTCTCTCCGAGTTTGGACTATTCACGCGAAGCAGAACTCATTTTCCCTGATTAACTTTATACGCGTAAATGGAAAGTTGCATTTGACGAAAGCGTGAACTTTATCGCCGTCCAGTTTGGTTTGGGTAATTTTTCCATAACCCGAATCAGGATACAGATTTGTGACTGTGAATGAATCCATGGACGTTTCTAGACGTGACGCCAATGTTCTGATGATGGAACGTGAAGGAAGGCAGGACCTCTTTTGACCAATCGTCCTTAGCAGTGTTGAATTGGTGTCTGATACTTCAAGTGCAACTAAATGGAGGTATGTACAGTATCGTCTTCCCCCCCTCTATTTCTGCAAAAATCTAAAGATCGTGAACTGTGATAGATTGGCATATCTTTAACTTAATCGAGTCAAACGCTTAAATGAGCATAAAAGGACTAAAAAAAAAAAAAAGTGGGAACCGACGAAAACGCTAGTTGTTCTAAATCGTTATTAACGTACTTTATCTAATTCAGTAGCAACGAGTAGCCATACTGATTGCGTGATAATAATAACGCGAATGCATTTGCGGGGTTTGCCTGAATTAGTAATGTTTCCCAAGGCGTAAGCGAGACACTTGAATTGCACCGTTGCGACTTTGAAATGTTGAAATACTAATGATAACGTGAAAGTATGACCCCCCTCAGATTGATTTGCCTACACTTACAAAAGCTACATCTGTGAGATTGTTGTCCATAAGCTTGTCAAAAATATGCCCCTCTTGATAATGTTTTGGATACACTTAAAACTAAGCCAAAAAGCCACCCACACCAACCCACACCCACACATATTTACTTCTGGTTTAAGTTCAATTGAACACCAGCCTCAACTTGCATATCTAGTACTAAGACAATCTAATATGCAGAGGCCCTCTAGAATTGCTCTGTGACTCTCTCATTTCTTACATCATAAATATATGATTTTTCACCTATAAGAATAACACTACATATGGTGTCATCAGGAAGTGTATCATGGAATTCACAGATAATTTTAATGTTTGTCCTGTCATTAACCACAACTTGTTTCCTTTTTGAAGTGTTGATGACAAACATGGGTCTCTGTGCTTTGAATTCATCTGGTGTGTAATACATGTCAGTATTGCCAGTAGTGACCCTTTTGTATGCTGTAAATGATTCATATAATTTGAGGAAATCATCCTTGGACATGTTTAAATTATAATTTTCTCTAGGGAACACCTCATTTCTGCCATTTTATAGATAAATGTTCTTGATGTTGCAGTTATCAAATTTACTTGAATTTTTTTCCTGATTATTGTCTTCCAGTCTGAAACAGTACCACCACAAAATCTGGCATGTCATATTGTATACTGGAGAATGAATTTGTAGCATCAAACTCATAATAGCTACCAGTGGCAGGCTTCTGCACACATTGATATGTATAAAATTGTAAAGGCACCTGTGGATTTTTTAGGATATCAGCTTTGTATTTAAGAGCATAACTGGCTTCATATTCAACAACCGGGATCCTTAGCTCCATAGTCTGAATAAGGCACCTGCCCTCATCAGGTAGGGTATTAGGCAGAGCTTCCCCTGTAGAATTTAATGTACTGTACCTCATCAAAGCATTATTATCATTGGCAGCTCTTCTAAATGTGATTCTTAAACCACCCTTCCACATAATATCTTTGTAATCTGAGAAGAATCCTGGCAACAGGCTCATAGGAAACAATACTGTGTGGCTCTTAGATATAATTTTATCACCAGCCTCAAATCCACCTATTTTGTAGTAAGAAGCCTCGGTTTTGGATAATTTTAGTGTGGCCAAAGCTGTAGAGGTAATGCCAGGGTAATCCACTCTGTTTATAACAACACCATGTTTTCTGATCTCAATTTCAGAGAACAGATGTGGCACAAAATTGTCTACCAATCTTATATTTGAATTTGCCGGATAATCTGTACCATCGAGCTTTACAACATCAAATTTGATGTAAAGATCTGCTCTGTGGGGGTGTATAAAGCCATCCCCTACATCAAGATCAACCTCAATCTCTGTGTTGGGTTGATTTAAATTTGCAAAGGTCCTCCTGTTTGGGGGGAATGATTGTAGCTCATAACTCTCAATATTTTCCATTTTTTTCTTGTATGTATTTTTATTTAAATATTAATTTCTATGATAGCAGTTGTTGTGGCTCCAGCAAAATCAACTAATTCTTATTTTTCATTAGTGACCATCAACTCAATGTAATCTATTCTATTATGGCACACAGGAAAATATAATGTTGGTGATGGAGTGTAGATGATGGGCTCCATGAATTCAGAGTTAGGTTTGAATGTTGCAATGATCCCAGTTTGTTTGTGAGTGCCTATGCCATTTGATTTGGTGATCATACCCTCAGCCACATTACAGTGAATATTTAGAGTCTCTATGGCCAAGAATTTAGGTATATTAATAGCAGTGTGTTTGATGGCTGGTTCAAGTTTTGTGTTGTTCTCAAAGCCTAACAGTTCTCCTATAGTACCCAGATCCACTGTTTCTGTAGCAGACACAATCTCTACTCTGTGAGTGACAGAATTTTGAGTTAATACTATACCTCTGGGTAACAGCATTTAGAGTAGATAGATTATATTGCCCTGGAGTAATGACAATGTTTTGGTCACCAACTGCAATTGTGTTGTTGTGGTGTGTAATATTAGGGATCAAGTACATGCCATAAAATGCTCTGAGAGCTATTGTTTTGGGATACACTATATCATCATGTAATCTAAGTTTCAATATTGGATTTTGGCTGGTGAGATGGAATACCCCCATGATGTTTTAAATACCACAAGGCTTTTTGAAAATCTTCAATTGATGGTTTATTTATTTGAGACAGATATCTAAGAACAGATAAACACAGATGTCCACAATTAACATCTTTGAAATTTTGAACACGGGCATTATTGTAATAAAGATTAGCTGATTTTAGATATTTTACAAAATTTTCAGGTGGAACACCTCCAAATGAATCAAACACAAATGCCTCATCTTTTAAATATTTAAGATAACAGATCCAGTGAGTGCCCTGATTTTTGCACTTATCCAAATTAACTATGCCACACTCTTTGTTGAGTGGTTGTTCTGGTAAAGAATCAGACATGAACACACCTCTAAAATGTTTGATGCCCAGTGGCTTGATTAAAGCTTCAATATCTTGGTTTGTAAGCGCCTCTTGTTTTTTTTAAACTTATTCATGGCTCTCTTAACACCTTTGCCTTGTTTCTCCATGGCCAGATTATGGCGCTTCATTTCATCTAATTCTGCCTTATTCTTCTTGGCATCTATTACTGTTTATGCTATAGCAGCTGATCCCCCCCCCCAAGATTCAAACAGCCCCCAAAGCTGCTTAGATGGCCGGGATAGTAAATATGAAGCCACCCACATGTGATTTTTTCCTGGATTGATGTAATTTTTTTAATTGGGGGTACTAAGCAATAATTTCATACCATGGCCCTTGGCAAGACAAGAATTTTTTTTCTTGCGCTGCTTTTTGGTTAAAAGACTATCAATAGTTTTAAGAGATTTAAGACCTGCATAAGGTATCTGATACATAACACCCTTGGCCTTCATCCTAGGTTTATTATATACATATTCACAACCCCCACCCCAGTTTTTGTTTGGTGTTCATAGCTATGGTGGTCCCCAATGCTGCTATTCTCTCACTTAAAGAAGCATCTTTGCTTACAAATCTACCAAATGCAGCCTCTTCTAATTTCTTGTCTGCCACATGTCTCTTGTCAAGATCAGAATGTGTGTTGTATGCTATGTCATGGTCTCTACAAGCAGCATCTAGAGGATTAACACCAGGATCACCTCTGTTTAATCTATGGTCCAATTTTGTACCGGGACCACAATACTGATAGCCTGGAATGTGTAGTTCAAATGGCAGCTTGTTTATGATGTCATTAACCAGCCCCCGACCCTCAGAGATATTCCAAAATTTAGGGGGTAGAGTATTAATAATTTTTATAAGATATCCAATGCCCTTAGTGTCATTCACTATAAAATTAGACAATTTTGTGCTTATCATGTCCATAATTCCAACCTTTTCATTGTAAAAATTGTGGTTGCCAGCATTTTCCTCCCCAGCTATCACCAGCAACCTATCTACAAGTTTCCTGACATCATCAACCCACACAAATTCTTTAGGCAGGGTGTTGTATTGTTTGATTCCACTACCTGTCTTGATCTGTGACCATATGGGCTTGATTAAGTTGTTGTATTTTGCTCCACTGCTAGACTTGACTCTTTTTTGTGTGGGATCATTGTTCTGGAATAGAGCATCTGATTTTATTAATATTTCATTGTAATGCTCATAATATTGATCTGTATAGTGCCAGGTCTCTTCCTAGTCATCAGTTCCCACAATCCAGGTGTTCCGGGATACTTAACAAAACCACCTTTCTCCAAGATGAGATTCTGAATATACAATGAGATCATCTCCCATAAATGTTACTCTGAAATTGCCAATTCTATGTATGATGCTACCATCACGCTCTGTGTCAGCATATAAGCCAAAGACCTCATCTTTGTTGTCTTTAGGTGTGCTTAAATATTTTTGAGCAAGAAGACCCAATTCAATAGGATCCAGAGTAGCTTCAATTCTTCGAGGAGCAACAGGACTAGGTGTATGAATACTAGAAAGTGGGGTGATTGGATAATCTAATATGTTCCTAGCAGCTACAGGTACAAGCTCTGTGATCAAATTTTGATTTTGCTCTGTAACAGTTTTGATATTTTTACCTAATTCACTAATAGCATCGATAATAGGCTGTTCTGTTTGCTTGTGTTGTTCATAGATTCCTCGGTTCTCTGATTTCATTCCCTTAAATCTTTTTACAAGATAATCTCTTAATTTAAGATCATCAATGATTGGCCTTTTCATGGTTATTTATATATGTTTCAATGTCTGGAAAATTGTTAATTTTTTTCTGTATTTCCCACTATTGGGTTTCCTTGTCATATCAATTGTGACAAACCCATAGCTGTCCTGGTTCCAGCACCTACTGCAAAACTTGGAAAAGTTATTGTAGCTCAAGTCCCCACCTACATATTCATCATGTATGTGTTTGAGGTTGGTATGATCTTGATGAAACACACATATAAAATTGCTGTTGTCTCGGATCAGCTGCTTTGGAATTTTAGAAAAAGTCTGTGCCAGGTAGAAGCAATCTATGTTTTTGTGCCGGCCCTGTGTAAAGAAATTTCTAACCTTGTTTTGATTATCCAGTATAATGTCATCAAACACAACAACAGAATTATCGAGACAGTCATGGAGTGGCTTAACATCTGATTCAAAAGTGGCTATATCCAGTCCATCATATAGCTTCATCAACTGCTGATATTTTAATTGTTCCAAGCTCTTAGAGAAGACATACAAGTGCCTGTTTTTCCAGTCTAACCAGTTGGGTGCCAATAAAAAATTATCAATCATTAGTGTAGTTTTACCACAAGCCGATGGCCCAACAATAAGACATCTAATATTATCAGGCAGCAACATTCCATTTCTCTTATTCTGCTGTTCAGGCTCTGGCAGTCTTTTTATAACATCCCAGGTGTTCATAGTATCTCTTTGTTTGCCTCGATCCAGCTGTGTTCTGGGAGACCTAGCCATTTGACAAGTAACTTGTTGCCTTTTCTGCGGATGATTTTTTCTATGAGATATGTGTCAGGCTGCTTAGTTTTGTTGAGTTCTTCTTCATAAACTGCCTTTGAGAATTTCTCCTCGGTGATCTTTTATTATATATGTGTTAAGGGTCCCAGGTTTAACTTGAACCACTGTAAATAATTCAGTGCTCCAGTTTTTTGTAAAGCCTCTTTTGAATAAGTGCTTATATTTGCTGATTCTTACTTGATCACCCACCTTGTATTTGGCTTTTCTTGTTGTTGGCTGGTATCTAGGATAATAAACAGTCCTGATCAATTTTTGCTCATCAGATGAAGTTACTTCAGAGGGTTTCATGTTGATTGTGGAATGGACCGAGTTGTTATATTTATGTAGAAGTTCTGGAAGAATATTAAGCTATTTTTAATTACCTTGAAGTGTAAATTGTTTATACATATGATTTTTTAAGGTTTTGTTGAATCTCTCTACAATTGAGGCCTTGAGATCACTGTAACTCGAGTAATGTTGTATTAACTGGCTTTTAATAAATTGTTGGAACACAGCATTATAGAATTCTTTGCCATTATCTGTTTGCAAATAGCGCGGTGATCTTCCACTCTGATTGATGATTGTCCTGAAGGCTTCTGTAACACATTTTCCAGTCTTGGATTTGAGTGGTACATCCCAGGCAAATTTTGAAAATGTATCGATGACAGTGAGTAGATACTTGTAGCCCTTGTTGATTTTGTCTAAGTTTTTCAGCTGTCCACTTGCCATCTCAACCAAGTCACACTGCCATAAATCATCTATGCCTTTTGTAACCACTGGCAGTCTCTTATAATTATGTCTGGCTTGTCTGTGTAATTCATCAACAATAATTTGCCTAGACATAGTATATAAACAAGAATATTCCAACTATGGGGTGTTCAGCAGCTGATACTACAGGATTTTCTAAATACAGTTTGTCTCCTATTTGTATATTAAATTCCAGAGAGCCATCATCTTCAGCATAAGATGTTTCTAATATATTGGGGTCTGTAAAATCCTATAACTCTACACTGGTGATTTTTGCTTTGTTATCAGCATTTGTTATTGATAAGGTAGGGTAGTGGTGTGCCTGTGGTTGAAGCCAATATTTGATCTTGATTGGTCTAAGTGTGCCCCCAACAAAAAACTGGTAATAAAATTGTGCATGGGACAGCATATATATTTTGCCACCTGGTGTAAATGGTGAATCATATTCTTTGTTGGGGATACTGTACAATTCAAGAGTTACTGTATGTTTAGGATTCTCGATTATGCCAGTTATTTCTTTTTCTGCTGTAAGCAATCTACTTGTTACAGATTCAAGGTGCTCATTGATAGTCCTAACAACATCATCATGGCCTGGCTTGATCTTTATGTCCACAACAAGTTTCTTGTATTGTTGCACAATTTCTGGAAGCTGGGTGGCAAAAACAGACAGAGCATTTGCTTGATTGGATTCCATGGTCCCTAGCTGTTGCTTGATATTAGCTACAATTTGCTGTAAATTTTCAACAACTGCCAATTTTGAATTTTGGGGTGTAAGATCATGGACCTGTCTTCTGATATCCTCAAACAGGGCATGCAGTTCATTAATATGTTGATTAGTTGGTAGAGTGGCCACTGTCTGAGTAAGTTGTTTGATCTCTGTCTGGATATTCTTGATATCTTCTGATTTCAATATGCGATTCACAGCTCTCTTAATATTTTTAAGTTCCCGTGATGTAGGCAGATTTGATACAGTATTCTGCAAAGATTCAAGTGCCAATTTCACATCATTTAATTCAGAAGCATCAACCACACCACGCATAGCATCTTGGAGCAGGGCTATATCTGCCTGAGTAGGTGTTGATTGTTGTAAAATTTCAAGTTTTGTTTGGATATCATTGATCAAGTGATGAAAATGAGATAGCTCAGATTCAGTGTTGAGATTTTCAAGTTTTGTGATCTGTTGCTGGACACTGACAAGGGTGTCTACAATACAATACCAGGCAAGCGGGATTCTAGAGATTCTTGTACATTTGTCAAATCACTTTGCACTGCTGCTATGGTACCTTCAAGATGGGTTATGGTACTTTGAATTTTTCCAAAATCTTCATATGTTTCAAGTTGCAGCTTAATGTTGGCAACACTCCGAGTTATTGCACTCAAAGCATGAGAAGATGGCAAGTTGTTCATAGAATTTTCAAGTGTCTCAATTTTTTCTTTAACCTCGGCTATGGCATTGTTCACAGGGTCCAGATTAGGTATCTGTAGTGATTGAATCTGTTCTTTTAGAGTGGAAATCACTAGATCAAAATCTTCTTGTGATTTTATGCTTTTGACAATTGTTTGGAGCTGTGTCTGGACATTATTAATCTGCTCTTCCAATTGTTGTTTCAATTGCTCAGAGTTGGTGGCCTGGGTCTTAAATTTGGCTTGAAGAGCTGCTACAGCCTCCTCTAAACTTTGAAAATTATCCAATGTGGCCAAATCAGTATATTTTTGAAGCAGCAATTTGAGTTCTGAATCAATTTTAAGAACAGGGTCCATGCATTGTGATTGTAAATTTGTAATTTCTAGTTGAAGACTGGCATTGAGTGTGGTTTGTAAAGCTTGTAAATCACTTCTTAATTTTTTGACTCTGACATCAAGCATCAGAATCTCATCACTGTGATCTTCATGTCTTGTATGGCCAAATATATCATTAGGCATTTTGTTTTAGTGGTTATTTATTATTGAATATCTAATTCTTAATTCTATAAAAAAAGGTATAAGCTTGTCATAGGATCCCGGGACCTCAATATATAAGCAGTCACCAACAGAAACAGTATATGCAGTGCCAGAAATCATGGTTGAGTGCTTTATCCTGTAAATATTTTTGCCTATTGAAATCTTGACATTACCATCGGGGGTTGTAATAAATTGTAATTGACCACCTACAGGTAATTGGTAATGATTTAGATTATTGTTAAATATGTACAATGTTTTACCTGTTTTATCATCAACATCTGTAAGTATGCTGTTCAGATGAATAATTAATAAACCACTTAGTTAAGATATTATATCAGGAGAGGGTTGTGGTGTTGGCAGGTCCATAATAGCCTGTTTTTTGAACCCAAATAAGTTCATAGGCATGTTTGTTTATTTCAAATCATGCTCTGTAATTGGGCATTGTTTGCCATTTTTCAAATCACAATGACCCCATGGTAGAGTATGTATGCCACATGACAAAATGCATCTCTTATCATCATGTGGGTCCAGAGCAATTTTTCTTACAACATTTGTAGTCAACAAGTGATCCACACTCTGAATTCTGCATTCTGATGTTCTGATTGAACTCTGGGTTTTGAGACAATCTTCATAATCTTCAAATTCAAGCTCTTTGTCTACAGTTACTCTGCCAATGCCCTTGGCCTTTTTGGCAACAGCACCACTACATGTTTCAAAGCTGTACATCTTGGCCCTGAACCCAGCAAATGCCACAATAACATCACCAAGTGTCTCATCTTTTAACTTGCCAGGCACCTTTTTGTTGTGGGGTTGAATCTTTGTATGTTCACTGGTATCAAAATATTCAAGCAATGCAGGCTGTGACATATCTTGATAAACATCTTCTGTTTGGATATCAAGGATAAAACTATCTGTGTCCATGTACATCAGTTTTACACAATCACCATAAAAAGGCTTGAGCACATCATAATAGAGCTCCAGCATGTGTAATTTGGCCAATTCCAATATCACAGCCCCTACATAAATAGGCTTATCAAACTTAATCTTTTTTTTTTCATGTTGAAGAGTGCCATATTTTCATCATAAATTCTTCTATAATTGAAATTAGGCTTTGCTATCAATGTTTTGCTCAGGCTGGGGTCAGTAATTAATTTAACATCAGTATGTTTTCTGGCATTTTCTATGGTTTTGCCATATACTGAATTTACCATCAATTTAAACAAGGTCTTATCAAATTGGCTCATTGCAGATGTTCGAAGCTCTGTGTTTGTATCAATATATGGTTTCACCCATCTTGAGTGCCTGAACCTCAAAACTTTGCCAACTTTGGTTACTTGAAAACCATGATTCATTAGGAAGGAGGTTTTTGTAATATATGACATAATCTTGTTTTGTCTCTAGAGTCATCAATTTCTTCTGTTTAGAGCCAGGTGAGCACTCAACCTCAGGAATTGGGGGCAGATCAGAAAATGTGTTGTGTAAATTGTCTGGAATTGTCAGATCAACCTCTAAGAACAGGCCATAGTTACTGTCATCAAAATCCTGAAGATCTTTAATATTGAAATCTTCAACCCACTCAAGCCCTGCATATGGCAGTTTATCCATCATAGCATAACCATAGAGGCTATTGGCATCTACATACAGTATATAATTTGATGGCCGTGTTGAATCATAATTGGGAATATTCTTGTTATTTGCTCTGGCATATCTCTGAGAACATTGCACCATGCCTCCTCTTATACATTGCTCATAAACAGATACATGTCTTGATCTTGGATTAGATCCAATTGCATTTTAGTGTTTAAAAACATTGCAGACCATGCTAGGCCTGGTGCACTGTAAAAATACATTGGATACAGCTTATAATTTTCCATGGAAGATTTTCTAAATGCCTGAAGTATATCAGCTAAGAGAGTGACATCAAGTTTTAAATATGCCTTGTGATAATGACCAAATGTCTGGCATTTTAAATTGTTCCACATCAACTGAGCATGGTGATAATCATCATCAGTGATTCCAGATGCTCTGATTTTGCTGTAGAACTCTTGTTGTGGTGGCAGAGCACACTCATCAAATTTAGAAAAATCTGTAACATAGTCATATGGATATACACCCTTCCGCCTAATTAATTTCAGGTCATGATTTGGAAACAATGCACATGTGATTTTGAATTGATCATCAGATAATTGACTGGCCAGTGTAGCCAGGCTAGCCGATAAAATTCTGTATGAATCAAGAAATCTTAAGTGAATAGGAACACCATTAACTTTAAGTATCTTGCTAATGGCAATATATTTCTCATTATTTGCTGCTAAAATATTTAAATTCTGCTTGTCAAACCCCTCGTACCTGATCAAATGATGAAAATCATAATTAGATGCACCATGGCAAAATATAGGGATAAATTTTGGTCTCTGGATCTTAATATTACAGCTATTACACAGGGCCATTAAGAATTTACCATCTGTATGAGAATGGTGTTTCACCTTGATATTTGTATCTGAAAATTCAGAATCACATACCGGGCATTTTTCTGCATTATTGAAATCTTCAATCTGATCCTCTGTTAAAGGCAACATAGGTTTTGATTTTAATAAGACATTATATGCTATGTCATGGCACTCATTTTCTATTCTATCTGCAAATTCTTTGATGGCATCTGCTCCCATGTATAAATATTCTTTACTAACCACACCATCCTGTACAACAACATAATAAAAACTAGAAGGTTCATGTAACTGGTATGATGTAATTGAAGATTCATCAGGATCTGGGCTGCATAATGCAAGGGGTTTGAGGTTTGATTCAAAATCACAGACTATATATGCTGGGTGTTCCAACAAGGCTTCAAATTTTTTGAATTTGGCATTTTCACTTGGATTAGGCTTCACCATATGAACAGGTTTATGGTTGCCACAGTATTTTAAATGGTCAATTAACTTGTTTTTAGCAATTTCTGCATTCACTTCACTAATCCCATTTATTATTTTTTTACCATCAAATACAGTCAAACATCTTCTGCACAACTTGAATATTCTATGAGTTTTGTCTAGTTGTTTTCTGACTAAAGCTTCAAGACTGTGTATCAGAGTGTAATGATATGTGCCATCCCCTTCAATTAAGAGCAGATCAATCGGAACAGCAAAATCATCATCAAGTGTACTGATTCTGAGAGGATCTATCAAGCAATTGCCACGGCCAGTAGAACAAATAAATACATTAATAGATAATTGTTTACCATTGATATCCCTGGCCTTTTTTTCAAATTTATCAATATTCTGAACAGACATTGGATATTCTAAGCCCTCCATTGCTTCATCAAAATTGTGTTCATATTGTTTATAATAACTTATTCTCTCTGGATGATCTAAAACTGGAAACAAAGCAGCTAAAATACACCACAGAAAGCATTTCTCATCATTATTTTTTATGTTAACCACGGCTTTTTTTGTTTTTAATATTATCAGGTAAAGACACATATGTAGATCCTTGTAATGGGTTGAATTCAGAAATATTAACATAGAGCTTGTGTGGAGTTCCGCATAGGCTCCATCCTGATTCTTTTGCTGCAAATTCAGAGTGTTTAATATTCAATTGATCTATCAAACTGCTTATTATTTTGTCTGAATTTGTATTTGAATATATAGCTACAGTTTCTGTTATGTGGGGCTGTGTAAATTTTGTGCCATTTGGTTTCTTATCTTGTGTAAACAATTTGAGGGACAGCTTATAAGAGCCATTTTGTGCATTTAGAATTGCCTGCACATCAGGATTTATACTGTTCAAAAATTTCTTAATGTCACATCTTGGCTCGGATACAAAACGGTGATCCCTAAGTTGGCCATTAAAACTGCTATGGATGGGTTCATAGCGTGGCTGCTTTGCCGGTCTAGCATTAACAGGTGTTTCATGCTTCCTTTTCAGACCAGATGTAGATGGTTGTGGGGGCAATGTTGATGACTGTACAGAACAAGTACCTTTATGTTTATATAAGAAATATTCCAGACTATATTTTCTATGGCATTTAGGGCATATTTTTGTGGGAGTTCTGCATTTGTCTGGATTACAATTCTTTTGATGCTTAGCCCAATTGGGGCTGGATATATTCTTTTTGCATTGATTACAATGTTTTTGATTTGGCATTTTTATTATTGGTTTATTATATATATTTCTTGGGATTCAAATCAAAATTCTATGCTTAATAAAAAATATCAGTTGGGTTCAGCAGTGTGCTTTGTATATTTAGTGTGTGTGTGTGTGTGTGTGTGTGTGTGTGTGTTAATATTTTTGGCTTTGGTATTTATATAAAATTTCTTGGGGTTCAAATCAAAACTCTATACTTAATAAACCTATGACAGGTTCTATAAAGCTGATAGCCTACATGCACAAAGGTAGAATAAGTACAGAAGCACTGCCCTAGCACAAATGCATGTCTACACAGGCATGTCCTAGAAAAACAATAACCTAATACCATGTGTCGTGTATAACAAACTGGGGCAGATATAAACCTGACTCCAAATATGAGTGGATTACAACAAACAAGCAAAATGTGTCAAATATCAGAACTGTATGAGGAGCAATGCAACAACACATCTGTACTCCTCAGCCACTCTCACAATACTAACTGATATGTAATGCAAAAGCTCTTGCATCATAATTTGTTGCATAATATTGGGTAATAATTTGTTGCACAACATAATGCAAAAGCTCTTGCATCATAATTTGTTGCATAATATTGGATAATAATTTGTTGCACAACATAATGCAAAAGCTCTTGCATCATAATATTGGATAATAATTTGTTGCACAACATGATGCAATAGAAATAAACCAGAAGTAAACGTGTGTGTGTGTGTGTGTGTGTGTGGGTGTATGTGGGTGGGTGTGGGTGGCTTTTTGGCTTAGTTTTAAGTGTATCCAAAACAATATCAAGAGGGGCATATTTTTGACAAGCTTATGGACAACAATCTCACAGATGTAGCTTTTATAAGTGTAGGCAAATCAATCTGAGGGGGGTCATACTTTCACGGGAAATTCCCGAAGGCATTTTTACAAAAATCTTGGATTAGACAGGGTGCCACACTTGAGCAAAAAGCTCATATGGGCATGTTGAGCTAGTTTTAAGTGTAGCCAAATCTGCCTGAGGGGGGCTCATACTTTCTCGTCCCAGTAGTATATACTTTTATACTACTGTAAGAGTTGTTAAATGTTGCAATTGAGATGAATTCTTAAATGATACGTAAAGCTAGAATATGTACGCGATAAGAATATTCTTCATGTTGTTGTTATTTGAGAAGTTAATTGTTCTTGTTTCAAGATTGAATATAATAAATTTGTGACTCAAAACAATCTTCGAAATTTGCGTACTATTTTGTGCCACCCTTTTGCTCATAAACTTCGCATAAAGGAAAAAGGAGAAGGAACAAAATTATTATTGGTAAGAAAAAATTAGTTACGAAGTATATGTAGTGGTGTAGATTTATACATGTGTTTATATTGGATATAGTACGTATTTTTTCTAAATTGCAGGATCTCTTAAGAATTGATCAAGCCTGAGTGAGATTTTCCACGATATTTTGTGACCACATATTTTATATATAAATCCCCTTTTTTTGATTGTGCGAATAGCGGCCAATAATCATTTTATTCTCCTTAAGTTCGCGCAAGTATAGTTATTGGTTCTCTCTTTCGAGACTGAGGCGGCAGCACTAAACTCAGGCCATTACCCTCAACAATTCGAATTTGTAACTGTTGGTTGTAGCTTAAACTTAAGCGCGTACATTAAATTGATCCCGGACCTTCCCACGCTTTCCACGAGGCTATTTTGCCCCCTTTTTTCCACGTACTCAACCAGCAGGTTACATCTGTGAGATTAGTGATGTGCTCAGTCATTGTGTGCTTCTGATTGTCCTTTCCTGAATTTCTTTTTTTCGCCATTCATACTTATTTTCGCGATTAGCCAGAATCGTTAGAAAAACGAGGTAAAATATATTAAATCAATCGATCAAGCAATTACCCGTTACCACCCTTCTTTGTGCTCAACGAAGAAAGAATTGTCTCTTATCGGTGCGTTCCACCTACGTCACAAACTGTTGCATTGTGGCTTGGAGGCGCCATGATTGAGGCCAGTTCTTGCAAGCATGCGGAATTCAAGTAGGTGGGTGGGCAGGAGATACGAACATAGACATTCGTGATTTAAAACAAACGTGCACTTCGTGCAGATGTAACGAACGCCACTTGGTGGATATTTCCTTGCGAGCGACAAATAGAATTGGCCGCAAACATGGCGGCTGTGCACATCCTGACGTCACATGAAACCCACCTATACGGTTATTGAGTAATAGCGCGTACATGATGCATATTTTTGAGAGGGGCTAGATTAGAAGATTCGTTTGTGAAAAAATGGTTATCCAAATTTTTATTGCACCACCTTCGAACATTTCCGCAACTGGGTCTCCCTTATCGCACAAAACTTCTGCAACCTCGCGTTCTGACGTCAGCAGGGACTGCTTTTATTTTTAGGCAAAAGACTACGTTGTTAGGTTAGGCTAGCTAGGTTTAGTTCTCTTAGCATAAATTATAAATTTGCAGTGTATTTATGCTAATATAACCAAACCTAACAGACCTAACCTAACCTCGTCTGACGTCAGAACACAAGGTAGCAAAAGTGTTGTGCAACAAGGGAGACCCCCCCCCCTCTGACATAGGCATGTAATATCTCATGTGATAAGAGTTCTTCATTCCCTTTCCAACGGCGTCTGAATCAAGTCTATAGGTATCTTGATTGCCGAAATTTAAAATTAACAAGAGGTGAAAAATAGATTGTTTGCACTCCTGTAATTCGAAAAATACAAGAGATATGGATGTGCAACTTCGCATGCCCCCTGCCTGATGTGGCCCCTTCAGTATGCCAAATTTCAAATGAATCAAAATATATGAGGTTGTAAAGTGCCTCTTGATTGGTTGATTTCAAATGGAATGACCCTGTAAGAAACACGTGTGCTTGTCTGAATATGAAACAAGTTTGAGCAACAAGTTTGCAACATTCAAAATAGATATTTTGTAGCAGAATGCAAGTAAAATGAAAGCTAAAAATAACCTTGTATTCATATACCCTGTCCCAGCTAACTGCAGAGCTGAGCCGCGCATAACGGCAGAGGATTAGGAGGGAAATCGAGTGGTGAAAGTGCAGCGTTGCCAACCGGATGGACATTACCGTACATGTACTGAAATGTTATGGCCGGTCCAGACCTTAGTCCGTACGCTAAATGTACGGCTTGTCAACATTTGAACTTCCTGTTTTATCCCTAATATTTCCCTAAGAAATTTTTAAACCAAGCGTATGAACCTGGATATAAAAATACGGTCCGTTTGCCGTGTGCGTACGGTATTATCGGTTTCAAAAGTTTGCAACGCTGACAGAGCAAAGCAGAGAAATCTGGTAACTCCAGTCGTCCATTACGCAATCCATTTTCTCTCACTGTTCATTGGTGGAGCCGTCTCGCGTCATTTCTTGCGCAGAGACTTGTTCTCGTTCACCTGGTCTACAGTTAGCTGGTACAGGGTATAGTAAGCCCATTTCAAGGAATAGCGAGTATATCTTTAAGTGTTTCAACCAAATATTTACTTTCCGTTGTAATCACCTAGCTTCCTGTCGGATAAGATAGTCTTAAGGAATAAGTCAATACCTTTTTGTCAAATCTTGACATCTTTTAACGGCGGAATTCGACTGTTGACTAAGGGCCAGTTTTTCAATGTCCTGTTAATCTTTCTGTTAACAAACTGCCAGTTGGAGATAACAGCCAGTCTTAACCAGCACCGGGTTTTTCAATGTGAAAGTAACTGCCAGTTAACTAAACCATGGTTCGTTCTCCGAAACAGTGTGTTTGCAATTCTAAAGCATGGAAATTACAGGAAATCTATTTGCGGCCATCTGTTAGTATAGTTCCAAACCGCGTCGACTGGCACACAGCCTGGCGTTTAAATATAGAACTACAAGCGCGCATCGCTCTAAAGCAAGTTATTGCATTGGGAAACGATAGGAACAATGGCTGCGTATCCATCGTGTATGCTTACGAAATAAATTAACGAAAGACAGCACTACAAATTTGGTTTTCTTCTAATAAAGGTCAATTCCACGTGGGGAAAATGATGTTATGAGGCGCAAGCGCAGACACTTTCTTGTAGAAGAAGCGTGAAGATCTCGAAAGTCGAGACATTAATAATACCTGCTTGTTGATATAAACACTATTATTATTAATAATATGCAAATATTGTACATTTGACTGCATGCTTTGTACCTCTCTGTGCATGTTGTTGAGCGAAAAAACATGTTAATAGTAAGCATGCTTTCTAAACTTCTAAAAATATGAAGGTACGAGTAAAAATAATTTTAAAATTTACTGTAACATTTCTCCGAGAAGATCATTCAACAATAAAGCGTGAATTGAAGGCAACATACGTAATAAATAATTGAGAAGAAAAAAAATATCCGTGACCAGGACTTGAACTCGTATTATAAAAGACGACACGCTCCGAGAGGTGGTGCCGCTAACCTCTCCACCAAATTACTGTTTGGAGATTGTACCGCCTGGTAGACCGGATATCATGGACACAAATTCTCTAACACAACCTTGCCAAGCGAATTCTAGCAACTACGCTGCTTAATTTCCATATTTGTATGGACGTTGGTAAGCTCTGCCAAACAAAACAAGTATTTTTCTGTACGAATTTAAAAGTTTTATGAATCATATCTTGTTTAATCTGACAGTGAAGTTGCGAGTGTGGAACTTCGATAGCTGCACGAGGCAGCCATGTTGCTTCGCAACTTCCAGTTAGGCTGGTAACTGCAAGAAGAAGTACCAGTAAAGATAATCGCCACCAGAGTTCCAGTTACGAGTTACTGTACATTGAAAAACCGAAATTTTCACTAACTTCCAGTTACGTGCTAACATGAACCTTAACTGAACATTGAAAAACCGGCCCTAAGAATACAGAATTACTGGACGGATATGATGTAATGAAAATTTTGTATCTCCACCCCATCGATTTGTGCCGTAGGCAGGCGTTTCTGCTAAACGTTCCTTTGTAAAGCTTGTAGCTCACTAAGGTAACCCCTAACGCCCCATTAGGTTTCCCTGATAAGCACAGATCTTAACATATGATATTCTATGAACAGACGTTTACCTATATACCTTTGCATCTAAATCATTTCACTCGGAGAAAAGTATTTTCGTTGCTACTGAAATTGTAAGGTAGAAATGCATTTGTACGTACATTAATTTGAAAATTTCAGGCTAGTGAACGCTCTTCTGCATCAGAATGTCTTCCCCATTGTGTATCAAATCGAATCTTTTGTTATATTTTACAGTTTGTTGCAATGATGGTGTAAATTTCCATTTATTTGTAGGCATTATATTTTAATATTTGGAAATGTAATGTCTGGACGAATTTATACTATAATGGTTGCCTGAAAACCATGTAAAGCTGGCCTATTCACAATTTCCAAAACATGAAAACATGTGTATATATTGTGTACAATCTATTTTTCTTAGAATTAACGAACTTTACCCTTTATTATGAATATGATACTGTTCTTATGTGTTTATAAGGTATTCTCTTATTAGCTTTACTTCAATTCCTTGTAATCAAGGGGCGTTACGTACCTTTCAGTCTAACCTGGAATTTTTCCCTTCGCTCCTCACGTCGTTGTCAAAAGACCCCAGCGATCACAAGGCGTGGAAATCTATACTTACCGTACTAGTTGTATTTCACCTTAATGTACGGTATATTTTTGAAAACACACACTTAACAGCAATCAAATAAACTTTAAACTACATATTACAATTATTTTCGACATTTTTCTGCCACAATTAACCCGTTGCTATGGTGATTTGAGCTTGTTGATAAATCTGTCAGTTTGTTAAATGTCGCCAGGTCCTGGTACATTAAGAGTAGTTAATCTGTCCATCTGACACTAGTTGTCTATGACAACATAAATACAGTAGAGCGTCGATTATCCGAACGTCGGTCAACCGAACGACCGCTTAACCGAACTGTGTACTCGCTCACATTCAGATATCTGTAATGAAAAAAGTACGTGACTTAGCTGCTCGTAAGCGTGTAGGCTTGCTTAGACAGACCAAAATAAAGGATGTTTTTAAACGTTAATTTTGTGTACTGTGTGTATTGTTCATGCAAAATGCGTATGTAATATGTACATATTTTTGTTTAATAAACTGTACCTCATACTATATATTCCTACTAAAGTTGCCTTTGTACGTTACTTTGTAATACATACTTAAAGAGATGCCTGTTTTTATGAATAAATTTACTGTACAGTACTTCTTTTTGGCAAATAAACATGTACAGTTCGATTATCCGAACAAACCAGTTTTCCGAACACCCATGTCCCCCAATTACTTCGGATAATCGACGCTCTACTGTATTTGCCAAATTAAAAAGCGAACAAACACAACATTTCAACTAAATAGCATAGAGTAATGTCCAGGTCATTACAGGGGTCCCGGGTTTCATACCTGGTAGAGGCATATAGTGGTTTGGTTCCTACTTTAAAATTGTAGGTCCGGTCCCGATTAGCCTATATGAGCATAAAGTGGACCTAAAGCAACAAATCAATCTAACAATCAATTTCTATACGGATACATGTAATGTTTATACAGAAATGTACGTTATTACTATACAAATTCAATACATTATACACAATAGCGGCGATTGGGTGCCAAACCTGGGGGGCTGGCAAGTACAGTTTACTTTCTCTTGGTAGACAAGGCCTCAAGAGGCCATACATTTTTAAAAAGTCATGTGAAATGAACAGATTTGCATTCAGTTGGTAATTTTCCCACGAGAATTGTCAGTGGATTAGTTATCAACCATGTGTGTAGTTCGTGGAACAATCTGAAAACATCTGTCATTTTTATCATTTAAGAGTACTGTCCCAGCTGCCCCCAAATGTCCTCCAATTCGCCGCCACTGATTATACAACTATTTCTACCAGGTGTATTATTGAGTAGCCTATGTTGCATAAATACAACACTATTTTTTTTAAAATTCTATAACAACAGGTTCACTATTTCTCACACGCATGAGCGCGCACGGATACGCACACACACACACTCACAAACACATATTCAAATGTTCTTTACTATTTTATTCAAACCATAAACCGACTAATAACTTATGTTGAGAAAATCTATCCAAAGAACCAAATTTTTGTGTAACTACGTATGTTGTAATGAAAAATGGGAGTTCAGCGGTAAACCATCGTCCTGCACCCTGTTCTAGGATTCTCTGGAGTTATCGAATGAAATTAAGCGGTAGCGACTCGAGAGGGCTCGACCAAGGAACGTGTCAGAAGAAAGGGGATGCATGGAGGGAACAAAGCTACTGTGGATAGTTGCTCTTCTAGCTAGATTCCTGGGACTGTCCATGTAAAATTGACTAAGCGTTAGTTATTATGCTATGTGGGAAATTATTTTTAAAAACGCTAAATACGCAATTCCCAGTTATCTTCGCTAGTAACTCTTAAAATGACACTTTATATTACAATTTATGCTTGGAATAATTACTATACTTAGTCGCAGGTTGGAGGCACATGGTGGTTCGGATTTCACTTTAAACTGTAGTACCAGTCCCGATTAGCCTTACTGTGCAGAAAGTCAACTTAAAACACTAAATCAACCAACCAACTTGGTCTCAGGAATCTGCGGAGCAAGGCCGCGCATGACGGAAGAGAAGGGGAAAAAGCGAGTGAACTGAGCACAGCAGTGCGCACTGCTTCAAACGGCTGGTAGTTGCATCCACTTCCCTTCTCAAGAGTTCATTGGCCGAGCCCTCTAGAGCATCGTTTCTCAACCCATGGGGCGCGATCCATAGCTGGGTCCTGAGGGGGTGTTTGGTGGGTCGCGAGGTCAGGCTCGAAAATGTATTTGCTGTGTCTTAGAAATCTGTTGCATTTAAATTACTAAGATATAATGTTGTAACAATTTAAATTCAACCCATGTTGTACAGTCACGACCCTATTGAAGAAGCACTGAAGCAAGCCATCCATGTCTGACCACCAAGCGCCTTGTGACTAGACAACCCAACCAGCATTGCAATTCTGCGGCTTTTATACCAGTCACGGGTATACATCTCTGTAAATTGAGTAGTGATGCCAAAGAGAAATACGAGATGAAGATTGTCGATTGTAATGGCTCGTGTTCTCGACATGGAATAATACTCGGTCCACGTTACGTTCCATTATTTAATGTTGTTTGGGAACGAACCTGACGGACTGGGTTCATATTTTCACTCCTTGCATTACAGTAAATTCCATAATTTACAATTATATTAATGCTTTGAACGAAAATAATACCCAGAAAAATATCGAACACACGTGCACACCATTCTTCTCACACACATGCACGTGAAAACAAACACACAAAGCTAAGTTTTAACTTCCAAGTGAATGTCCAAATAACAGTAAATGGAGAAGCACGATGTGCGAAACATGGGATTTTTCACAGAAATAATGCGTCTATTTTTGACATACGTGGTTTCTATTAATAGACAATGTAACAATTATGAGAGAAATTAAGATGCATTTTCGTCTTCAGGTGTTGAGGAAGGAAACAGACTGACTGGAAAAAAGAAAACATGGGGTTATTGATAGAGTGTTGGTTAGCGTACAGAGCTTTCACCAGTGAGATCTGGGTTCGATCCCCACCAACGACAATTTTTTTTTATTCTTTTCTATTAGTGAAGAAGTATGTAATATTGTTTTCTAGGCATTTTGACGAAAGGATACATCAAATTTGTTCGTTTCATCTGTATTTTCATTCTTCTAATAAGTTCTCTATCACAAGGGGATATAGAGATTCTCTATCTAGTCGATAGATATATTCTCAATGGTTCCGTATCTACGATTCTCCAGTCCCTTCCACCCACTTGTCTTATTTATTTACTTTATTCATATCAACTCACGAAATACCATGAATTTAACGAAAACACACAGATATAGTTAGAACAAGAAACACACCTCGCGTCGAAGGTTCCAGACTCGAGTTTTGGCTTTCTTGCGAGGATGATTATTCCTGTGTGTCTGTTTATCATCTTTGTCTAAAAAATATTCCTCATTATTGCCGTGATTAACCTAGGCAGAGACCAAAGCGACTGAAATAACAAAAGTACAGAAAATGCAAGACACATCTGCCTAGGCATGTTATACCTTGGGAATTAGCAATCTGAAAATTAACTTGCGTTTCAGTCGACTACTTGCGAAAGAGTTTCGTGTTGTCTCGTTTGCAGTGTTGGTTATCGTGTCGGACTAGCATGCGCGCATCCCGTGTTCGAGCCCAGCGGAAGGGAAGTGTTGTTTTTTTTTTGTCTAATTTCATCCAATTTTATTTATAAAACTGAGGTTTCTGCAAAACCTTTTGAATTGCATGCCACTTCGTATGTTGGTAATCTGAAAGCAGCAAAGATGAACATTTGATGTTCCGAAGCGACGATGTATTTGTGAATGTGTTGAAAAAAACGCAGTTATTTATTGGGGAAAAGCATGCAGCCACGTGATCATTGAGAACGCTTCTTAGTTGTCAGTGCTAATATTGCAGTAGCTACAGTCTGTCAACACACACCAACTTTCACGTTCCCCGTAAAATGATTACCTTTCCACGTTTCAAAATCATGAGTGCTGTCTAAAGCAATACTTTGATACTTGCGTTTGCATGTTCGAATCTAAAGTAATACGAATTTTTTTATCCAGCAAATGACATTGAAACCATTAATAACTGTTTGCAATGTGATATTGATATCATATATGGAAAGAATAAAAATAAAGAATTTCGCTTAAAACAACTTATAAATATATTAAATTATGTGCATACCTGATCTGAAACGTACGATGCACGATCAGAGAGCCTGAATGTTGCATTGAAAACTGCAGAGAACAATGTTTGACTAATGAACAGTGAAAGGTTTTTCCATGCTCCAATGGGATTTTATTTATAAGTATAAATAAACAAGGGAGAAGGACAGAGGTTGGTATGATGAACTAAATTGTAAACTAAAAGTTTTAATTGAAGAAACAAAACACGTTCACGGTTAAAAATAGGGCATTCAATTTCAGGCACATTACACTAACTTAGGGTTACCAGATCGCTGTAAGGGAAATGTAGGACATGCTGACCCAAAATGTAGGACATTAAGTCAAAATGTAGGACACAAAACATTCCCAGTAAATAATACATATTTCTATAGAACATGTTAGAAAGTAGTTGAAAAATGACACTTTTCAGTTTCAAAAAAATGAATTCTTAATGAATTTTTAAATGTAAAATTTCAAAACTTGTAATCATACTAATCAATGCACCTCTTACTACATGATTTAAGTGGTCCTTCTCAGAGGAGACAATTCTTATCAAAATTTCAGGTTTAGTCAAACTATATTTATTATTTATGTTAGAGTGGACAGTCAAACTCTTTGAAATTATAGGGACCAGTACCAAATATTTTACAGACATTATGAAAAAATAATTTCTCTCGTGAGTCTGTTGTGCTGATTGTAATGAAAGTACTCTCTCAACATTTGAATAATGACCCGTTATGGAAAACAAATATTCAGCATTTACCGTAATTTAAAATGGTTCCAGAAGTTTCATCTTGGGTAGTTTTTAGTTCAATAACAGCGTGTCTACAAAAATAACAAATCCAGAAATCTTGACTTTTTCTGGACTTTTCTAGATCTTTTTCCAGTTTTTCTTAACGTTTATTTATTCGATCCCTACTTAGATAAAGTTGGACATTAGTAATTAAGAAAATAAATATTTATTTAATGAAAACCCCCTACCAAAGGGCCAGTTAAGATGAAAACTGAAGCTGAATTTAATAAGAGAATTAGATCTGCTTTCTCGTATTAATGCATCCTGAACTGTTTTTGGCAGACAAGTGAAGCTTTGGCGTCTGGACTCGCAGCCAGTATAATCTTATGTGGGGCTTGTGTCGGTTGTCCCTATATGTTTGTGACTGTCCCTTCATCCATCTTATCTTACCACCATTCATTCATTTTATCTTACCACCATTCATCCTCATCTTCGCGATTAGCCAAAGGGACAGAAAAATGTGATCTAAAATATACTAAATCAACCAATCAATCATTATGATTGCAAAAATTCTTGACCACAAGAATAATTTATTGCATTTTAATTGACTTCTTGTTGATTTCTTTACTTTTTCTTGACTTCCACGACTTTCTTGACTGGCAGACACCCTGAATAACTTCGCTCTATATACCCCTGCTTTACAATCAAATTATATTGAATATTGAATAACAACACCTTGTTCCATCAGTATAAACCCTAAGGCAAAAAATTCTGCTCAGGCATTGAACAGCGACGTTATCAGAATGTGATTCCAAAACTTTGTTCATTAATTGCTTCCGTTTTCCCGTTTGTTTAATAGCAGGACAAACTTTTTAATTTTTGGGCAGTTACTGAATCGAAATATATTTTACTATTGAGTTTGGAAGCACAGTCCATAGACTTGTAACTTGTATGATTTTTTTCTGTTACATATTTTCCTAATTAATATTATGTGATGCTCAAAATGTAGGACATTTATAATATTTTTCAAATTCCTCCCGCACGCCGGACATAAGGCTAAATTTTAGGAGATGTTCGGGAAAAACGTCTGGTAACCCTACACTAACTGAAAGAGTATTTTCAAAAGTAACAGTATCACCCGTTTTTCACCTTTTTCTCAGTTGTCACACATGTCAATTTCCTCTATATTCTCTGTATTCTCATTGGGACAAACACACACATCCATGCCCGAACCGAGTATTGGTAAGTTTGATACGCGGTTTAGGCACAAGTGATTGGAATCCCACTTTAAACTATAGATCTAGTTTTCTTACTGTGCATAAAGTGGACTTAAAAAGAAAAGAAAAATTGAGGTAGCGTGGTAGCGGATAAGTTTCACGTAAAAAAGGCTTTGGGTTCGATTCGCGTTTTATTGCCCTATTTTCTTTTTAAATAACTCGAGCAACAAATTATTGCATTTTATTTAATAATTTATTGGAGTAAAGGTTACATACATTTTTACTTTATTTTTAGGTGGAAATCTTTACCGTTTTAAATTTTATTTGTAAAAATTATTTTTTACGATAGTTTTTTCACATTTCTCATCATTTTACAAACATACTCAATAAAATGTTATGCCTGGCGAAAAGTATATATTTCTTTCGAGAAAATGATCCAGAAATACATATAATACTATTCACAAGAAATTATCGTAATCGTTTGGAAAACAAAATTCAATTCAAAATTCAACAATTCGCACAGCACATAAATAAGAATGTTCGCAATATTTAATTGAAATATATAGTCGCTCCAGTTAAGAAAAAAAATTGGAGGCAATCAAACGGGAATCGAACCCAGTATCTCCTGCTTGTCAAACTAACACGCTACCACCCCATCACCTGCTCTTCTGTCAGTCGGACAATATAATCGTCTTGTGAGTACGCTTGCTTAAGTTTCTAATCTTCGAAGCTCTTGTAATTTTTGTTGTGTGTCACGGAGTTATGTTTACTGCAACATTTGAGCACACAACATACGTAAATTTTATACACAGAAAACAAGGGGTTTCTGCACGTAATTACGGAGCATGCGCTCTGTCAAGGACTAGAAGGAACCTCGCAAAAGTTACCGAAGCTTCTCTGCGGTGCTGACAGTTGGCCCCGGAGTCACGTGGTTTCTGCTTATCAGTAGACATGACCTTGTGCCTGCAGAACCAGCACACTGAAGTGAACGAAGGTATTTTACGTGATTTGTAAGCTGGAACAAAACATGCCACGCGTTACAACAGACAGAGGTTTGCCTTCAGCTTTGGGACAGACAAACCACACTACGCATATAGACAGAGTATAATGTAAGATAAAAGGAAATTATTTCTCCGTCTCCTCAAACTGACAATATTATTGCCTTTTTTGGAGTTATTTGACCACAGAAACGGATTATATTATTGAAGTCGTATCTCATGTGATGGCTTGGTTCAGTATGCTGATCAGGTTTTCTGACAAAAGCAGGACGAGCTACCCAAGAACAGTAATTTTCTATCTTTTACATCTGCTTCCTTCCTCATACGGTATAAGGCAGACGAGCACATACCACAAATATGTAAGAGAACTATTGCTAATTTGGTAACTTGTCTTGAAATTGAATTTCTGTCATGAACAGCTGCAAAGAAACAAAGGCTTTCCTTTTTAAAGATTACACTGAATAATTGTCATTTAATTAGGAAACTAAAAATGACTTCAGTATCTCCACGCAGTACACAAGAGATTCTAAACACACTCTAAAACATACTACTGTTCGTTTCAACGTATTATTTCAACAAAGAAGACACAAAATAAAGGGCATGCTCAAGAAAAAAAATATGTTTCTGTGATTATCAAGTGCATTACGTGGTTAACATCAAGTTTGGATCTTCTAGTTATCCAATTGTTATTAATTTTGAAAATAGTCTTTCAGTTAGTGTAATGTGCCTGAAATTGAATGCCCTATTTTTAACCGTGAACGTGTATTGTTTCTTCAATTAAAACTTTTAGTTTACAATTTAGTTCATCATACCAACCTCTGTCCTTCTCCCTTGTTTATTTATAGTTATAAATAAAATCCCATTGGAGCATGGAAAAACCTTTCGCTGTTCATTAGTCAATCATTGTTCTCTGCAGTTTTCAATGCAACATTCAGGCTCTCTGATCGTGCATCGTACGTTTCAGATCAGGTATCCACATAATTTAATATATTTATAAGTTGTTTTAAGCAAAATTCTTTATTTTTATTCTTTCCATATATGATATCAATATCACATTGCCAAGAGTTATTAATGGTTTCAATGTCATTTGCTGGGTAAAAAAAAATCGTACTACTTTAGATTCGAACATGCAAACGCAAGTATCAAAGTATTGCTTTAGAGAGCACTCATGATTTTGAAACGTGGAAAGGTAATCATTTTACGGGGAACGTGAAAGTTGGTGTGTGTTGACAGACTGTAGCTACTGCCATATTAGCACTGACAACTAGGAAGCGTTCTCAATGATCACGTGGCTGCATGCTTTTCCTTAATAAATAACTGCGTTTTTTCAACACATACACAAATACATCGTCGCTTCGGAACATCAAATGTTCATCTTTGCTGCTTTCAGATTACCAACATACGAAGTGGCATGCAATTCAAAAGGTTTTGCAGAAACCTCAGTTTTATAAATAAAATTGGATGAAATTAGACAAAAAAAAAACAACACTTCCCTTCCGCTGGGCTCGAACACGGGATGCGCGCATGCTAGTCCGACACGATAACCAACACTGCAAACGAGACAACACGAAACTCTTTCGCAAGTAGTCGACTGAAACGCAAGTTAATTTTCAGATTGCTAATTCCCAAGGTATAACATGCCTAGGCAGATGTGTCTTGCATTTTCTGTACTTTTGTTATTTCAGTCGCTTTGGTCTCTGCCTAGGTTAATCACGGCAATAATGAGGAATATTTTTTAGACAAAGATGATAAACAGACACACAGGAATAATCATCCTCGCAAGAAAGCCAAAACTCGAGTCTGGAACCTTCGACGCGAGGTGTGTTTCTTGTTCTAACTATATCTGTGTGTTTTCGTTAAATTCATGGTATTTCGTGAGTTGATATGAATAAAGTAAATAAATAAGACAAGTGGGTGGAAGGGACTGGAGAATCGTAGATACGGAACCATTGAGAATATATCTATCGACTAGATAGAGAATCTCTATATCCCCTTGTGATAGAGAACTTATTAGAAGAATGAAAATACAGATGAAACGAACAAATTTGATGTATCCTTTCGTCAAAATGCCTAGAAAACAATATTACATACTTCTTCACTAATAGAAAAGAATAAAAAAAAATTGTCGTTGGTGGGGATCGAACCCAGATCTCACTGGTGAAAGCTCTGTACGCTAACCAACACTCTATCAATAACCCCATGTTTTCTTTTTTCCAGTCAGTCTGTTTCCTTCCTCAACACCTGAAGACGAAAATGCATCTTAATTTCTCTCATAATTGTTACATTGTCTATTAATAGAAACCACGTATGTCAAAAATAGACTCATTATTTCTGTGAAAAATCCCATGTTTCGCACATCGTGCTTCTCCATTTACTGTTATTTGGACATTCACTTGGAAGTTAAAACTTAGCTTTGTGTGTTTGTTTTCACGTGCATGTGTGTGAGAAGAATGGTGTGCACGTGTGTTCGATATTTTTCTGGGTATTATTTTCGTTCAAAGCATTAATATAATTGTAAATTATGGAATTTACTGTAATGCAAGGAGTGAAAATATGAACCCAGTCCGTCAGGTTCGTTCCCAAACAACATTAAATAATGGAACGTAACGTGGACCGAGTATTATTCCATGTCGAGAACACGAGAATTTACGATCGACAATCTTCATCTCGTATTTCTCTTTGGCATCACTACTCAATTTACAGAGATGTATACCCGTGACTGGTATACAAGCCGCAGAATTGCAATGCTGGTTGGGTTGTCTAGTCACAAGGCGCTTGGTGGTCAGACATGGATGGCTTTCTTCAGTGCTTCTTCAATAGGGTCGTTACAACCCAGAAGTGTCCGTGACTGTACGTAGTTTAAACTCTACATTTCTGTTATTCGCGCTCTACCATTGCTTTTCACCGGCAACGCTCTGATGTTTAACTCAAGGGAATCTGATATCTGTCGTTCTCATTTCGATCGCAGCATTGAGTTCTTAATTATCTGTGTTTCTTGTTGTTCTGTAATTTGTTTAAGCAAGCGTAAAAAAGGACTTCTTAAATTGCTCGATGTTAGCAAAAATATGAGTACAGACTGGATGCACATCCCTACAAGTAATTCTGCCGACGCCATGCTCATGGATCCCGAACTGAAAAAGGTTGACAAACACTGCTCTAGAGTCACCGCTTACGCAGAAACGTGTTTTCGTTTTCCCGTTGAGAGATTCTCGGGGCAGAGTATAATACAGTATGCACAGAACACTTACTAATAAGCCAACAGCTTAACTGGAACATTATGATCGTCCATTTATTAGCATGTTTTATTGCACTGGATCTCCCTGAAGAAACAAATGTTGCTTTGTTCACCTTTGTGACACCAACAGGTTTGTCTGTAGTATCGGACTCTGACTGAGGCACTACGTATCCAGTTGTAGACTTCATGCTAACAGAAGAAGTATATTTGGCATCTCTAATCGATTTCAATGATTTCAAAGTACTTGTGTTTGATTCTTTGTTCTGGCACGATAATGTACTTTCACAGCTGTGATCGGATGCCCACTTCAGAAATTCAGGAGTGCAGTCCCACCGGTTTCTATCTAGTTTAAATTTTGTTCCTACTGAAACCATAGATGGGTGTTGGAAATTCAAGATCGTGGTCAACTCGTTTCCTCTTAGATCTGCCCTTTGAAGATTTGGAAGATCAGAAAATGCCAGCAAAGATAGGCTGTCGATGGAACACCCACTTAGCTCCAGCTCTTGCAAGGACTCGGATACAAGAAAGGGTCCGTCTTGACTTATCTGGAGCCTATTTTCACTGAGCGCAAGCAATTTGATTTCCTTGTTGCTTTCTAATGCATTGTAGGGAAAAATCTCAATGCGGTTACTCCCCAAAAGTAGATTCTTGAGCTTCTTCAAAGGTCGGAAAGCTAATTCTTCAATGTAGCTAATTGTATTGTTGGTGAGGTCTAGACTTTGAATTCTAGATCGTCGAGAAGGAAACGTGTTGTACTCCAACGCCGTCAGACTATTGTTGCTGAGGTCGACTGTTGTGATGTGGTCGGGTATTGTTGTTGGAATCTTCTCCAGCTTCTGGTTGTAGCAGTCCATGATGGCTTCGTCAGAAGGATAGTAGCAGAGGCATTCCGAAGGGCAAGGGACTGAAACAACTATCTCCGCAAAGAGCAGAAGCAGTAAAGTGTAAACGAACCACCACGTCATAAGTTCTTCGGATTGATTCTTCCCTGGAATTTAGGAAGATAGATTAGTAGACAATTGGGTGAGAGAATTTCATACATAAATATGATATCTCACTGGGAACAGGTATTTTGAGTTACTAAAGTGCTCTAATATGGATCTAAAAGCTTTTCAACCCAAAGGGATCTAGCTGCGAAAATATACATCATCCTCTATGCTCTTAGTATAGGGGAGGTCTAAATTCCTTTAAGGTTCACATCAGGCAATAGATCCAAATTCAGACTGCGAGGAAGATATGAATAACTGTGGCACATTTCCTTGAAAACTCAGGAGCGGCCATTCATCGCAAGAGAAGGATTCGATAAGGGGTGGTGTTACAACTTTACGTGTGTGACATTTTACACATGAAATGTAAGGTTCTAGACATGAGATTGGATTAAAATATTCTTAATGAACTAATTTCATAGAACTATGAAGTATTTTGTGCTGTCTGATAATAATAAATGTAAAGATAACAACAACAAGAACAACAACAAAACAGGATGAAAAGCATTAACGAAAGTGCGTTACGCTTTTAAAATGTAGCAAAGTTTGACTTCATTGTTTGTGAAGCATATTCCAGTAATTCTTGTTGGTAAAATATGCAAAATTAAATGCACTCCAGACATTTTCATCTTAATGCAATTAAAAACCATAATAATTTTAAGATTGATTCATTTTGTTATTTACATGGAATGGGACCCCTTTTGTGGTATTCCCCAATAAAGAATTGAGTAAAAAGAGAAGGGAAGAGAACAACACTTTTGCAGGATTTAATGGGAAGGAACGGGTGTTGAAGAAAGAAACCATGGATAACAGATGAAGATGATGAAGATATTCAGGTCTGTACTTAGAATTTAAAGTAGGATGGGGGTCACTACACTTTGCTCCCACCTGGAATCGAAACAAACACCTTAGAGACTTACCATTTTCTCTTTCTTTTTTTGCATAGACGTTGTTAGTGTGTGCAAATTTTATTTTCCTTTACGAACATGGGCCACACCCTAATTTAGTGTGAAGTACCATTAGGTAAGTACTGATAAATTTCCTCATATCGCGATGGCATGATATCTCCTAAGTGAGTGCTTAAGGAATTTATATTTACATAGAATGACAAATAGAAAGGACTCCATGAGAAGGGGTAGCGTCTGCACGTAGGACGTTTACCACTCATGAATCGTGAATCATAAATTATGATGAATAATTCAACATTTCAAACTTACCTGGGGTGACCCTTTCCGGACACACTCAAATGTCAACCTCCTTTCCACGTAGTACACCCTGCACTGTATTTTGGAACTAACGAGGCTCTGGCGTCTGGACTCGCAGCCTGTATAATCCTGTGTGGGGCTCGTGTTATGTCGTCCAAAGGGATTGTGATTGTCCTTTCATCCTTTTCATCGTATCACCATTTGCGGTTAGCCAAAAGTACCTTAAAAGCGAAGTAAAATACATCATATCAATGAATTAATCAACCTACCCATTCGAAATCCATATTTCTTTAAACAAACTTAAGATTGCATCACTTGAACACCTACATTAGAATGACAATTTTCAACGAGTTATCGATGTGAACTGCATGTCTTGCGAATGATAGATATCGATCGAAAATATCCATATGTCAGTTTCCCACTCGCCACCAATTTTCTCTACATCTGGTTCGGGATTATTACCTCAAGCAATAGCAATTTTTCTTCTCGCCCCTTGTTATTTTCTTCCATATTCATGCAAACTTACGTTCATAATCAGAACTGTGTTTAAATATGCCCACCACGAGTGCATGGCGTTCGTCGTCCCGTCCCTATAGTCGAGAAGAAGTTATTCTTACCAGACTACGTATTAGACACAGTCGTCTAACGCATGATCACTTGCTGCAAGGGCTGGACCCTCCGATGTGTCGTGTTTGTAAAGTTGTTTTAAGTGTTCGGGATATTCTTATTGAATGTGCCGTCTTTGCTTCACTCAGACTGACTTTTAATCTTCCCAGCTGTTTGCCCTGTTGGGTGATGACAACAGTGTTGTAGCCAATGTCTTTAGATTTTTGCGAAGAGGTGGTCTGTTCCACCGTTTGTGAGGAAGCTTTTAATACCTTCCGACTTTTTTGTGCTTGTCTTCTGCGGGTCTTTTTACAACTTTACTTTTAATTTTCCACAAGGGGCTTTTTACATCCCTTGTTTTAATTTTTCAGTCGGAATTTTAGATAAGGGGATATTTCCCCGTGTACATTGAAGGGTGCAAAATGGCCTTAAGTGCCGACGCACCCAAAACTTTTAATTCGATCAATCAATATATATTTCTGTTTTCAGTTCAAGTAAAAAAAAGAAAAATTTAAAAAAAGTGTGATCAATGCTCATGTTTTATTGTTTTCAATTAGGGTATTATCGAGAGGAGACAGTAGTGTAAAAATCGAGACAAAAGCGAGATTTGGGGATAAGAGACCGAAAAGAAACTCGAGTTGGTAAAATTGAAACGAAACCAGACTTACGATCCGGTATTCATATCTCTTTCGGGAATTTGATACTGCATTTTTTACCTTTAGATTTGTGGGAAAGGAAGTCTCGACCAGGACTCGAACCAGTCTCTGGCATACCGTTTCATAGCTCTACCAACTGAAATATCGAGCCAGAACTGACTTCGTCTGTTTTACTAGCGTGGAAATGATCTCGGTCAATGATAGTGCAACGGAGTCTTACGCAATGACGTCAATTGTGAATAGTATCTTCCAGCGTGGAATTGTGTATTACCTTATGATTCGGTACACACAGGAAGTATTTCCAGATAAGTATTTTGTAAATTACACCGTTATTTTATTACAGTGTGTGCTGATAACGTTCATCGCCAAAATACAGAAACAGGTACGGAATTAACAGAAAAAGCTTCTCAAAAGTTTATTTGGCGGTTGTCGGTGTAGGTCAGCGGCGAAGATAATTTATTCCTTTGTTTAATTGCAGTAATAATCTTGCGTTTAGGTATCACGGATGTAGTTTTCGGACGAGCGTCAGCAGGGACGTCGTTAGAGGGGGGCACGTAGGGGCACTGGCCCCGGCAAACGTCCACGTGGCCCCGGGAAACTGTTCTGTATTTGCTGGAAATTTTACTTTGATGACAAATATTGCAAAATAATTCTTCAGTAAATTTTGCTTGCAGTTTGAAACACTTCTTCAATTTTCAGTAGCGCGAACCCAAGCAAAGCATTTATTTCCTATTTCCCTGTTTCTTGCTTGTTGAACACAAACAGATGTATTGGGAGGGGATGAAGTTAATGATTTTGTGGTCCGCCCCGGTCAGGGAAGTCTGAGACCTATTGAAAATGCACTTTTCCTCTCTGCTGCAAACCAGATCCAGGATCCCCCCAAAACCCGCACAATCCAAAACTTCATCTGGCCCTGCACTGGCACCATGGGCGCCGAAAAGACGACACAAAGAGGAAGATTTAGCTACGGGTGGCTGGAACTTTCTGAGTTAATTATTTTATGGTTCAGAAAAGATATCCCCATGTGTTTGAAATTCCAAGAACAGAATTCTATTGCTTGTCCCTTTTTCGGCGCGGGAATGAATGATATAGCGGTTCTTCTCACATGCACTCAACCCTCCTGCTAATGACCTGCCCTGCAATGGAGGGGAAAAACCACTTTCTGAAAATTTAGAGAAACATCGAAGCGGTCGGTTCATCTGTTGATTTGGTGGACAGTTGATATCTGCAGTTTGAAGTAGAATTTGTGGTCCGAGCGGGGTAAACTTCTGTAAACGCGAGAAGATAGCATCACGAAGTGTTTATGATCTCGTTTTCCTACATCGCGAGTAAAATGTCGAATGAGAAGCTGCCAGATTGTCTTCCTCTGGAGACAATGGATCAGGATCGACTGATCGACCAAATATCCAGCATATTGGCATTCTAAAAGAGAGTCTGATTACCACACAAGATCCTGGGTTCAACTCCCAGGGTGGTTGATCTCATGTATAATGAAGAATAAACCACGTTTCAATTAAGGAAAGAAACTAGGTATGTAGCAATTGTTTTTACAGCCGTCTGCATGCTCTATAAGTATTATGTTACAAAATGTGTATATATTTCTGACTTTCTGTGATTTTTCTTCATTTAGCCTCCACCTGCAAATGTGGAAGCTGCTGCTGCTTAGGTGGCTAGGTTGGCTAGACATACAAATATAATTAATCCCTAGCCATACAGCGAATAATACTTATAATATGATCATGAGTTATGGAGAAGCAAATAACTTATCAAGCATTTTCTGTTTCTATTAGTTGTGCAGTTGTTAACAAGGCGCATTACGATGCCAGGGGTCCTGGTTCGAATCCCGGACCGGGCGTGTGTGTTCTTTATGATGGTCCTCTCATCAATTTCACATCACTCATTTTCATCTTCATCTTCACGATTAGCCAAAAAGTGTCAGAAAAGCGAAGTAAAATAAACCAAATCAATCACTTATATATTTCTATATTACGTCGCTTTTCTACCTCTTGGGTTAAATGCGACGATGAGAATGAATGATGAGCCGAAGGAATGGCGATGGGACAGACATTATACAACCATACCTGTCCAATGTCCGAACCTTGGACCTCTGGTTTCGTAGCGTGTTATACTCAGTGGAATTCTTAGGAAGAAAAACTGTAAAAGTAGGGTGAAAAGAAGCAAAGTTGTACGATGGATAAAAAGCCAAGTTTAGTTCTTCTAAAACCTTCCAATTATCGAGTTCGTGTTTTAAGTCCACTGTATGCACAGCAAGGCTAATCGGAGATCCGAATCACTATGTGCCTACACCGGGTTTTGAACCCGGGACCCTTCGATTACAAGGCGGCGACGCTACCACTGCGTCATCGAGGAGGCTGAGAAAAACTTACAATTAGTCAGTAAAATTAATATTGAGGGACAAGGCCTGTGAAGAGTTCTTTCACTCGGTTGCACGTGGTCATCACATCGAGTCCCATAGTTTCGAGAGCAAAATTTGCTTCCATATCGCTTTCAAGTACTACCCAAATTGTCCTCACGATGTTGAAACAGCACAGAAATTTTGGAACTAATACAAGCAGGCACGTACCCAGAGAAGGGGCTCGGAGGCTGCAGTCCTTTCCCGAAATCCTACAAATATCTAATTTTAATAATTTGTAGTAGTAATTAAATTTACTTCATTAACTGGATTAAACATCTTGTATATATAAGTTGCAATATACCAAGAAATTCATCTTCAGCGCATTTACTCCTCCCCCAACCTTTTCGTCTTTAGATGGCGGCTGCCGATAAGGTATAAGCCCCTTCCGAAATCAAATTCTGGCTACCGACCTGACCACCAGGAATCGAACCTTGAACCTTTCGATTGATTGATTCATTGAACTGGTGTTTAAGTTCACTTTATGCACAGTAAGGGTAATCGGGAGTGGACCTACAGTTTAAAGTGAGATCCGAACAACTATGTGCCTCCATTGGGAATCGAACCCGGGCAGGTTCTTGAACCTGTCGAACCAAAGACAGGAGCGTAATCATTTGAGCGTGTGGGAACTTTGTTTTATCCAGTGCCATCATATATTCAGTTTTCCACACACAAATAAGCTTAATTTTAAGAAATTAGACGTGTGCATATAATTTCTCATCGTCATCATTTCCCAAGTGAACAATCAGATACCATACAAGACTCGGGCCCGCCCTATAGAATAGTGCTTAACGCGGTCGCCTTGAACTAAGAGATACCGGATGCGATTCCGGTATGAACTGTATACATGAGATGCCTAGCTTGAACTCATTACGCACTCATTTCATATTTGCACTGTTGACAATACTTGTAAACCTGGTTCCAGCACTTTATATCTAAAACCACGGAAAAGGGTTTTATCCACTTCTCAATTTTTTTCCAGCAAATTTACAAATCTAAAGACTAATAACATTGTTGTTGGTGTATCAGCCATTAAGCTAATGAGTTCATTCTGCATTTAGTTTCCCGAATAATGGCTGTGGATTTTGCGAGAGTATATCCGTAGACTGTTGGGTGCTACAGAAGAAAATTATGTTCCTTTCCAATTTATTGATTGATTGAGTTGGTGTTTTAAGTCCACTTTATACACAGTAAGGCTAATCGGGACTGGTTCTACAGTGTAAAGTGGGATCCGAACTACTATGAGCATCCACCGGGTATCGAACCCGGAACCCCTTGATTACAAGGCGACGATCCTACCATGCGCCACCGAGGAGGCCCTTGCTCCTTTTCTTTCCAAGACTAATATATACATATACATACATACATACACACACACACACACATACATATATAATGTATGTATACAGTATAGGCCTATATGGTGTATAAATAGTTTGTTAATTTATATTAGTTTGATAGAAAAAAAATTCTTACGTTTGGGCCCCACCAAACTGATCAACCTAGCTACGTCCCTGAGCGTCAGACGAGGGTTAGAAAATGAATATAACGAAACAGGAAATATCTGACGTTATGTAATAATATACACAAGGGAGAACTAGAATACGTATGTGGATAAGAAGTTATATCGAAAGAAGAGAAACTTATAGAAAATAATATTGTATTGTTTAGTGGAGTTTGATCTTTGTGGGCGTCATGCTTGGAATATCATACCAATACTCACTCAGTGAAATATTTTTTACTATATTTATGTTGATAGAGTTATGCTGTTGTAGTTAACAGATCCAAGAAACAGATCGACTTTACCACTCGCGGGAACCTGTATACTCAGAGAAGAGGGTTGAATATTACGAGTCAAACTATTGATTTTGTACCACACAGAGAATGGTCATCATATCTTACTGTTTATTAGATACACAAGTAGACATATTCTCTGAATAAAATGCTTTCCCTTTATAACAGACTTCACGACAACCTGTAAATGTTTAACTCCCTCCTTCAGAAATACGCCCCACTCAGGGAAAGGGATGGGGTGGGGGAGGAGATGGTATGGATCCCTTCTCAACAAACCCAACCACCCCTAGCAATAAGGGCAAATTTTCGTCCCTGCGGGGAGTGATTTTTGTCTTCCTCCGATAACAATATTGTCGTCACATTTGTAATACAAATATTTTCCACATCATGAGGTAAGTACAGTTTCCTACTTTCAAAGAACATAAGTGCATAGAATCATTGACATTACATGTATTGTGAAGCTGACAGTATATAGATCTTCAGCTTATTATCGAGAGATACTTATCGAGAAAACGAATATAAATGATAATTTTAATGGAAGGCTTCTATTTACACATTACACGCATACACAAGGAGGAGAACTTATGAACTGTTTCGGAAGTCCGTATACGCCGAACCCAGGGGCGAAGTGGTTAGCACAGCGTTGTGAGTGTCCCAACATGAATTCCATGACATCATCAGGGGGCAGAAAAGCTAAGTAAAATAATCCAAATGAATCAATGAATCAAATCAATTGAAAGCTCATATACACAGCTCGAGGAAATATCTAAGAAATTTAACTTTTGGTTTTTTGAAGGTAGGTGCAGTTCTTGCACATTCTAATTAATGGAAACTAATGATTCAGTAAAATAAAACAGTAAGGTCATCATATGTAATAACTACGACAACTAGTACTACCACCACCACTAACACCCATCACTACCACAAAAATTACAATAATAATGTCCATTCACCATTTTCATAAACAGAGCGGATTTCATAGAACATCCCCAAAGAAAAGAAGTGGTTTTAATGGAAGCCTTATATTTACACATTACAAGCATACACAAGAAGGAGGAGTTGAACTTATTTGAAATTAATTATACAGAGCTCGAGTCAATATTAAATGAAATTAACTATTGGTTCCATAAAAGCAAAGAAAAGGTTTAATTCCCACTCTGATCCCACTGACTGGCATTGCATGTTACATAAAGTAACCCTGCAGCAATTCTATATCGGTGAAGAGTTCTAGTAGGATCACGAACTGATGCATGGTGTATTTTTTGTCTAGTCACTATTAGTCAATGGTGCAGTGTTGTAAATATTATGTGTTAAGTTCCAAGAAAGAAAAAAATTTTCTCACCAATTCAGGAGAATGTTCCGTGTGACAATCTTGGGAAACTAATGTGTTGTGTGAATGTTGCTTCTCAAACATGTACATAACCGACAGGCTTGCGATAAAATGCTATTATTTACATTACTGAGCAAATATGGGTATATCCCGTGTGATGTCAGTTTTTCAAAGGTGTTATCGGTCATTAATATTGAACACAGCCCCTTGGGGAAGTCTATATAAAAGATGATGCCTGACTTCATTCAAACCCGGTTAAATTCGGTGCGAAATCGAAAATCGAGCTCTCTACGCTCTCGGCCATAGAGTCGATTAATGCTTGTCTTGCAATATTGCCAACACAGAATTTTAAAATTTCACTATTTCGAGAAGAAGTACAGTGGGTCCCTAATTTGGGACAGTGTTGAAAGGGCTCCAGGTCCTACTTCTATTTTGCCACCTATAGCAGATGAGATGATTGTTAACAAGGAGAACTGGTGGACTTTTGGTGCGACTTTTGGACCACCCTGTATTTTTATTACATTCTAAAGAACATTATGCACACCCACACATAGGGTGTCTGTTATACAGAGCATTCCCTGACATTCGCTACGAGACTCGGCGGCAAGAACGGGCCAGCGACAGTCTCTAGAGTCGGCTATTAAAATTACAGTTTTCATATTGTGTACTAACCTTGACTGCAGAAGGTGTTGAAAATGATGTCCCTCTGCTGCAACACATTCCTGGCATCTCCGAAGGAAATGGGCATTTACACGTGCAAGTTCGTCTACTGTAATTCTCCCGATTTCTCATACAATACTCTCTTTTCACTCACGGATGGTGTGCGGATTGTCTTTGTATACTTTATTTCCTCATTTTTCTTTACACTTTTATTCAGAACTGACCCTGTTACTCTAAACTTTTCTACGAGGTTTAATATAAGCGACTGTCGCGGACCCGTTCACCGGGAAAGACAAGCGCTGATGCCGGGCCGCTTGCCGCCGAGTCTCGTAGCGAATGTCAGGGAATGCCCTGTACAAACGAACACACAAACACAGGAGATATCAAGATGTACAATTTCTCTTGGTAAAATATTGTACGTTTCAACGCTACGAACCCTCGGAACACATTTTATATCCTGTAAGTGTGCACTACGGAGTAGTGATGCTCACAGAGGGGTTTCATGACGCTCCTGCGCAGGAGCATCATGAATTTTTTTGGGGGGGTGCGGGACAAAAGTTTTGAGTATAGTTACCAATTCTATATACCTTCACACAAAAATGGGGGGATAGATTCGTTTGATTGACTTGTTATTGATTTTTAGATTTATTTGCAATTTTTATAACTTAGATCAAGTTCAAGTTGCGAGCGATATTTATGTCTGTTGGACACCATCGACCTAAGTGATATTGGAGGGGGAGAGTTCGAAAAGAAACAAAAATCAGCAAAAGTAATCTCTTTGAACAACCGCTTTTTTCGAACTTTCCAAATTTTCAGGTATTGTATACAATTCTGATATCCATACCAGTGAAAGTTGCTCTGCAGAACGCACAATGAGTGTCTACGTCCGTGTATAGCTGATAGATGGTGCAATACTTTAATTCCATCTTGAGAGACCGAAATTTTAAAAATGGTGCAAAATGAGGTAATTGTTAATAAGTTTGCTGCAACAACTTTGTAGCGTCAGAACAGTGGCGGCGCCAGGATTAATCATCTGGGGTGGTGAGGGGGTGCGGAATAAAATTTAGGGGGTGCGATGTTGAAAATAAAAAAAGCATGAAATATGCATGTATGTTTTAGCAGAGGCGCAACCACGAATTTTTGTCCGGAGGGGGCAAATACACTGGGATCCATGAGAATTAGCGTGCAAATTGTCCATCACCATGTTCGTGCACTTTATTTGACCCAATAACAGCTTCAAGAATTAAAAGAAAACTCAAAACAAGCTATTGACAACTTCTGCACCAGCATACATAAGAATCCATCGCTTAAAGTCACATAGGATGCAAGAGAAAAATTAATGATAATAGTCATGGACAATTTGCACGGTAATACTCATGGATCCCAGTGTACCAGGATAAAAGTTCCAGTAACAATAAATACAATAATAATAATAATAATAATAATAATGACATTACTATTAGTAGTAGCAGAAGTAGTAGTATAGTTGTATTAGTAGGAGCAGTAGTAATAGTAGTATCAAAGACGTTATTATCCTCGTAAATCACGCAAAAAGGAGAGAAGTCGGTGCTAAAGCATTTGTGTTGAACAAACAATTTGAAATATTTTTTCAACATGTCCAATTTCACATTAGCTAATAATTGAAAACAAGCACACAAACTGTATTTTTTGAAAGACAGAAAATGCATTAAGAATATAATTATTTTTGTACATATGACACGTATAACTTTCATGTATACAACATACACTGTGTATGTTTTACACATATGCAATATGGAGACTCATAAAAAATAAGAAATACATATGCAACATGTTAACACTAAATTATATACGCAGTTGCGTCGATTAGGGGAGGCAGTTACCCCACTTTTCGCCACTTTTGCCTAGGGTTTATAATGAGAATGGGAAATGACTTTAAGAACTTAGAAACATTCCAAACGCTATACAATACCTACGTAAGGTCAAAATTGGAATACGCGTCTATCGTCTGGTCCCCACAAAACCTAAATGAAACCAGCAGAATAGAGAATGTACAAAGCAAGTTCCTTCGATTCCTAGGACTGAAAAGAGACGCCGTTTACCCCAAATATACTCCTTATCATACCCTAAAAAAATACTTCAATGTACAATCCCTAGGCGATAGAAGAAACATACATCAGTTACTATTCTTACATAAACTTTTAAACAACTCATTAGACTCCTCTCAGCTGCTCTCAGAAATCCCTTTTTATGTACCATATAATAAGGTAAGACCACGGAAAGAGCTGTTTCAAGTACGGAGAGCTCAAACAAAGTCAGCCAATGCGGCACCCACTCGGAGAATGTGTAGGTTATATAACGAAATTGCAAAGACATATGATAAGATAGACATCTTCCAAAGTTTTCGAAAATTCAAAAGGGAAACGGAAACTTATTGCCAAAGCCAGACTTAACTTTGTTTATTAGTTCAGTCTCTTTATTTACAGGCGTAGAGTCCATCCTATTTTTTCTTTTGTGTTATTAACTAATTACTGTCATTACATCTATATATCATCGTTTTTAAATGTAAGGTGAAGTACATATGTTTTTCCTTGGTTATTTTCTTGGTTATCATGTGTAAGTTCTAACCCAAACTGTCAGGTTAATACTTTATACTTCTCTTTCATATCTAATCTTATATTAATTTTTATATTACTGTAACACACATTATCATATTATTGTACTTTTTGAATTCTTCTGATTGCATATTTTGTGTACCAAACAGTGTTATAATACAAGACACTGTTAATGGGCATTTGCCTGTAGTGTCATGTCTTTAAATAAATAAATAAATAATATTTTAATTTAGATTGTTCGTTGTCTCTAGCTACGGCTCTGAACTTTTACGAATTTAAGAGAAAAATTCACGAAATGTATTCTTATTTGCATAAAATATGAAATCGAGAGTGGCAATTGCCCCTCTGCAGGTGCTCTTGGCAGTCTGGAAGAAAAAAAAAATAAAAGAATACATCTTGCCCCCCCCCCATAGAATTTATTTTCGACCAAGGTTGGGGTGGGGAGCGTTAATGTCCCTCTGTGGTTGCATCACTGGCTATCTTCCGTCCCAGATGCTGCGGTGTCAAGATAAAACGCGAAGTGCACGACAACTTCATCTTTGTTAAAATCCCCTTCTGCCACATTATCCCAATCAACAAACTGCAACATTTCTTCGCGAATTTTGGGCTCCTAGACAAAGTCTGAAATGGTACTTTACTGAACATGTTACGTGGAACATACAGAAGGTACCGTACTAACAGGTAATCTACCTGTCATGATACAACTCGAGTTAAATCATTTTCCAAGCACGACCTGATGATATCTTGAAAGCACCTGAAATTTTTGTTCCAGTGCGACTTGGAGAAAAGAGGAACAACAAGTAGGCGGACAATAAAACCGGTTAACAACAATAGTAGAGTGATAAGTACTTTTCAAACCAATACTTAGTACGAGGCCTATTATTTTTATTAATTTAACCACAATGGAAAACCTATTTTGATGATGTTTTTGTCGATTTTATACTATTGCAAATCTGTGATTTTTCATCTCGTACTTCGTACGAGTGTCATAATTTCTTACGAGTTAAAGTACGTAACACCCACACACACCCACCCACACGTTATGCAACAAGTTATTACGCAATGTTTACGCAATATTATGATGACTCGTATCTAGCGTGTTGTCATGACGTAATGCGATGATGTGTTGTCTTCTGATTGACTTACTGTTTCAGATGTTTTCATCCGCGCTTAGGTTACTTAAAGGGTTTTCGCATTACAAATTAGTTAGCATCGTGAGAGTGGTTGAAGAGTATGGATGTGTTGTTGCAGTGCTCCTCATATTTTTTTTTGTTAAAAGTTAAGTATTTAATTTACTTTAAAGCTACATACTATTTATTATTTTAAGTTTAAAAGTGTATCAAGTGATTTTTTTTCATAGTAATTTTGATCAGATTGAGTTTTGATGTGATCAGATGTTACTTGTTGTCTCCGGAATTTCTGTATAAACAACATAGCTGAAAATTTTATCGTAATAGCTACAATTATTTTATTTTGAAGATGGTTCAAGTCGTTTTTCCACACATTGAATTTTGACTTGATTGTGTGTTTTGTATTTTTCTCCGAGAAAATTTATATATAAATACCGAGAAACTTCTATTTAAATAACACCTCGTGAAAATGACAACTTGTATAACCGACGTACTATTCGAACTGCTGCACAAGAATTTTGCGTACACATTCGACGGAGGTGAGGATGTCGCGAGGCTCGTCGACTTAAGCAAAATAGCGCCTGAATTTCGTCCACCGTGCGAGATGATTCTTATGGACAATCTTCGCAAAATAAGCGGTATGAAAAACTTGCAGAATCCCGATTCTCTTTTTCGGGCTGCAGGCAAAAAGTATGCCGATAGGATGGACGAGCTTCATGAGGCGAGGGAAGGAAGGAGACAATATACGGACGATTGGTATGAGTCAAACGGGGAAACAGACAGCATCATCATACAACTCATTGCATTGTCTGAGGCGCGAACTTTCTTCCTAACCTCGCATGATATATAAATAAAATACTATTACTATGAAACCCAAAGGTGTCGTCTATCAGGTACCATAAGCGGACCTCAAATCTCTCTGAGATTCGAATCCTGTTAGGTTAAACAGCATAAAAATTTCACAGCAAGAATTCTCATATGGACTGACAATTTTTTTAACAGACTTAATAATGAGTTAAGTAGTGCAGGTTGGGGAGTTCAACGTCAGAAAGTGAGGCTTGGTGAGGCTCGCCTTAATGGATTTCTCTCGTAAGGCATGAGCCTCATTTTCTGGCAGTGTTGCCAGCTGCTTACTCGAAAAAATCACCAAGGTTTTTTTTTTTGTCTAACCTAGCCTAAAGCAAGGAGCTGGCAATCTTGCTTGAGGCTCGCCTTAATGGTTTGCTCTTGTAAGGCATAAGCCCTATTTTCTTGCAGTGTTGCCAATATTTTACTCGAAAAAATCACCAAGGTTTTTTTTGGGTCTAACCTAGCCTCAAGCAAGGTTGCCAGCTCCTTGCTTGAGGCTTGCTTTACAATGCATAAAGCAAGGTTGCCAACCTACTGGTGTTTTTGCCATGGCCTTTTACAAAAAAGAGAGAGGAGAGAAAGAGAGGGAAGAGTTAAACAACCGACAGCCTACCTACAGCTTTTTTTTCTTGGTCTAACCTAACCTAAAGCAAGGAGCTGGCAATCTTGCTTGAGGCTTCTTAATAGTTTGCTCTTGTAAGGCATAAGCTCTATTTTCTCGCAGTGTTGCCAATATTTTACTCGAAAAAAATCACCAAGGTTTTTTTTCTTGGTCTAACCTAACCTAAAGCATGGAGCTGGCAACTTTGCTTGAGGCTTGCCTTACAGTGCATAAAGCAAGGTTGCCAACCTACTGGTACTTTTGCCATAGCCTTTTACAAAAAAAAAAGAGAGAGGAGAGAGAGAGAGAGAGAGGGAAGAGTTAAACAACCGACAGCCTACCTACAGCTTTTTTTTTCTTGGTCTAACCTGGCCTAAAGCAAGGAGCTGGCAACTTTGCTTGAGGCTTGCCTTACAGTGCATAAAGCAATTTTTGCCAACCTACACACACTAAACAAGGAGAGCCGGCAACAAACACGCACTGCCGTAAAAGAGAGAGAGATGGGTGGATGGTAATATAGTATGTGTGTGCGTGTGTGCGTATAATATGTAGCATTATTAACTAGAGTGTGTTGGCAATTTACTTACAACTAAAAAAAAATAGAGATGCCAATTTTGCTGTAAGATGAAGAGAGAGAGAGACCTATAGCTGGCAACAGTAATGAGCGAATGCACCTTATCGTAATTTTCCAAGTCCCCGGGGGACCAAATGTTTATATATTGTGACTTTTGTAAACCTCTCTCGGGGGAATGATGTGCCACACGCGCGCGCGTGCCTCTTATTATTTTTGTATTGTGATGCAAACAAACAAATAATAATTGTTGTTTTTTAGGATACCTGGCCTCTATAATCTTGCCAGGAGTGCGTGGTGCCCAACCAAAAAAAAAGTAAAGGTTCTAACGGCCGCGGTTAGATAACCACATACCTCTGTAGAGTTTCACGTGTTTTTTTTTTTCTCAAAAAATCCTATGGGACACCTCTGTTTATCAAAAATTCGAGATATATTTGCAATTTAATGCTGTGGACTTGGAAAATTTTCGATTGACGAAAAAAATTGGTTCTATGACGACCTATGTTTATTTTGGTATGGGAGGACAGAGGACACCGAGATTCGACCGACACACTAAACCCGACCTCTCTATGCGTACTCTACGTCACCAAAAAAAATATCTCCTCTTGTCGATAAGTTGTCATGTTGTAATCAAAGGGTCCCGGGTTCGATACCTACTGGATTCCGATTCTATTTTAAACTGTACGCCCAGTCTCCCGATTAATCTATCTGTGCATAGAGTAAACTTAAAAAGTCGGTTAATTATTGTTGCGATTAAGGATTAAAAAAAAAAAGAGGGGTGGGTGAAGTCAGATTCAAAGAGAATGCCACGTGATTATTTTGATTCAATAGCTCCGTCTAGTTTGCTACACTTTTTGACTGCACTCATGCGTCTAGTTGGTTACACGGTGCAACCTACCTTGTTGATTTTGGGTGTCATGTAGTGTATTTGGTGTCTGCACCACGTCTTGGAGAGGTGTAATATGTGGTGTGGTGTATGACCACGTGGTGAGTGGTTAACTAATCAAATGAACGTTTAAAGCAGCAGACAGGTATTTGTTGAATCTTCTGAACTTGAACACTGCTATTTGTCTACTTGGTTGAATGTTATTTTTTTTCACCAGCCTGACACCGGGATACACCTGCACTGCATCTAATGTCAAAGAAGTGCAGCGTACTAGACGAGGATATTAAATTGCTCTGTTGTAAATGAGATGCATGATGTTCTCTCGTAAGTTGTTAATATGAATTGATGTTACTGTGAAGAAACTGAAGGCAGAATAACGCCAATGCTATCTGGACTCGCTTAGTTAATTCAAGATAGTCGCGACAAACGTAAACGGGCTGTGCAGGACTTGGAAAATTTTTTCGATTGATGAAAATTTGGTTCTATGATGATGACCTATACTAAATTTTTGGTATGGGAGGACAGAGGATACCGAGACTCGACCAACACACTAAACCCCAGACCTCTCTATGGCTACATGTTCGGAAGTTACGAGTGATTAAAAGTTTTGGGAGGGTGTGTGCAAACATCTCTTACTCTTGAACTCAGGACCACCAAACTTTGGCATACATACGCTACATCCCCAAAATCGACAAGGGGTGGTGTTTGGGGGAGATTTTTCGATTTATTTTCGCGCAATATCTCACTGTTTTCGAGTTATTTGCAATTTTTAATGCCGGACTTGGAAAGTAAATAATTATCTACCTCATCAATAAATTGAAATATAAAGGAATAATCATACTACATCTACGAAATGTCAATATCATGCTGCTGCTTCAGACAGAGGGGGGGGGGGGTTCAACCATGATAACCTATGTTTATTTTGTTAGGAGCCAATGCTAGCGCATGTCTCTACGATGATCCTATCGAAAAGAAATTGACAATTGGCCCACCCTTGACCTCCAAATTTCGTACACGTACTCTACATCACCAAAATCGACAAGGGGGTCGACCCTATCTTCTGCACAACTCTGACGTGTACGTCCTGTTTCGCGAAGAGTCGACAACCTTCCACAGCTGTTTGTATTATATTACATCAGATATTATATTGCATGAGTGAGTTGGCTGTGTGTATAAAGACTAGTTTCAGACATGGACGCGAATATAATGCCATGATAATTAGCTGCTGTCCAAAGTTATTGCATAACTTAAAATATTTATATATAAAAAAGGATATTTATTGTACTGTGTTTTCTAGCGAAGGTATTATTGTAAACGATATTGTTTGTAAATGTGGAAAGTTAGAAGCTCAGTCCCCGGCCTATCAATGATAAAAAATTTCATCACGGACAACAACCAAAAAAAAAAAGGGTGTGCACGTCACAAAAGCATTGTCATATGGACTGACGATTATTATTTTTTTTTAAAAAAAAAAACAGACCTAGTTACGATGGGTTATAATCTGTGCTGTCTTGCAATTGTTTTTGCTTATTTCAATGTCAGCGAGCGTGATATGAAACATGCATGCGAAGAAGGGAGGGAGATCATAACAAAATAATTCACACTTCGATTTTATTCCTTTGCTAGTCATGTTTCACCTCCTATCTAGAAGGATACTGGACGCTACTTTATTTGAAGATGGCTAAAAGCGAGGGAAGGAGAGAAATGTTATTTTTTATCTTTTTGCCTGTGTGTGACGAAAATAGTTTTACATGCATACGGCTGTATCGTGATCTGCTTGAATTATTATTACGTCTGTGAGTTTTCAGTATTGCTGAATATATTTACATATCAACCAACGGTTATGAATTCCGTAGAAATTGGCTTTTGTTAACGGTCCAGTGGCGAAGTTGGAAACAGAGAGCGGTCACATCAGACAGGTGCTCCTGGTATCTAAAGAAATGCCCCCTCTTACAGAAAAAAAATGGAGTGTTAGAAAGGAAAGATGTTATACCCGAATGAACGGGGAGTCTCGAGCATCTTCCAATCCTCATCTTCGCGTTCAGCTAACGAGGAAAAAAAAGAAACTTTACATATGGGGGACTCAACAGCTGCTGTACGGTATTGTCCATGGATGTTAAAACTTTTGTTTTTTTTTCTGAATAGACGGACATATCAGTGTTGCAATCTCCAGATGAGACCGGAGCTTATTATTATTATTATTATTTTGGACAAGGGGGATCAGATCAATGTATGGACTAAAACTTTTCTTTACATCAAAATAAAACAGAGGATTTTTTACTCCACTGCTTACTTATTATTGTAAAGAATGAGGTGCCGCGTCTTATTGTATAGCCTTCCAACAGCACACCTCGGGGCGTAAATTTCTGCTTCTTCATGTATGCAAAATGCACTTAACTTCTGTTGTGAAGCGAATGGAGAGTTTGTTTTGCTGCTGTGATTAAATACTAAACCAAAATTTTATTAAATAACTTTGAAGTATATTTGTTAATACGATCTATATTATATCATCGCTATAGGTGGTCCATATTATGCGCAGGAGAATTTTTAAAAAATGTCTTGTTTCTCGAACCTGTGACCTGCAGATTTGCTTTTGCTGGCAACAGAAACAGAAAATGGCACTATGTTATTCTATACTGATACAGGTGTACTGTAATCATAACAATTTTCTAGTAACAAAACAACAACTATGTCGGAAAGAAATGGTGGGGGGCTTGTCTGTGTGGGGTCTTATTAACTACTTCACATCTGTACCCGCACAACTCATCGACTACAAAGCAACAATGTTAGGAAGTGTGTGCATGGTCCCAAAAATACAAATTTAAAATCACTAATGAGACATGAACTCTCTTCACTGGTGTGTATTTGAATATGCGAAAATGAGGTACTTTGAATAACCACAAAAAAGGTTGCAACGGTATAGAGAAGGGTCACAACTTCAAACTTTAGACGATTTTTCGTTAATCTGCAAAGGGCCAGGGCGTACGGTAAATTGATTTTATTGAAAAGTATGCAGAAGCAGTGTTGGAAGCAGTTTGAAGACTGAAACGGCTATGGAAGGACACTTATTATAATGTTAATAAACTCCTCACAAAAAGTCTGGAATATTCCATTTGTCGGGGAGAGAGGACATGGGCAGGGCGCAGTGCGGGTGGAATGTAGTTGGAAACATGAGAAAAGAATGCAGGCAGAACACCATGTGATGTACGTGCATATCCGCGCAACAGCTAGCGCCATCTACAATGTGGTACAACCTATCAGTACCGGCCGAGTTTACCTGGCTGTCACGCAGCATGTCAAATCCAGTGTCTTCGAAGCAGTGCAAGCGTTAAATGGATATCTGGCGTTAACGATGGTGATAACGCAGTTTGATCGCACCAGGATTGTGACATTGTTGCAACAAGGGCGTACACAGGCGGAGGTTGCACGTGTGGTCGGGGTCACCCAAGGAGCGGTATCCAAAACATCGAAACGATTCAGGAACACAAACAGTGTATCAGACACGCCGAGAAGTGGTCGTCCAAGAGTGACAACACGCCGCCAGGATGCATATATTACTGTGACTGCACGCTGAAGCCAACAGCGACTGCCCGGGAGTTGCAAAAGGACTTGTTGCAAGCATCCGGCGTTCGTATCGCGACCCAGACTGTGCGTAATCGTTTGCATAGTGTCGAACTAAGGTAATATAGGCTGCTGAGACATGTGCCACTGCGACCTCACCATCGGCGGAACAGACGAATATGGGCTGATGAACATCGTAGGTGGGATGTGCAACAATGGCGGAATGTGATGTTTTCCGATGAAACAAGGATCTGTTTGCGGCCTGATACGCGACAACAACGTGTTTGGCGATGTCGCCAACGCCACGGGAGGCAGCAGCATGTGCAAGAAGTCCATCCCTTTGGTGGTGGTGGAATCTTGTTTTGGGCAGGTATCATGTACGGGCGACGGACACCTCTTATTCCACTGCAAGGGCGGTTGACGTCTCGACGCTATGTGGATGAAGTGCTACGGCTTTTCGTGCTTCCATTTCGCTACCAGTATGGTGCCGACTTTGTTTTTGTGGACGATAACGCACGTCCACATCGTGGAGCACCAGTGACCAATTTCCTGCAGGATGCTGACGTTCGTCGTATGGATTGGCCAGCACTCTCCCCGGACATGAATTGCATTGAGCATGTGTGGGCGATGTTGAAACAAGCCATTTCACGTCGTCCACAGCCTCCGCAATCACTGCCAGACCTCATCCAGGCTGCCCAGGTTGAATGGGACCGTCTCCCACAGGATGCCATCGATGCACTCATCTCTGGGATGCCACAACGTGTGCGGGAACTGCACAGTGCAAGAGGAGGCCATACACATTATTGAGGGACTCACTTTATGTGTGTCACACACTGTGGCCGTTTTGCACAGTTCATAGGGAAGACGTTTTTTCCTTCCCTTGATTTTGGTTGTTTTTCGTTCACTATATTTGGTTGCTTGGGTGAACTTGGCAAGCTGGCATCGTCACTTGTCCTCTATTTTTGCATTTGTCCTATCACAGGGTGTATCATTTTTGCTACCATAAATGTCTCTGTTCCTATTTCTTCACTTTCTTCTTATATTCCAAACTTTTTGTGAGGAGTTTATTTCAGTATAATGTTTTCAGAATTGCTTTTCGATAATGTTCGGTACTTAATTTAATCAATTGTTAGACAAAACATACATTCGAATTCAAGGACGGAAAATATGAACAGCGAATGAATGCTTTAGAGTAGATGTGATATTTAAAAGAGGTGATCATTTTTTTACTTTCTCAATTCAAAACAAAAAATTCATGAATATTATTATCATTGAATGGTTGGTTAGGTGCTCGGTTTACCTTGTCCCTCCGAACGAAAGATGGAATGTATACAAGCCTGTGCCTCCTAAGTTTATCGCGGCTATGAGGATGAATCGCGAAATGAAACGAACTGGAAACTTTCAATATATATATTTTTTATAACATGCTTCACTAAGGAGGTCAAATGACAAGTTGGATTGCTATCCTTTTTATAATTTGTTAAATTTTATTACGAACGAGGAAAGAATGCATGGCACTTAATGCTGTAATGTTATTGATTAGATCATCGTTTATCTTGTCCGCATCGATTAATCTTCTTATGTTCTTCTTTTTTGTCTTTTCGTCGCGTCCATCTCTTCTGTTATCACAATCGAGACTTCTAGATTATCATTTTTTCTCCCTGCAATTTTAGAAATGTAATTTTTCATGATCATCCAGCGAACGCCTGAGACATTTCAGCAAAATGTCGATTATTCAATGGATGTTGTAAGGTTCCATGTTTTTTTTTTTTTTCACTATCTCTTGTTTGGTCGATTTTGAATTTGGGAGTTATTTTTTTTTATTTTGCCTTTCGCGACATGTTCGACTAATCGTGACAATACGTTTCAACCTTTCTGCATAAACGTTGAAACGTTTCAACGTTTATGCAGAAAGGTTGAAACGTATTGTCACGATTAGTCGAACATGTCGCGAAAGGCAAAATAAAAAAAAATAACTCCCAAATTCAAAATCGACCAAACAAGAGATAGTGAAAAAAAAAAAAACATGGAACCTTACAACATCCATTGAATAATCGACATTTTGCTGAAATGTCTCAGGCGTTCGCTGGATGATCATGAAAAATTACATTTCTAAAATTGCAGGGAGAAAAAAATGATAATCTAGAAGTCTCGATTGTGATAACAGAAGAGATGGACGCGACGAAAAGACAAAAAAGAAGAACATAAGAAGATTAATCGATGCGGACAAGATAAACGATGATCTAATCAATAACATTACAGCATTAAGTGCCATGCATTCTTTCCTCGTTCGTAATAAAATTTAACAAATTATAAAAAGGATAGCAATCCAACTTGTCATTTGACCTCCTTAGTGAAGCATGTTATAAAAAATATATATATTGAAAGTTTCCAGTTCGTTTCATTTCGCGATTCATCCTCATAGCCGCGATAAACTTAGGAGGCACAGGCTTGTATACATTCCATCTTTCGTTCGGAGGGACAAGGTAAACCGAGCACCTAACCAACCATTCAATGATAATAATATTCATGAATTTTTTGTTTTGAATTGAGAAAGTAAAAAAATGATCACCTCTTTTAAATATCACATCTACTCTAAAGCATTCATTCGCTGTTCATATTTTCCGTCCTTGAATTCGAATGTATGTTTTGTCTAACAATTGATTAAATTAAGTACCGAACATTATCGAAAAGCAATTCTGAAAACATTATACTGAAATAAACTCCTCACAAAAAGTTTGGAATATAAGAAGAAAGTGAAGAAATAGGAACAGAGACATTTATGGTAGCAAAAATGATACACCCTGTGATAGGACAAATGCAAAAATAGAGGACAAGTGACGATGCCAGCTTGCCAAGTTCACCCAAGCAACCAAATATAGTGAACGAAAAACAACCAAAATCAAGGGAAGGAAAAAACGTCTTCCCTATGAACTGTGCAAAACGGCCACAGTGTGTGACACACATAAAGTGAGTCCCTCAATAATGTGTATGGCCTCCTCTTGCACTGTGCAGTTCCCGCACACGTTGTGGCATCCCAGAGATGAGTGCATCGATGGCATCCTGTGGGAGACGGTCCCATTCAACCTGGGCAGCCTGGATGAGGTCTGGCAGTGATTGCGGAGGCTGTGGACGACGTGAAATGGCTTGTTTCAACATCGCCCACACATGCTCAATGCAATTCATGTCCGGGGAGAGTGCTGGCCAATCCATACGACGAACGTCAGCATCCTGCAGGAAATTGGTCACTGGTGCTCCACGATGTGGACGTGCGTTATCGTCCACAAAAACAAAGTCGGCACCATACTGGTAGCGAAATGGAAGCACGAAAAGCCGTAGCACTTCATCCACATAGCGTCGAGACGTCACCGCCCTTGCAGTGGAATAAGAGGTGTCCGTCGCCCGTACATGATACCTGCCCAAAACAAGATTCCACCACCACCAAAGGGATGGACTTCTTGCACATGCTGCTGCCTCCCGTGGCGTTGGCGACATCGCCAAACACGTTGTTGTCGCGTATCAGGCCGCAAACAGATCCTTGTTTCATCGGAAAACATCACATTCCGCCATTGTTGCACATCCCACCTACGATGTTCATCAGCCCATATTCGTCTGTTCCGCCGATGGTGAGGTCGCAGTGGCACATGTCTCAGCAGCCTATATTACCTTAGTTCGACACTATGCAAACGATTACGCACAGTCTGGGTCGCGATACGAACGCCGGATGCTTGCAACAAGTCCTTTTGCAACTCCCGGGCAGTCGCTGTTGGCTTCAGCGTGCAGTCACAGTAATATATGCATCCTGGCGGCGTGTTGTCACTCTTGGACGACCACTTCTCGGCGTGTCTGATACACTGTTTGTGTTCCTGAATCGTTTCGATGTTTTGGATACCGCTCCTTGGGTGACCCCGACCACACGTGCAACCTCCGCCTGTGTACGCCCTTGTT